>NC_138369.1:65755423-65778029 GCF_054177405.1 Leptonychotes weddellii
ATATGTTTAAAAAAAAGAAGATAGTAGGAAGGGAAAAATGAAGGGGGGGGAATCAGAGGGGGAGATGAACCATGAGAGACTATGGACTCTGAGAAACAAACTGAGGGTTCTAGAGGGGAGGGGGGTGGGGGGATGGGTTAGCCTGGTGATGGGTATTAAAGAGGGCATGTATTGAATGGAGCACTGGGTGTTATACGCAAACAATGAATCATGGAACACTACATCAAAGCCTAATGATGTAATGTATGGTGATTAATATAACATAATAAAAAGAAAAAGAAAGTTTAAATAGATCCTTATTCCATGATATGCACCAATTAAAATAATGTTTTCAAGGATTTTTCAAAAGAGAAATATATGTGTTAAAGAGCAGAGTGACAATATCTTATTATACAGCTGTATATTAATACTAACTCAACTATGTAAAAAAATTTTTTAAAAAGTCAAAACCAGAAAATGTAGGAAACATTTTAACATGATGGTAGCTATTACATCTGGTGATGAGATTATTTTTACTTTCCTCCTTATAATCTCCATATTTTCTGCATGATCTACAATGAGCATGCACTGCTTTTCCATCAGAGAAAAGAAAAAAGCTATAAAAATTGTATGTACATGTAAAACCCAAATGCTATCAATAAAAGTGTGAAGAAACAAGTAAGAAATGCTATGATCCATATGAGGATGAACAATTTTTCAAAATCACCCAGGTGCACCTATTCTTTAAAAGTAACAAAAAACCCACTAAAGATATAATAGATATTGCTCTCCCTTTTATTTTGGTTCCATAGGGAGAGACCAGGAAGTAATTTATATTTGGAATCCATAGTTCTCCCCAAAATCACTGTGCAAAGACTTGTTGTTTAATTATGGCATTTTTTTATGCTGGTTAGGCTAAGTAAACACTTATGATTCAAATTCAAATTTATTCCAATCCTTGATGGCATTAACAATTTTAGAACTTCCTTCTAAAATTTGACTTGAGATTTGATGGAACACCATAACCACCTTGTAAACTCTCTAAAAACTGTACTTAGAGGTCACTTTGTAAAGAGTTTACAGGTCCTCGGGGTGCCTGGGTGGCTCAGTCATTAAGCGTCTGCCTTCGGCTCAGGTCATGATCCCAGGGTCCTGGGATCGAGCTCCGCATCGGGCTCCCTGCTCAGCGGGAAGCCTGCTTCTCCCTCTCCCACTCCTCCTGCTTGTGTTCCCTCTCTCGCTGTCTCTCTGTCAGATAAATAAATAAAATCTTTAAAAAAAAAAAAAGAGTTTACAGGTCCTTTAATGGTAGTGATGCTGGCTTTCTTCACCATTGGAGTTTGATATATTGATAATACATGGTGACTGGCAGGACCAGCACTTGAGTTAATGATAAAGTCTAACTTTTCAATAGTTTCATGTCTTTTATAAGCATGAAAACCAAAGCAATTGGATGGCTCCAAGCTCAGGAGAGCAATGATTTAACCTTCTATTATTCACACAAAATTTATATTCTAGCTAAAGCCTTGTATGCCAAGGGGAAATAATCTTATTTTGATTTGGAGCTCACTTCCAGAAATGAGAAATAATTGCCAGGAAAAAATGTAACTGAAGAGAAATCAAACCAATGTCATGATAAAGAAAGAGTGCCAAAATGGATCTTTGGACTGTGGAACTGAAGTTAAAAACAAAATTCTTTCTATTTTGGTATCTTCTCCTAAAATTAACATGTATCTTTTTTTAAAGATTTTTATTTATTTATTTGAGAGAGAGAGAGAGAGAGAGAGAGAGCATGAGGGGGGGAGGGGCAGTGGGAGAAGCAGATTCCCCACTGAGCAGGGAGCCCAATGTGGGGCTTGATCCCAGGACCCTGAGATCATGCCATAAGCTGAAGGCCTACACTTAACTGACTGAACCACCCAGGCGCCCAACATGTATCTTTTTAATAATGAAAAATTATCAACAAATGGGCAGCATACGCTGCTAGGGCTATCTGTTTGACCCCTGCCACGAAACCCCCCATTTAAGTATCAGCTATAGTGCTGCAAAAAAGGAAGAATAATTTTACTCATGGTTAAATCCTGGTCCCTTTCAGGAGCTTTTGATATTGGAAGACCTCAGTTACCTTGCACTGCTTAAAAACTTCTCTTGGCAAAATTTCTACAAGCAGTAACTGGAAAATATGGAAAAGGGATAATATTTATTGAGGACTGGCTAAGGCTGGCACAACGTTTGCATTTTATCAGTTTTAATCCTACCTACTCCACCTACTAGGTAGATCCATGGCAGTTTTACACAAGAGAGAAAGAAAGTTCAGGAAAGCCAAAGTGGTTTAGTCCAGATGATACGACCTGTAAGTGGCAGAGGTAGTATTAGGCATAGCTGAATTTTGCCTCACGGTCCATTCACTTTCCTTTTTGCCACATGAGATCCCTTTTGCATTTTATGAGAAATGTCAGAGGTGTAGAGACCTCCCTAATGTTCTCCATCACGGTCAGTGGCTTTCCTGTTGTCCACCAATTCAACAGTGTTCTGAGAATTTACACAGCAAAAAAAGTACCTTATTTTTGTGTCTGGAACAACAACAAAGAATGATTGTTTAGTTTGACGTGGAGTTCCCACAAATTCCTGAATTGTGTGTGTGTGTGTATTTCCTGTTAACCTCACCACATTTTTCTTCCTCTTTATTGCTTTAATTGGGAAAGAGAATAACAGAAAAGAAAACATGATACAGTCACACTAAATTTGCAAGCAAAATCACATGAGCAGAAATTTATTGACTTGCAACCAAGACTGACAGTTAGCTGTTATTTATGGGTCTCCATCATTTTTCACCTAATACAATTTCTTTCAAGAGTAACTAGGTATTTTTCTCTTACTAAGGTTTTAGGGAAGGTTAAATTTGACAAGTGAAAGACCAAAAATGTAAGAAAAGGATGTGATAGCACAAGGTGGAAACTCATGTACCTTGTCAGCATTTTTTAAAGTTGATCATCTTCAGAGCTCCATTTTTGAAAGATAGCAGTCAAGCAAGATCAAAGTATAAACTGTCTATCAAACCTACCACCATTATTTTATGAAAGGTGTCAGTGAGATGCTTAGAATCCATCCTGTTTTTTGAAAAGCATGAAAGATTAATTTCTTTTTTTTTTTTTTAAAGATTTTATTTATTTATCTGACAGAGAGACAGCGAGAGAGGGAACACAAGCAGGGGGAGTGGGAGAGGGAGAAGCAGGCTTCCCGCCAAGCAGGGAGCCCGATGCGGGGCTCGATCCCAGAACCCTGGGATCATGACCTGAGCCGAAGGCAGACACTTAACGACTGAGCCACCCAGGCGCCCCGAAAGATTAATTTCTGATAAAATTTCTAAATCCAAAGTGCATAGTGAAGTTTGATATCCTATAGCAGATGAATACATGATTGGTGTTTCTTTGTCATGTTTTGTTTGCAACAAGAATACACACTTACACTTCCCACATGAAATGTACACTCAAACTTATATTAGCATGCATATGGTGTGACATCCCAGACACTTCCCAAGCTAACTTGGACTATAAGTATATGAAATGCAAAAGTAAAAGCTTTAAAATTGCTTTCTGTCAAACATCACAGCGTTTGTATACACCATTGTGTGGCGTGTATGCCATTTATCAAATAGCTTCAATTTAGCAAGCAACGAAATGGAAAACTCACACTCATGCCAAAGTGCTGTCATAAGGTGGATTACTTGGAAAAGGGCGAAGTGTCAGGGCTTCAGAAGGAGGTTTTGGCAGATATTATTCCACACGAGCAATTCTGCTTGCCTTGGTATTCAGTAAAATCACTGAAGTCTATCAGTGAGCATTGTCATTTAAAGAAAGTGAGGGGAAGAGCTCAGACTTAAAAGTGCTTTTCATGCTTCTCCACATAATGAAAATCAGGAACTCAGCATGCACCAGCTCTTTCTGATTTATGCTTCTTCAGTTTCCTGTCACACATAAATATTTCTAACCATCAATTCTGAACGAAGCCGAGAGCCCAAAACCTCATGGAATGATGATACATATCTACTGCACCATCAACCTAGTGCCCTTTTCCTTAAATATCCTTGTCATTCAGGTTACAGTTTACTTTCTTTTCCCAACAATTGCTCCAAGTAAGAACATCAGTTATGAGAATTCAAAAAAACAAATTAGTGCATCACGGAATATCTGAACTAGAAGAAATCTTAGGTATTACATACCTCTCCTTCTTTTTACAGGATGGGATATTGAGAACCGAAGTGGGTTTTTGCCATAATGCTTTTGGGAATCCATATTAGAAGTACAGTTAGCATCAGCTATCACAAATGACTTCCTTACCTCAAGTCATTACTCCTTTTCCCCCAAAACACTGTGATCACTTTTGCTTAAAGCTCAATGTATGTTCTTCTTTATCTCTTTTTGCTGGAAGGGACTTTAGATGAGGTCTGCAGAATGTCTTTATTGTGTTTAATCAAATAAGACATATAGATGATCATATGCATCTATTTCGCCTCAAAGAGAAAACTGCCTTAGTTTCAGAGAGGAAAAAATATCCAGATGAAAACAATATTAGGTTGCTCCCCAATCACCCTGCCATCTTAAAAGGTAAAGTGGGCTTGGGTCTAAAGTAGAAGTCCTTTTACTATTATAGTTTCAGTTAATAGAATTCAGCAAAATAATTTTAAAAATTAAGTATAATCATTCAGTAAGTTAAATTGGATGATCTTGTTTTTCTTGATCTTGTTTATACAACAAATTGATAAGATCCTTCAAAAATCTATAGGCTTAAGAAATATCACTTAAATATGACCAATACTCTTTACAAGATTATAATAGTACTTAGTTTTTTTTCAATATGATTACATCACCACAGAATTTTTAGTGAGTAATTGCTTACATGAGAGTTGGATGTGGCACAGCTTACCCCAAATATAGTGTTGATGATACACAGTTATTCACTGTGGGTGACTGTGGGAGAAAATACTTACCATTCATAGCTAAAATAAGTGAAAATGATAAAATAAAGTCACTAAGCATTGCTCTTGGAAATACAACCTTCATGTGGGAGAAAATGTTCCATGAGGCAAAACAAAAAAAACAAAGATAGCCATGGGTCAGTGCATTAGTAAGAGAGAATAATACAGAGATATGTTTTACTTTCATAACTTGTCAAATTCACTCTCAAGTAAATACCTAATAGGGAACCATGGATGTATTGAAGTACGAGATCTTTTTTTCCTTTACCTCTTTTTCAAAATCATATGAATTACCTACTTGGACACACACTGAAGGCAGAGCTTGAGGAAAATCAGCTAACAAAAAATACTGATACTGGAAAATTCATTGATTTAAGCATGAATGTGAAACACCTTGTTGTTTATTTGTGGTCATATGGTTAAACTCTTTCATTTTTCCCTTATAAAGTGATGGCTAAAAGAATTGGCTTTATAATGTTCAGAATAAAATAATTCATTATTTTCCCAACAATGTAGTTAGTTAATGATTAAATTAAGAATGAGTGATAATGTTGCTGGATGATTCATAAGAAGGAAAACCTAGTTGGTCTATATACTTCTGCGATGTCTTTACCTCTTTGACAATACTTACTTTCTCATACAGTAATTGTTCCTCTAATATAGGATCATAGCTCTTAGACCTGAAATGTTCCTCAAGAAATCGTCTCATCAAGCTCTTTGCCCTTCAGCAGAGAATTCAGTTCAACAAATTGTTACTGAAAGCCTGCCGTGTAAGAGTCACTATCCCAGGTCCTGGGGCAGATTCAAGAAATAATGGCTCCTGGTCTTAGGAAATTCATATTCTTCTGAAGTAGTAGATTAGATAACTGATTCACAGGCAAGAACTAAATTCTTTGCCCAAGGTCACATAGCACAGGGATCTTCAAAAAACCTATCATCTTCAATGTATTCCCTCTCAGAGTTGGCAAATTATTGATAATGTGACAAAACTGTGGTGATAGGAGGGTAATTTGTTCCTTGCTCTATATTACACACACACACACAATAACACCACTTGAATTCAAAGGAAAGAAAAAGAAACCTGAAACATACTAATTAGGAGCTAAGATATAACCATTGATAGAGAGACTAATTTTTAAAAGCCACTACCAAGCTCTCCTTGAGAGGAATAATTTTCCAAGAAAACATAAATGACAAAAGTAGAAAACTGGAATATAGCCATTAAAATGGAAAAAAATAAGAAAATTTGTCAAAAACTGCCTGCACTCTCCTCCACTCCCCAAAAAATGGGGCCAGGCTAATTCTTTCAAACTTTTAAGGAACAGATTCCACTATAAGTTCTTCTCAAAAAGCCACCATATCTTTATTACTCATGTGTGTATCTCCAATACCCAGCACAGTACCTGGCATATAATAATGTGTAATATAGGTATTATTGGAAGAAAATAGAAATGGCATTTTCCACTGAAAATATTTCACAGGATAAAGAAAAGAATGGATGCTACCATATTTATTTTACTAAGTTAGCATAACTCTGATAGAAAAACCTAAGAGGATTTCCAAGCAAGAGAACTGTGGACCTATAATCTTACTTACAAATATAAAGTCTAAATTTTCAACCAAACATTAGCAATTCAATCCCAGAGTATATAAAAAGAAAAATGCTCCATGACAAAGTAGAGTTTATACTTTAAATGCAAGAGCAGTTCAGTTGTATTAATATAAATCAACTTACCATTTACTTAAAGAGTCATATGACCATCTCAAGATGTGTTTATATGTTTTAGGTAAAAGTTATTACCTATGCATGACAAAATGTTTTTTTAAAAATAGGAAGAAATAAGATATTCTCTTAATATGACTTTGGAAAAACATCATAACTCAAATCCAATGCCGTCACTGAGATTAATAGTGAAATAAGTTAAATAAAAAAGACAGAGATTTCCTTTTTCACTATGATTTTCCAATGGTCTAAAGGTGTTCCACTGTTTCAAATAGAACAAAATAAAAGCTATAAATGTTGAAAATAACTTTATCATAATTTGCATATAACTTGATTATTGGGCAGGGAAAACCAAGAGGATCAACTGAAAATGTGTATGAATTAAAAATAACTATTAGGAAGAGTGCTGACCACAGAAATAAATTAATATCAATCACTTTCATATATATTAATAATCAACAATACCTTAATAAATAATTAGTGTGTACCATAATGAATAAAGTAATGTGATCAAAATAATTCAACTCAAATTAGCAGCAATCATGCAAAATACATCAGGACTGAATTTAATAAGAATTGTGAAGAATATGTGAAAAAATCACAATATTCAAATGGAGAATATAAATAAAGACTTGGATAATGAAAATACCAATTTGCTAAAAATAAAAAAAGAAAATATTTAAATGTGGCAGACATGTTAATAGATTTTCTACATACAAAAATTTTTATATAGCAAAAGTAATATGGACTAATGACGCAAACAAGGAATTTACAAAGTATTTTTTTATAACTCCAAATGGTGAACAGAATTATGGAACTATTTTAAATTTTATTTGTAGTTAAGTAAATATTAATAAAAATGGGTATTATTTAAGGCTAGTAAAATGATTAAAAAGAATGTTGCAGCCAACTACTTGGGAGTTTGGAAATTGCACTCATATATAGCTGGAGATGTATCTTGGTACAATGTTTTGTTAATCTATATTAAAATTGAATATATGTATCACTTTTGACTTAGAAATAAAACTTTGGAAATTTATCCTAAGGAAAATAATTTAACATGTGCACAAGATGTATACATAAAGATGCTTACCATGTCATTGTTTTTAAAAGAGAAAGCATCAATATAAACATCCATCAGTAGGGGAATAGTTAAATCAATTATGTTATTTATGTACAATAAAATTCCCTGCTGCCATTAAATATGATGCATATTTATAATTATTGATGTGTGAAGATTCTATGAATATAGTTAAATAAAACCAAAGAAGCAAACAGAAAACAAAAACACAAGTTACAAAACCTTGGTAAAGAAATGATTTTCATATAGCTAGAACTCTTCCATGTGTAAATCAGTTCTGGAAGCATATAGTCTGAAAAGTCACAGTCAGATTAGGGGTCTTGATCCTCTTGTATATGCTTTCCTGTGTTTTCTGATTTTTCTGCAGTGAGTACATATTTTTTTTTTAAGAGTTTATTTCTTTTAGAATGGTTTTAGCTAAATTGAGGGGAAGGTACAGGGATTTCCCATATACCGCTCACCTGAACACATGCATAGCCTCCCCGATTTTCCATATATACTTTTCAACATGAAAAAAATAATAAAAGCTTAAAAAGAAATATATTAGTTGGGGTTAAAGAAGCTGACCCTATATATTAAATTGCTTCCTGCATGAACCATCTTTAGTTGAATTTGAAATTGAATTAGACAAGTGAAAAACTTTCTTCTCTAGAGCATTTATGTCCACCTAGGTAACTATGGACAAACCATCCCAAGGAAGTCAGTGTTGAGCAAGGCCTATCTTGAAAGCAAACAATGTATGTTCTCTCATTTAAAAAGCCAACCTTTTGGATAAGAGTATAAATTGGTACAATCATTTTGAAAATCCAGCAGTGGCTATTAAAGCTAAATAAGCATATATCCTTTGACACAGAAATTCCACTCCTGGGTTTATACCCAAGAGAAATGGATGCTTATGTTCATCAAAAGACCTGTACAAGAATGATCATGGCAGTTTCATTAGTAAGAGTTAAGAACTGGAAATGAACCAATGTCCATGAAAAGAAAATTATGATATAGTCCTAAAATGGAATACTACACAGCAACGAAAAGAGACAGATTAGTACCAAATGCAACAATATAGATGAATCATAAAGACATAATTTTGAGTAAAAGAACCTAATCATGAAAACATCATTACTATTTGATTCCATTTACCTCAATTCAGAAAAAGGAAAAAATAATCAACAGTAATAGAAATCAGAACAATAGTTAGCTTAGGGTGGAGTTATTTCCTTAGAAGAGGACAAGGGACCTACTGGGGCACTAGAAACATCTCGATCTGGGTGTTCAGGTGGGTGTATACATATGTAAAAGTATACTGAGCTATATATAAAGATTTGTGAATTTAATTTATATAAAATTGATACTTCAACTAAAAAGTTTTCTAAAAATTTAACTAATAATAAAAGCCAATCTTTCCAGAAAGAAAAAGCAGGTCAGCACACTGAGCAGAGGCTGTTTCAGGGTGAGTATTACATAGTCAGCACATTTTCAAGCGATGGAAAGATTATTATATCATCTGAATACACCTAATTATTACAACTGGCCAGCAGTCATTTATAGAAATTGTTCATAAATATTTAAACATACTGCCTGGATTTTTTATAAAGAGCTTTTAATATTTCTCAGTTGAGGTACATTGGTGAGATTTTCCAAGATCATGCTCTTGGCATTGAAGTAATTGAAAAATCCAGTGCAAACTGACTAATCCCAGTAACGAAGAAATCTATTGTTTTCTTGCCTATTGTTTTATTCTGTATTCATTTATTTTAGGCCCATCATATTCTGCTTAACTGAGTCTCCGAATATGGAATTCCTGCCTGACCCTTCCCAATTTGTCCACCATTCTGATATTGCCAAACTCCCTCCACCTGAGGGCTCTGCGTCAGTTGGCAAAGCTGTTTGATGGTTTATCTGTAAGAGAGGGGCAATGGAGGAGAATTTGCCAAGGGCAAACTGTAAAAATGTCATGAGCAGTTCTCACAATTTTAAGATCCCTTTTTAAATTATTTCATGCTATCATTCTATACTGAAATATTTTGATTTCCAGAGAGCATTCTGGGTAGCAAAAATGCAAGTACTGTACTACAAAGCTGCAAAAGTGCATAGCATAGTTACAAATGTATGCATCTTGCTTTCAGACACACAGTTTATTTAGCACTGGCCTCAGCTTCCTTATAAGCCCCGTTCCCCTAAGGAATGGGAACAACTCAGATGTGCCAATTAATGAAGTTCCAGATTTTTACATTTCCTTCCAGTATAAACATTTGGTCCTTCAAAGTTGAACCCTTTATCAGGTCTCTGAATACCCTAAATGGTCTTTTTGGAAAAGAACTATGTCTTTTCAGATAAGACAGCTGTACACTTTCTTCTTTTCTCTCAGTTCCATTGTCCTTTTCCAAGATGGTGCTTCCAAGAGGGTGTCTGGGGTGTGAGATGGGATAGATGTCACCAGTGGGACTTCATGGTTGGAAAGTGAAGCAGTTCCTGCATTGCTGTGTGTCTTCTGCTTCCTCAGGTATCTTTCTGAGGAGATGTCCCTTGTCTGATAGCTTGTGTGATGTATGACCTATTACGATTTGCACCTTCAGTAGGCAGGTTGCTCTCTCTCAGCTGGGTCTAGGTTCAGCTGTGTTCCTTGATGGTCTCAACTTCTGTTCTAAGTGCTGTCACAAAGACCTCTGAATACCTTCACATTTGCCATCCAGCCCTTGGCCTAGGTGTTCTACATGACAGGCCCCTTGCCTCTCACCTGGTAGGCCCTAAGGCAGAGACACTTGACTTCAGCTCAAGCATCTGCCTTCAGGGACCTGTGGAAATTCCTGACTCTCAGATCATGCCATAGGATGGTGGTCCTCAAGAAACACCGGGAGGACTTGTCAAAACACAGACTGCTGGGCCCTACCCTCAGAGTTCCTGATTCAGTAAGTCTGGAGTGGGGTCCAAGAATTTGCATCTCTAACATGTTCCCAGGTGATGTTGATGCTGCTGTCACCCTTTTAGAACCTCTAGCCATAGGAGAACCAAGCCATCAGGAAAGCTGATACTTCAGTGCTTTTAATTTTACTTTGATGTGGTTTGATATGGTTGATGACCACCTATGACACCATTATCTTATGGACGCTTTAATGTGAATTTTAAAAAACAGCCCCCTGTTTTTGGTGTTTCCCTCACCTAACACCCTAGTGTCTCTTTGGGCTGCTTACATTCCCCATTCCCCCACCCCCATCCTGCTTCCTTACAGCCTTTCATCCCTCACAACCCTTTCAAACCACAATAACTGGGTTTGGCTTTCCCATTTCCTATTTGCAATATTCTCTTACCCTAGGCAACAGGCCAAATAGTGCAGCCGCCATAGAGGGCTGGGTACTTTCTTTACACTTTACAGAAGATCTGGTTCTAGAAATGGTCAAGATATTTAGAAAATTCTGGCTTTCTGTCCCCTTTCTCTGCAGCAGCAGGCAGTCGGATATCTCAGGTTAACTAGAGGGAAGGTTATGACCATGGAAGTCCAAAGTACAGAGGTCATTAATATTTCTCTGAATTAACCTTGTTACAGATATCATGCATTGAGGACCCCATCCTAGTTCTTTCTTTGAGGGATTAGTGGCCAAAGGGCTCAAATTACAGAGCATGTCACATATTATAAAGTAGAAAGCAAATCTATCCCTAGTGCTAAAACAGTTTTAAATTACTCAATTAGACATTATGGAACCAAAAATCCCGATATACTGTAATCATTTTCAAATATTCACTTTCCTGCCAATAGCCACATTTTGCCAGGTTGTGGAGACAAAGCAAGTTGGCAAGATGACAAGAAACCTGTAATTGGCAGTGCAGAATATCTTTCTGTTGCCAATTTCATGGGCAGGTGCCCGGGACTTGATAAGATGTGAGAGGAAAATTTGTTGCTATGATTTTGAACTTTATAGAAAGCCACTTCCTGCTATTTTAACGTTCATGACCTCAAATCTATGCTGATGAAATTTTTTAGGCAGTTAAGTCATCTCAGTGAGCCTAGCACAATACTGTACTTTCTAAATTTGGGGAAGAAATATCATATTTAAATAGGTGTTAAGTCCAGAAAACAAATCAGACTCCATAGTAGCATACAGCCTCTTTTGAGTATTCCCTGTTTGTGGAGCTCACTAGAAACGGATTTAATTGATGTCTTCGCGTTGAATTTTGTTAATTTCTTGAACTATCTTTAAAGACAATCAATGTTTAAACCATATCAAAGGTATGATGGTTGGGCTATTTGCCAAGTTTATCGGCCAGAAATGGAGTACATCATTGACCCCTTACATATAGAAGAAAATATTTCTAAGCCTTTGTTTACTTTTGGGTTTGGTCATACTGCATCTAATTTCTATTAGTATGGAAACTTTTACATTAAGAAAAAGGCAAAGGCAGCTTTGTTGTGCATTATTTACTGGCCTCCATTTAGGGGTCTGAGCCTGAACACCATCTCTGTTCAGTGAAATGCACCTCCTTTCTAGACCTCATAAGAGAATGGGCATCTGTTTTTCCTAAAATAAATCCTTGTACTCCCATTTTATCTAGTCCGTTTTTTACTGCAAGTTTTTATAGTTCTTTTCTCATAAGGGAGGGTCTTTAATGTAAAGAGAGTTATTCTGAAGTGAAGAAAAGCATTTTCAGGGGGGGAATCTACTTCAAGTACTGTTTATTTTTAATCAGCCTAATATAATGGACATATACAGGACCAGAGATGAAAAAAACTGAGTTCACCTTCCATTTCAGGCACTAATATTGTACATCCTAGAGCAGGTGACTGTTCCTCTCTGGATTCCTTTTGTAACATAGAAAGCTGGACCAGAAGATGTCTATTCTTCCTTCTCCTACTGTTTTAACAATATGAAGATTTGTATTAGGATGCTGTAGGAGTCCTTGGCTTACTCACACTCCCTCTAAGCTGCCTACTTCCACCCCAATCTGCTTCAGTCCAGCAAAGGACCTAGCAAGATGCCCATGGAGCTCTCTCTCTCTCTCTCTCAATCTTTCTGTGTGTGTGTGTGTATGTGTGTGTGTAAGGGCTGGATTTACTGAAGCTACTTCTAAGACGTATGCAGGGTCTGCCTCCTAGAGTGCTCATTAAAAACCCAGCATATTTGCCCCCAAAGATTCCCCACAACTTTTGGGGTGTTCCATGAAAGAGACTAGCTAAGGGAATGGAAGTATTTGAATTTGGCTCTGGGCGTCTTATGGTAGAATGCTCAGACTCCTTCCCATCTTATAGCCAGGATTTTTATTGTCAAACAGTGTGCTATCTAGAGATCAGGCCAACTTACGTTACTATTTATAAGCTCTTCTAGCTCTGTTTCTCTCATTTTTGTGTTTATAGGGGATGGTTGCAGCCACTTCAGGAAGTCCCTTTTCCCTACCACTAACTTACCACAGACTGCAGTCTTTAGAATTTATTTTGGATCATGAACCAGTGCATCTCCAAGATGCACATCAAAGTCTGCAGGAAGATTGAAAGCCAATCAAGACAATGGCCTGGAGATGTTTTCCAAAGTAGTGAGTGTGTTTGGGGTCCTTAGCACTCCACATCAGAAAGAGAAACCATGGTCTCTACACAGAGATTTCATTCTAAAAATTTGCAGAAGTCCATTAGTGAACACCTAGTCATGATATATTAACTTGTCATCTATCACTGAGTAAAGTCCCCAAAATAAGACTCTTATGAAGCTTTAGGTATGTTTATAATTACCCTATCCTCATTGAATCTAAATTTGAATATCTCCACATAAAATGCCAGGAAAGGAATTATATATACAAAGTAGCTTTTAATTAAGAGGAAAAGCGCCTATGTGTACTTGGCTGCTTCGTGTTCTTTTAGTTTCCTTAATGTAGAACATGGCATATCAGCATTTAAATGGCTTCTGATTAATAAGTACTTGTTTCAAGGCTACAGAGACTAAAGTAAGATAAACACGTATTAACAGAGTGGGAACAATAATAAAAGGAAATAAGTGTCACTGGTTTAAAATGCATATTGTAAGTGATTCCAAAAGCATGGAAATGCAGTCATTAAACCAGCATGGAGGACCATGGGCCTATCTTATTGAAGTAATTAAATACTCTCTTCAGGTTTATGGCTCCTTGGATCATTTTAGGCAAATGAAATGTTAACCGGGGCCTAATGGATGGCAGCCCACTTGACTTCTTGACATCAGTGGATGTAGTAGCTGAGTTTCGAAGCCCATTTGCTACAGAAAATGTATGGCCTGTTGAATTTGGGGCTGAAGCTGGAAGAGGGTTCAAATAAAGGGTATCATAGCCAGTGTTTTCTTTCAATTGCCACACAATTACAGTATTGACAATAACAACAACACTAGTAAGAGTGGAACCTTCTGAGCACTTAGTACATGATAGGCACTATTTTAGGCAGTTAATAGGTGTTAACTCATTTGAACTTGGCCACAGAGACATGGTGTAAGAAGCATTCTGTCATCATACTGACCATTACATCACCCCCTTCTGACCCTCCAAATCAGACTTGCTGTCTTATCCCTTGACACTCCATGAACATGGCCTGGATTTTCTCTCTTTTTACATGGCTCGTGATAGGCATCTTTATTTCTGTTTACTCCTCTCTGGCCTTTTCACTACTAGAATACAAGCTGACTGAGATCATAGACTGTATCTTACTAGCCACTGTATCTTCACAGTGCCTAGATCACTGATTTCTCCTTCACATATCCATAGAATAGGGGATTTGCATAAATTAAGAAGTACTGTTCTGCAGCCAGGTCCTCAGACACATGTACCTTTGCCGCACACTAGCCATGGCCCACTACCTGATTGGGGGGCACATCTATGTCCCAGACAATGGGCTCATGGAACTGTTCATCAGCTGTTCAACTGTGGGGATGGCATCACCTACAATGACTTTCACATTCACGCTGGGTACGCTGACTTCACTGCAGATCAGGTGGACCCGACCTCTGCTCCGATCAAAAAGATCACTCTGGGGGTGCTTGGCTGGCTCAGTCAGTAGAGCATGCAACTCTTGATCTTGGGGTCATGAGTTTGAGCCCTATGTTGGGTGTAGAGTTTACTTAAAAATAAAATGAAATAAAAAAAAAAACACTTTAAAATAAAAAAAAATAGATCACTCTGAAGACCCCACTGGTTTCCTCAACCATGGAGACAGTCACAGAGGCTGGCATGGCCATCACAAAGGTCCTTACAAGAGATATTGGCTTATCCATCACAACTGTATGCCTGAAGTCCAAGCCAATGAAGTTTAGAAAATGAAGAAATATGAGCACGGATTCATCACAGACCCTGAGTCCTCAGCCCCAAGGATTGAGTGCAGGATGTGTTTGAAGCCAAAGCCCAGCATGTATCCCCAACCACCAACACAGGCTGGATGGGGAGTTGATTTTTTCAAGGAGGTGGAGCGTGGCTGGTTTTTGGGAGGGATCCTGATGAAGGAAGAAGACTTGGTGGTAGCTCCTATAGGCATCACATTGAAGGAAGCAAACAAAATTCTGCAGTGCAGCAAGAAGGAAAAGTTACCTGTTGTAAAGGAAGATGATGAAATGGTAGCCATCATTGCCCAGACAGAACTGAAGAAGAACCAGGATTAAGTACTGGCCTCCAAAGATGCCAAGAAGCAGCTGCTATGTGAGGCAGCCATTGATACTCATGAAGATGACAAGTATCAGCTGGACTTGCTAACCCAGGACCACTGGCATCCAGCACTCTTGACAGGACATTGGTGCCAAGTTTGACCCAAGACCAAGCCATGAGGAATTCTGGGGAACTCAAGTTTGAGAAGAGAAAATCCTCAGCTCAGGTGGAAAGTGGTGTCCATAGCCTCCATTTGTATAAGAGACTTTTCTGAAAAAGAATACAGCATCATACCTCCTTGGTTTTTCAATAAAAGTTTGGGGGAAAAAAAGAAATACTATGTAGCTTTCTTTTTCTCTCAAAGAATATTTCAGAAATTTTTTTGTGTGTTTTTGTTTTGTTTTGTTTTTTGTTTTGTTTTGTTTTGTGGGGGGAGGGATAGAGGGAGAGGAGAAACTTAAGCAGGCTCTACACCCAACATGGAGCCTGATGTGGGGCTCGATCTCACAATCCTGAGATCATGACCTGAGTCAAAACCGAGTTGAATGCTTAACTGACTGAGCCACCCAGGTGCCTGAGGAATGTTTTAAATATTTATAGCTTTGATTTAAAACTTAGAAAATCTAGTTACAAAGCAGTATGCAAATTTGATCCCAATTTGCAAAACTGTTATGTATATAAAGACACATAGATTAAAATATATAAAAATATTAGAAGTGATCATCTCTGTACAGGAAGATGATGGATAATCTTTCTTGCCTTTCTATTTTCTAAAACAAAGTCATTATAAGACTATAGCAAATGTTGGCTTAAAATATTAACTTACTTTAATATAATTATGATTTTTTTCAAACTATTTTTGCTGAATTTTTAATAGCATGGAGAATAAACAGAACAGAAAAAAGAAAAACTCACATCCAATAAGTGCTTCATAGAAATTTCTAAGGCAGCATTTTATCTGTCCATTGGAAAAACCCCAGTTTTATTGATAAAACGCTGAGTAAGGTAACATCAGGCCTTTTCCCATTTCTGTCTTCCACACTGACTTAATTTATTATTTGTTCCCAAGACGAAGATGTGGAAACATGAGAACTCTCTGGCAATCCGCATATAGAATCTTCCTTAAAGATACCAGGTGGGGGGCAAGACAAGAAAAGAAACCCTTCTTGGACACCTATACTTTCCTAAGGCACTCCATGAAATTTTGGCAGCATGAATTGGGATTACCCTAAATAACCTTTCTTTGAACAACTTGGAGTAGTCAGGAGCCTTTAAAACCATACTTGCCAAGGTTTTTATTGATCAAAGCCTTTCCTCCCCTTCAAAGCTACATGGCTGCTATGAAGAAAATATTTCCAACAGACTTCAGCTAAGTCTACATGGAACTATGTAAGGGTCAGCTAATGCCTACGTAGCAAATTCTGCAAGAGGTTTTAAATCTATGGAAATTAGAAAAGGTTTCTTCTTGTTGGTATGGTTAAGTAAAACTTTTGTTCTCTCTGCTTTTTGGTTGCAGTAGTAATTCTGTGCTTAATTACTCCATAAAAGGTTTCAACTGGCCACATAACAATGGATAAGATGACAAGTAAGGGAGAAATCTAACCTGAAAGTTGGAACAATTTTGCCATAAAACACTTTTCTATTTGGTGAAACTAGCCAGATATACATTACCTGGATTAAGTCACCTTTCACAGGCACTTGGAAAATCCAACTTTCCCAGATTGGCCCCTTCGTTATTCCCAATCTCCTGATGAACTTTTATTTACTGTTTATATTACTCAACAAAATTCCTGCAATTTTACTTATTTATTCTACTTAATTATACATTGGCAAACTCTCTTTTTCAGTGGAGTTGAGGATCAGAAAGGACTTCAGTATTTTTTCTCTTCAATATACATACACTTAAATGTTAGTACTCAGAGAGTCTTCATATAGTTTGCCAATGCTAAAAGAATGAAGGAAAATGCACACAGAATTTCTAAAATTAATTTTTACTTCTGTTATACAAACAATGGATGCTCATTGTAGAAAGAGTTGAACACACAGAAGCAAAACTGAATATAGATACAACTCATATTTCCACTATTTTGAAATAACCACCGTTAACATTTGGTGTATGCCTTTTTAGATTTTTCCCCCATTTTGTAGAAAAATAGAAAGATAGATATATTTATGCAAATATATGATCATATTTTATAGTATCATAATCTGTTTTCTATTTCTTTACAACACAGTAAAAATCTGCCTATGTTGTAAATGTAATTCCACATTTAAATCTTTAAAGTCTGTTTAATATTCTATTATTTGATGGCGTCCCAACTAAACAATCTTTATTTTTGGAGATTGAAGAGATTTTTTAACTATTTGTTATTATAAATATTATTATAAAGAATATCTTTTTCACTAATCACTTCCTTAGGTTACATTTTTATGAATACAATTTCTTACTCAAAAGGTATGCACATTTTAAAGCTTTTGTGATTTACTGACAGATTGCCATCCAAACAAATGGTGCCATTTATGAGAGCATCATTGCTCCAAATCTTTTGCAATACTTAGTATTATCACTTTTAACTTTTAAATATCAGGGCATAAAAAAACAACTGAGTATTTTGAATTTCTTTAATTACTAATGAAATTAAAATTTTTTCATATATTAATCATTCAACTGTGTTTATTCTTTTGTGAACTGTCTGTCTTATGGATATATGGATATTTTTTAATCGTGGGAAAATTTTTCATATTTTTAAGAGGTAATTATATATTTAGGGTATTAATAGCTTTCTTTGCCATTCCTGAAGATAGTACTTTCCCCAGTACTCATGTGTTGAATTTTATTCATGTTTTTAAATACCTGAACTAACCTGAAAAAGTTGTCAAAATAAAATTATCCATAGAAGCATTAAGCTGGATCCTACCAAAGTTTAACTTGACCATTTTCCCTCAAGCTGGACAAAATCTAACTCCATTCTGAAAAAGTTAAATCTGGTCCTTTCCTTGGCAACTTACACAAAATATAACAAACTTCAATAAACAATTTTTGACCCTGTATCTCAACATCTGTTATCAATAAGATAAGACAATTAACCCAGAATGTTTTTGTCTCATATTCAGAGAATACTCACAGTTTTGATGAATCTAGCTAACATGTGGGTACTTATATTAACAATTGCAAATCCCACTGTAAAATTGAGATGGATTCCAACAACACATTGATTTGCAGGCACCTGACTAATGACAATGACTTAGAATCATGTCTACTTTCTGTCAGAGACAGTTCTTGAATATAGGCATGAACAAAGTTGAATTTACACATGACAGCTTCTAACATTCTTAGATTCTGGATGAATTTAGTGATTAATGTCATTTGGCCAGGATAGTGGCATACTCACTGCATGGTCCAGCCACTCATGCATGCTGCAGTGTTCTGTAACATGGAACAGTTTTCTCTCCTAGGACAGTACATGGTACACACAACACCTGGGATCTCTGGTGCTTTTAAAAATGGTGTTCACAAAAATATATCTTTGGCACCTCCTCTGTGATGACCATCAGCAAAAAGAAAAACAAGGTCAACGGTGCACATGTTTAGAGAACTCCAATGGAACTTGCCTATTGTGTTATTTTTTGTTGAGGCAAAAGGGCATAGAACTTTTGGAGAATCCATTGAAAGCTATGGAGTCTCACTATTTTTTTTATTACGTTCTGTTAGCCAACATATAGTACATCATTAGTTTTTTTTTAAGATATTTATTTATTTTGCGAGAGAGAGAGAAAGAGAGAGCACAAGCATGAGTGGGGGGAGGGGCAGAGGAAGAAGCAGATTCCCAGCTGAGCAGGGAGCCTGATGGAGGATTTGATCTCAGGACCCTAGAATCATGACCTGAGCCAAAGGCAGACACTTAACCGACTGAGCCACCCAGGCGCCCTATGGAGTCTCACTATTAAAATGTGCACATAGAGAAAATAGTTTGCACATAATATGTGGAGGTACAGACTTCCATCTGATGCCCAACTGTGGTTCCGTAAAGGGGTCAGAAAATTCTAGTCTACAATGATATGACTGCTATACCTACTTGAGAGTCTGAGAAATAGCATGAAAAGATCAAGTCAGCAGGACACCCCCAGTCTGATTCTGAATGTTAGACTGTGATATGAATTACATCACTCATGACTTTGCCAACAGAATGCCCTCCTGTGTCAAAAAACTTTTGAAGACCAGAATGGATAGCTGGTCCAATTTTGTTGTTCCAGGAGAGTTGACCAAGCGCTTTGTGAATGCACCAGTGTGTAATAAACAGCCTTCCCTGTCTAAGATTATTTATCATTTCCATCACCCAGAGAGAAGCCAGTCTTCCTCCTGATGAAAGTGATAAGTGCTTGCTCACACAGAGTGCATTATTCTTCATGAAGCATTGACCTGGTCAGTGAGAAAACTGATGTGTCCTCTCTGGATCATATACAGCCCCCTCCCTCTGTCCATTTACTCACTTTCACTCTTGCTTTAGTTCTTAGCACTCAACTATAACATATAGTATACACCCTGATGATAGCCAAAACTATAAAAGATAGCTTCAAATTCATATTGTATTTGCTGATTATTTCATTGAGATCCAGAAAAG
Source organism: Leptonychotes weddellii (assembly GCF_054177405.1). Lineage (NCBI taxonomy): Eukaryota > Metazoa > Chordata > Mammalia > Carnivora > Phocidae > Leptonychotes > Leptonychotes weddellii. The sequence goes on from NC_138369.1 coordinate 65,775,388, forward strand.
ATGATAAAATGTTAAGAAACAAAACACTGTGGATAGAAAATTGTAAAAAAAACATTATAGTAGGCAGGTGGTAGGAAGAAGTGGTGTCCCAGAAAATCTGGAACTTTCCAACAGAAACTAAAACTGATCAGAAAAAAGGATATAAAACACACACACACACACACACACACACACACACAATTTGTTGGCAATCTTTAACATTCCTAGGCTTAGAGAAGCATCCCTACATTTATCTTCACATGGCAGTCTCCCTGTGTGCTTGTCTCTATGTCCAAGCACTTTTTCCACTTATTCTACTTTTTATAAGAACTTCGGTTATATTGGATTAAGTTTGATCCTAATGACTTCATCTTAATTTAACTCATTACATCTGCAATAACCCTTGTTTCAAATAAAGTCACACTCTGAGGTACTGGAGGTTAGGAGTGCAACATATGAATTTTGGAAGGATACAATTCAACTATATACTCTTATGAATATAATATATTCTTTTTTGGAGGAGGAGCAAGATGGCAGAGGAGTAGGAGACCTGGATTTCGTCTGGTCTTAGGAATTCAGCTGGATAGGAATCAAACCATTCTGAACACCTACGAACTCAACAGAAGATCGAAGAAAAGAATAGCAGCAACTCTCTGAACAGAAAAGCGACCACTTTCTGGAAGGTAGGACGTGCGGAGCAGTGAATCCGAGGCGATATTCGGGAAGATAGACGGCGGGGGAGGGGGCCTCCGGCAGCCGCTTCTGGCAAGTGATAGAGCCATGGAGCACAAAATTGGAACTTTTAGAAGTCAGCTCTGCTGAGGGACATCGCTCCAGTGGCTAAGCGGGGGGTGGAACCCTCATGGGACAGTGTGGCCTCAGGACCCTCGGGGTCACAGAAAGACGGGGGGTGCCTGAGTCAGAGCTCCCAGGTATCGGAGCAGGGAAGCCGGCTGCAGAGACGGAGCCGAGGCCTGGGCTCTCACCTCGGGGTTGTCATAAACCGTGTTCCGCGGCACAGTCGGGCCACTGCTCCTCCAGGAGGGACCCAACGAGTGGCAGATCCGGGGAGACTCCCCTTCCTCCCCCGGGAGGAGCGGTGTGGGAGCGCACCGCAGGGATCTGCTGGGTTTGGAGACTCCACACCAGGTCGGGTGCCAGAGATAGAAACGCTCGGTCACAGGCCGGGTGAGCACGGAGTGTGGCCGGAGACTGGGGAGACGGGAGTGATTGACTGCTTTTCTCTGGGGGTGCACTGAGGAGTGGGGCCCGAAGTTCTCGGCTCCTCAGGGGTGGAGATTGGGAGGCCGCCATTCTCACTCTCATCCTCCAAAGCTGTACGGAAAGCTTGCAGGGAACAAAGGCTCTCGAGAGCAAACCTGAGCAGATTACTTAGCCCAGACTGGCAAGGACAGGGCAATTCTGCCTCTGGCAAAGACGTTTGGGACCATGGCAACAGGTCCCTCCCCCAGAAGATCAGCAAGAACTGCCAGCCAAGACCAAGTTTACCGATCAGTGAGAACGGCAGAATTCCAGCGCTAGGGGAATACTGCACATAGAATTCATGGCTTTTTTCCCACTGATTCTTTAGTCTTTTAAAGTTAATTTTTTTAATTATCTTGTTTTCTTTTTTTTTAATTTTTCTTTTTCCCTTTTTCAACCAACATCTTATCAATCCCTTTTTTAAAAATCTTTTTTTATTTTTCATTTTTAGAGTCATATTCTATGCCTTCATAGTAGTTAACCTTATTTTTGGTATGTATATATATATAAGTTGTTCGTCCTTTAAAATTTTGGGATACAGTTTCTTCTAACTGACCAAAATGTACCCTAAATCTCTAGTGTATGGCTTAGTTCTAGTCTCCTGCCTGATCACATTCTCTCCCTATGTTTTTAATTTCTCTTTTTTTTCAACAAACTTATCTTATCAATTCCTTTTATAGAATCTTTTATAATTTTCATCTTTACACTCATATTCCATCCCTTCATCGTATTTACCCTTATCTTTGTACACATATAAGCTTTTCTTTCTTTAAAATTTTGGGAGGCAGTTTCTTCTAACAGACCAAAATATGCCCAAAATCTAGTGTGTGGCACTGATCTATGCACCCAGCCTGGTCATATTTGATCATATTCTTTTTTTTTTATCTTTTTCTTTATCTTTATCTTTTTCCTTTTTCTTTCTTTCCCTTTCTTTTTCCCTCATTTCAGGTCTCTTCTGATTTGTTTAGTGTATATTTTCCTGGGGTCGTTGTTACCCTGTTAGCATTTTGTTCTCTCATTCATCTATTCTCCTCTGGATAAAATGACAAGATGGAAAAAATCACCTCAAGAAAAAGAACAAGAGGCAGTACTGACTGCCAGGGCCCTAATCAATATGGACATTACTAAGATGTTGGAACTAGAGTTCAGAATGATGATTATAAAGATACTAGCTGGACTTGAGAAAAGCATGGAAGATATTAGAGAAACCCTTTCTGGAGAAATAAAAGAGCTAAAATCTAACCAAGTCGAAATCAAAAAGGCTATTAATGAGGTACAATAAAAAATGGAGGCTCTAACTGCTAGGATAAATGAGGCAGAAGAGAGAATTAGTGATATAGAAGACCAAATGATGGAAAATAAAGAAGCTGAGAAAAAGAGATAAACAACTACTGGATCAC
>NC_138369.1:65778529-65872438 GCF_054177405.1 Leptonychotes weddellii
GCAGGGAGCCCGATGCGGGACTCGATCCAGGGACTCCAGGATCATGACCTGAGCCGAAGGCAGTCGCTTAACCAACTGAGCCACCCAGGCGCCCATGAAATGTTTCATTTAATCAACATTCTGGAATACGGTAATCCTGATTTACCCTTATCAATGTAGTAAAATATTAGTGTAATTTAGAAGCCATACAGGTTTCAAAGTATCTTCAGAATTAAATACAAAAATGAATGTATATTGATTTCACTGTGTTGACCATATTTTGTTGCATGGATGTAGTTCTGTCATTCATGTATGATGTCACTTATGTGATACTCAGTGATTTTCAGTTGATAGAAAATGTGTTCCATTTCAGAATAGCACATAATGCAGTTTATATAAACAGTATGAAATTATTTTATGTAGCCATCCTTTGACCTTGTGTAGAGCCCCCTGAAAGTCCAATTTCTAGATGCGTCTACCACCTATCCAGCTGCCATTCTTTCTTCTGACCTTCAACTGTTTTGTGGTGTAAGGGGCTGTTTAGAAACAGATGTAGTTTCATTTCACAGTAAATATGTTGAAGTGCAAATAATGCATCTAACTCATTTTCCTCAAAATCAATCCATTTCTTCGTCTTTCATATTCTGACATATTCCTTCCTGAAAAGTTGAATTACTTGGTTCCTAAAAATACAGAGCCCAAGAGAGATGGAGTATACACTACCTGTCCAAACATTTACAATCTCACACCAGTAAACACTCAGGCAAAAGAAAAGTACAGGTGCTAAATTTTTGATACTCATACTTCCTGCTCTCTCAGGAGAGATGGGAAAATACTGTCCCATCCAGTGAGCCCCAAACACGTGTCTTTCATGCTCTTCCTGCCAAGATTAACTCTACTAGCTCCCATGTTCTCTCCTGGGAAAACTCTCATCTTCATGGACACAAGTACGGAAGAATGGCATGACCTCACAGGTTATGGGTCTCAGAGCATGCGTGTGAATAAATTTGTCTTTTGGAGATAAAGGTACTGATATTCTTTTTAACTAATTTGGCTTCCAAATTTACCCTAAATATTGAGATAAAAAAAAAGCTCTCTGTGCATTCTCTGCCTAGATTGGGATTGTAAAAAATAACAATAAAATAAAAATAGCAACTAAGTTAAGAACTGCTCCAAGTAAGAATATATCCATTCAAGTTTTGCAAGACATAATTTGCATTGGAATAGAAATAATTTAACACCACTACAACCAAGTGGGGAAAGAGAAGTGTTTTTATGACAGTTCTTTATTATATTTCTAACCACCTTTTTATTAGAAAATAGTGTCCCAAACAATGATCTACTGGGTGAAAATATTTGGGTTGTTCTTGTCATAACTTTCCACTGCTATTCTATTCTCTTTTAATAAAGAAAAATCTTAATTACCCTTCCTACCCTTTTATACAAACATTTATAGGATGCCTTTCCAGTCTTTATTCAAAAATAATTCTCTGTAACATTTCCAATGAGCTTTGGAACCTTTTCACAAAGTTCAGTAAACCTTGGGAATTTAATTCTGTTTATTTTCCACATTTCAAGCTGTAATCATAAATTAAGTTTTGTCTAAATTTCAATAAACTGGAGCAATGATTCATCCCATGAATAAAAACTCAAGTCATAAATAGTGATTATAGTAAGAACTTTTTATCTTAAAATCATTTTTATTATTTTTAAATTATAAAAATAACATAGCCATATTAGGTTAGTTAAGAGAAGAGTTGAAAACTTTTAGTTAAAGCTGATGGAGTTATGATCAATGATATTTTTATTCTATGTCTCTAAAAACATTAAAAGGACAGAAAAATGTAGAAAAGAAATTTCTGTGTTAAATGATAAAACGTAACTATCGTAAATTCAAATTGTATTTATAGATTACATTCCAATTACAGTAAAGTTTGAATCACAAGCCCAAAGGCTGACATAAGCCTTCGTGTACCTCAGAAAAAAACAAATATCTTTGCAAAAGTAATTGTCATAGTCCTGAAGTCCATCTAACAAAACTTTGATTTCAAGAATACAAAGGATTAGGTACAGGGCAGTCTAAAGAAGTAGCTGTATCACTATACCCAGATTTAAGCCACAAAAAGAAGGGAGAGGAGGAGGTGAAGAAGAGGTATGATCACATCCTCATTTTCAATGTCCTGGCCTCCTAGTTAAATAAAATGGCCATAGGTTAAGAGAGGAGGATGGTGGCTAATGTGAGATCACTATGTGAAGCCTGTGACTTAAGTGATTCACTGAGAACCACTTTGACCTTTGAAATGTCTAACACTAAGAGAAAGCATGACCTCTAGAAAGATAAAATATTTTTTACAGGGGGAATAAAGCCCAGATAAAGCGGAAAATTCTCCTCATCCCTGTCTGCAGGATGTGTCAGCAAAGAGCTTGCATGACTAGACTCTCCCCCATCAAAAATTGGTGATAACCAGAAAATAATGTGTAACTTAGACTTATAGACTGATGTTTCTACTTATTCCCACACCAAAGAGACTGAAGCATGATTGAAAGAAAGAAGAGAGAGAGAGGGAGAGGAAGAGGGCGAGAGAGTAATAAGAAAAGACAAGGCAGTTGGCTAATATAGTAGAAATGGAAATACCCCCCCACACACACCAAGAAACAGGCAATTAAGATAAATTAGTCTCCAGAATCTGAAAAAATTTAAGGTAACTTATTATCTAAGAAATAATAGATAATAAACAAATGCTAAATAAATTGAAAAAGATGAATGAAGAAAGAGAAAATTCAACTTATTATATAGATGCAACACCCATTAGAAATTGCAACATGAAAGAAAGGAAAAAAGTCAGAAAAGACAATGAAGATCTATCTTACATTTCAAGATTGAGAAAAATCACACAAAAGGAAACCATCAAGGAGATTTCAAATGGTTAAAAGAAAAACAAAAGAAAGAAGATTTAAAAAAAAAGATGTTCTTGAAGAAAAAAAAAAACAAAAACAAAGAGCAGGACAAACAGAAACGAAAATATATGTAACAAAAAGAAATAATTCTTTAAATTAAGTAAAATTTAATCATCTGATGAAAGCATTCACTGTATAACTGTGTCATAAGATAAAATTAACAGAATAACCAACAGCAACACATACTTGGTGAAATTGTTAAAACTGATGATTAAAAGAATCATGTAGGAATTTGAGCAAAAAAAGCAAATCACCTAAAAAAAATCAAACCATCTCAAATAAATAAATAAATAAAACATCAAACAGAAACAGAGAATAGAATAGTGGTTGCCAGATGGGGAGTGAGGGAAATGGGGAATCGATGTGAAAGGGTACAAACTGTCAGTTATAAGATAAATAAGTTTTGAGGATCTAATGTACAGCATGGTGACTATAGTTAATAGCATTATATTGTATATTTGATTTTCTGAGAGAGTAAATCTTAAGTATTCTCACCACACATACACAAAAGGTAACTATGTGAGGTGATGGATGTTGATTAATTTAAGGTAGTAATCATTTCACAATGCATACCTATACCAAATCAACACATTGTACACTTTAAATATATATAATTTCATTTGTCAAGTATACCTCAATAAAGTTGAAGAGAGAGAGAGGGAGAGAGAGAATGCTACCTGAAGATTTAGAAAGAGTACACTGAGGGGCGCCTGGGTGGCTCAGTTGGTTGAGCGGCTGCCTTCGGCTCGGGTCATGATCCTGGAGTCCCGGGATCGAGTCCCGCGTCGGGCTCCCTGCTTGGCGGGGAGTCTGCTTCTCCCTCTGATCCTCCTCCCTCTCATGCTCTCTGTCTCTCATTCTCTCTGTCTCGAATAAATAAATGAAATCTTTAAAAAAAAAAAAAAAGAGTACACTGAGGCACAAGTATAAAAAATCTGTTGTAAAGATAACTTCTATCCAGGAAGACCAAAGTATCTGAATATACAGAAGAAGAAGAAGAAGGAGAAGGAGGAGGAGGAGGAGGAAGAGGAGGAGAAGGAGAAAGGGAAGGAGAAGGAGAAAGGGAAGAAGGAGGAGGAGGGGGAGAAGGAGAAAAAGTTGTAGAGGAAGAATAAGGAGAAGTAGGAGAAGGAGGAGGAGGGAGAGGAGGAAAAAGGGAAAGGGGAGGGAGAAGAAGAGGAGGAGAGAGAGGAAGAACAGGAGAAGGAGAAGAAAAAGAAGAAGAAATGTCTCCCAATTTAAAAAAGGAAAACAAAATCCAGTTTCCGCTCCATATCTCCACATCTCACTCCTTTGTAAGCAATATCCCATTCCATTCCATTCTTTTTGTATGTAATCATATAATATGTGGTATTTTGAGATGGGTTTCCTTCATTTAGTATAATATTTTAAAGCTTCATCCATATTATAACATGTATGAGTAATTCATTCATTTTTTATTGCTGAATAATATTCTATGTATAAACCACATTTTGCTTATGCCCCCCCCAAAAGAAACAAAAAGGAAAATCATGTGTAATACTTATCCAAGTCATTAGTCAAGGCCTTAAACTATGTAGTCATATTTAGAAAGGTCATAGGAAAAGAAAATGTAACACAAAAATCTTTTATTCACCTAACTCAGTCTTTCATTATAAAAGAAAGTCACACTATCACAAACATGCAGCAGTTCACAACATGCAAACAATATAGGCTTCATGATTTTTTTTTTTCTGAAAAGCTCCTTGAAGGCAAGAACTCAGTTCAACAAGAATAAATGACCAAAGATGAAGAAACTATGATAAGATAAAAAGAATTCTGATAAAAATGAATTCACTTAAATACAGAATTAAGACTAGGCAACCGGAAATTATAGTTACAAAATAGAATGTCCTATGAACATTCATGATATCAAATAATAAGATAAATAACAGAAATTCTAGCTGATGGAGGAAAAGAAGCCGCAAAAATGAGTTAGGTACTAATTTCCCCATGTTTTAAAAAACAGGGACTCAACACATACAATCTAAAAATACGTGAGGAGGGGAACCTGGCTGGCTCAGTCAGTAGAGTATGTGATTCTTGATCTGAGGGTCATGAGTTCAAGCCCCATGACGGGCATGGAGGGTACTTAAAAAAATAAAAAATAATAATAAAAAAATGAAATTATGAATGAAATTTAAAAAATAAAATAAAATGTGACTATTGAGATGTTGTAAGGAAATTTAAAAAATTAAATAAATAAAATAGAGAAAACATATAAATAAATAAAAATAAAGTTTATTCTAACTTAAAAAAAATTTTTTTAAATAAAAATATGTGAGGATTAAAAACCTCTTCCTGTGTGCCATAATTTATTTTAAGCTTTAGAGAAAAGTTTTCATGCCTTGTTTCACTTGTTTTACAGAAATAAATGAAGTTCAACAAGTCTTATACCTTCAACTCAACTCCATGTTTTTGTTACAGCAATATAACACAATCTAAATCTTTGTTATTTATAATGAAACATAAGAGTATAATCTGTATTTTAGAAAAATATTTCTATATATACCACAGACATATTGGGAAGGTCTTTACTATTTAAAGTCATACAAATAAATAAAAAAACATTTTGTCCCTGTTCAGAAATAAAAAATGGTAGGAACATTTCCAAAAGAAAAAAAGTATTAGTATCCTGTAAACTATGCAAACATTTTCAACTCATTAATAGTCTAATTAATGCAATTTTATTTTATTTTTAAAGATTTTATTTATTTATTTGAGAGAGAGAGAGTGAGTGAGAGAGAGAGAGCATGAGCAGGGGGCAGGGGCAAAGGGAGAGGGAGAAGCAGACTCCCTGATGATCAGGGATCCCAGGATCCTGGGATCATGACCTGAGCCAAAGGCAGATGTTTAACCAACTGAGCCACCCAGGCACCCCTAATTAGTGCAATTTTAAATGACATACCATTTTTGTCTTTCAAATTAACTAGATTTATACACACACACACACACACACACACGCCCCATAAAATGCTTCACGTCCAGGAAGACAATCCGAGACTCTTACATTTTCCTGGTAGCTATATGTGGTATTAGCAGAATCTTTTGGAAAGCAAGTTAGTATTTATTAAATATTTATTAAATGCCTTAAAATGTCCTGTCCTCTGATCTACTAGTTATATTTTTTAAAGATTTTATTTATTTATTTGAGAGAGAGATAGCAAGAGAGAGTACAAGCAAAGGATGGGGGAAGTGGGGAGAGGGAGAAGCAGGCTTCCCGCTGAGCAGGGAGCCCAATGCAGACTGGTTCCCAGAACCCTGGGATCATGACCTAAGCCAAAGGCAGACACTGAGCCACCCAGAAATCCCCACTAATTATATTTGTTAAAATATACCAAGAAAATATCATAATTAGAGAAAAACATCTAGGTATAAGAATGTTTATTAAGATGTAACGGAAAAAAAGCATAAAGATTCAAGTTAATTGAAATGGTGAATTTTATCTACAATTTAATGACTATGATCATCTATATATTTTAGTAATTGTTTAGTAAGCAAAAACAAATTTAAAACTTGTGTTTTATTCTTAAATGTGGTCATGTATTCACATGTAATTTAACACTTTCTGTTTCACAAGTTTACAGTACAAAATGTGGTTATGTTTCATAGGATATTCAAACTAGAAGACTGAAGTCTCACTAGTATAGAAAGGGTTACCTTTCATCTTTTGTTGCAACAAAAGTACTAGAATCGAGTCTAATTGACTCTGATTAGCTTTGCTGGGTCTTGTATCAGTCTGCCTAGCAGAATGACCAAAACATAGTAATAGACATTCAATAAATGTTTGTTTAACCAAACTGAGTTTCTTGAGCTGGGTGACTTTTACATTTGAAATTAATTGATTTTCAATTAACATTACATTTTTCTGCCTCTATGTAATTACCCATTTCCCTCTCATTTGACACATGTCCACATATAAGAGCTTTTTCATATTATGCTAACCATCCCTAATTAGATCCTAAACTTCCAGATGTTCTTGGTTAGCAGTTCACTGATTGGTATAATAACCTTTTATTGTATTTGCACCTTTACTTCTAAATCTACCATATCCCAAGAAATAGTTTCAATGCTTATATCTACAAAGGCATTCCATATTTCTTTTTATTCTACAGTTTCAGGATACCTTTTATTTACTTTGGTTTTATGTCCTTCTATATAGATCCTAACTTTTGATCAAGCAATACATCTTATTATTTTTCCCCATTTTGCTTCTCCCTTGGGAAAAAAAAAGAAACATTTAATTCCTATACCTGTTGTCTAACTTATGTGTTAAATTCCTTATCTTAAAAAAAAACACTCTCCTTTTTTCATAAGTTTCACTCTATCATTTTCACCAAAGATAATTTAATGTCATTGAGTGTTTTAATCTGACTTTGAAATAATTTTATTGAAGGAATACCATTTCCTAGAGTCAAGTATTAAAAATAGTTGTAGGAAACAGAATAAAATTCTAATTTATGATGAGCTAAAGCTTCAGAAATAAGCAACACCCTATTTTGTAACTGGCAATACTGCCAAAGTTGAAATAATGTCATTTATCATTTATCTTGATAAGAGAGTTTTATGTGTACTTGAGGAAAAAAAAGTGAAAATGTGGAGATCTTCACATAAAAGAAATGTTCTGTCATTTCTGCATTACTTTCTGAGCAAATAAGAGATTTTTTTCCTAAATGCAATTCAATTATTTTAATTTTCAAAAAAAGGATATTTTGAAATATCTAATTATCTCAAGTCAAAAGAAAAAAGTTTATGTTTTATAACAAATTAAACTCAAATTGCAAAATCAATTATAAACTCTGAAACCACAGCACAACATCTTCTGGAAGGTAAGAAAATTGAAAACCTGTTCCTTACTTGCAGCACATATAATGGAACTCTTTGTCAACCCAAAGAAAAGGGGCTGTTTGCTGAGTGGATACTTGTTTGTCATGTGGACCTCCAAGCAGGACTGAGGTACTGATTCCCCAGCCACTGTGAGTTTTGGCTGCTGATGGTAAACTTGAGTTCTTCTCCACAAATTTCCTTTGGCCAAAGAGAGTTGCTTCATCCAAGGTTTCCCCTGCCTCACTCAGAGTTACATCCCTTCCATAGAGGCAGCTCACATCAAATGACTAGTTTATTCAGAGGGTACCAAGGCCCAGCCCCAGTCTTTTGAATCAAGACAGCTCTCAAAGGCCATCCCTGCTGCAGTGGCCCCCATGGGATTAGGAGAGGTCTTTGTTGCTACTGTGTAACAGTCAGTCTTGTGCCTTCACTCTCATAGGTACTGGTCCCAGGGCATATACCAATCAACTTTATGCATGCTAATCTCTCCATCTTATGGTCTATTTTCCAGGGAAACTGACCTAAGACTCATTGTTACGTATCTGTTCATTCATTCACTCAAGACATATTTGTGCCAGGCACTCCACTGGGTGTGGAGACATATCAGTGAGCAAGACCAACACTGGTCCTGCTTTAATAGAACCTGCTGACTGGTGGGGTAGATAGACTATGATCAAGTAAATATAAAATGAGATAATGGTGTCCACAGTTCTAACAGAGAAACGACTCTCAGGAAGAAGGGTTTAGAGTGAGACACCTGCACTACTATCTGGAGGCTCAGTGGGAGTCAAATTGAGAGGGGTGGGGGAGGAGGATTGTTGTGGAGGACAGAACAATGGCCCCAAAGGATGTCTATGTCTTAATCCTTGGAACCTGTGAATATGTTGCCATACAGGGCAATGGGACTTTGCAGATGTGATTAAGTCAAAGATCTTGAGATGGGAGAGTATCCTGGATCATCCAGGTGGACCCAATGTCATCACAAGCCTGCCTATAAAAGGGAGGTAGAATAGACAGAGTTTGTGAAAGAGATGTGATGAAGAAAGCAAGACTCGGCGAGGAAAAGGCTAAAGCCAAGGAAGACAAATGGCCTCTAAAAGTAAGAAAAGGTCAGGAAATAAATTTTCCCCCAGAGCCTCCCAAAGGAATGCAGCCCTGCCAACACTTTGATTTTAGGACTAATGAAGTCCAGAAGAGTAAGATAATATATTTGTGTTGTTTTAGGCTATTAAGTTTGTGGTATTTTTTATGGCAACAATAGGAAGCTAATTCAGTTTCAGGTAGAGGAAAATAGCATGCACTAAATGTTGGGAGGCTTTTGTGGTGGCTGGTGAAAGATTCACAGGGGTGAGGGTTGGGGACCTGGAAAGAGGTGGGCAGATGTGAACAATACAAAGGAGGTAACATCAATAGGGTAGAGTGGGTATGGTAAGGGTCTAGAAAGAAAGAGGAGGCAAGTCCAACTTTTAGCTTACTGGCCATTGATCCCAAATGAATGGTGTGATACCCTCACTCATAGAAGGAACATAGAAGTAGGACAAGTATGGAGGGGAGGAATTTCATTTAAAGCACGTTGTACTTGAGGTGTCTTTAAGATATTCAAATGGTTTAACTAGTAGACCACTCTATACTCAGGTCCAGAATTCAGAGAAATCTTGGCTGGAGCTGTTTGTTTTGTTGTTTGAAATCATGAACTTGGATGAGTTAATCTAGGAAGAGTGCTATAAAGTGAAATGAAAAGAGAGTCTAGACAGTCTTATGAAACTCTGACATTTGGCTGCCTAGAAGATGAGACTGAAGGAGTAGCCAGGAGCCAACTGAAGCCAAGGTTTTATGGAAACAACTGGGATACTGCAGAGATCAGGTAAGATGAGGACTGCAAAGACATCCATTGGATTGAGCAGTACTAAGTCACTAGTAAGAGGTGGTTCAGAGGACCAATGGGAATCACAGCCAGAATGGAGCACACCAAGAAGGCATATATGATTTAGGGAAGTTTGATGATAAGTGGAAGGGAGAGACATGGGGAAGCTGGATGGAGATTTGAAGGACAAATTTTTAGAAGATGGCTAAGACATGAATATTACATACAGATGGGGAGGATTTAGTTCAGAAGGGGAACCTGGATATAGAGAGACAGCACAAGTAAAAATGGATAATAGCCTGGAGGGTGAGATGGACTAGAAGCAGGGAAACTGCCTCTAGATTAATATCATCAGCTACAGCTGGTCTAAATGAAGAGGCGTCCATAACAAGTTCCTTGTATACATCAGCTCAACTTTTAATAATTAGTTCTGATGATTAAATGTTCTTAATTTGTAATAGCATATGAGTTATTTCATTTCTGGCTCCAAAGGAAATAATTCACATCTTATTTTGTGGGTTTTTTATATTGCCTCCTTTAAGATATTCTGAAACAGTATGAACAATTCTACTCAGAGAGATACAGATGTTGTCTACATACTTCAACAGACCACAGGGAGCCTTTCGGCAATGGACACAGTAGGTCAATTGGTTAATCTACAAATATCAAGAGCAATCTAGATTAGCCACATGTATGACCCTAAGAACACCAAAAAACATAAATAAAGCATGCCTCCCTTAAAAGACTGACCACTGACTGTGGAAATAAGTATTCCCATTAAAATATAGCTGACATTAGGCAATACCAAGTACTGGCTAGAATGTGGGAAAATGAGAACTCTCACAAAGTACTCCTGGAAGGAGTATAAATGGGTACAACTACTTTAAAGGGCAACTTGGCAGGAATCTAGTAAGATGGAAAATGCCATATCCTACATCCCAGCCATTCCATTTTTAGGTATGTACTCTAAAGAAGTGTTCACACATTAGAATAAGAGAACATGTGTAAGAATGTTCTATGCAACCAAATATTCAAAACCATCTCAATGAGTATCACTAGGGAATTAGATAAATGAAGCATCTTACATTCATATGATAGGATACTATCAGCTAAAAGAAATGAACTATATAGTTATGTATTATTAGGGAATATCTCAAGAAGATAATATTAAGTAAAAAAAGCAAATTACAGAAAATATACAATATGAGAACATTTATACAAACTTAAAAAAACACTAGGCAATGTATTATTTATGGAGAAATATGTATAAAGTAGAAGTATAAAAGCATGAACTAATGACTATACACCAAATTCATATTAACAAGTGCCTCTGGGAATGGACAGAGTGGAATAGAACCAGAGTTTGGGCACAGAGGGTCTTCAACTTTATGGCTGCTCCTTTATTTTTTTTAAAAGTGTATTATAGAAAGTAAATAATTGTCAACTCTGAGTGTTTGGTACACTGGTGTGCTTCACATTACTATCTGAGCTCTCCCGAATTTTTTACTTTTTTTTTTTTTTTTTCAAAAAACACAAGTTAAAAAAAAAATAAACATCAAGCAGGCAAAATCATGCAGGGTGCAAAATGCAGTGAATAAGATGGACAGACCCAAATCTACATGAATGTAGGAGGCAAGAATCAACATAGGCTGGAATGAGACCAGAAAGGCCTCTGGGAGGAGCTGACATTTAAGCTGGTCTGTATGATTCCAACAGACTGATAGAATTCAGGAAGGTGATTCTGGACAGACATACTTCTTTGAGGAGCACTGGACTGGAAGTCAGAATTCCTTGGCCCCAGATCCAGCCTTGCTACACAAGCTGTGTGACCTTAAGGATATGCTGCACATATCTGAGCCTTGGTTTTCTCAATAACAATGTATGGGGTCAATTAAATGATAAATGCATGTTACATCACCCAATGCATTCCTTGGCACATGGCAGGTACCTATCATGGGACGAGGTGAAGAAAAACCTAAAGATGTGGTCTCTTCTTCCCAATCTTAACTCCCCAAAAACCACTACGGAATTATTGTCATTCTCTCCATAACTGGCTGTTGGAAATTAAGATGGCAGAGATTTGCTGGGCCTCATACGTGTGTTCCCAGCATGTTCTTGCAACAAGCTGAGAGGTTTCCAAACAACAAGGCTGTAGTAACCTGATCCAGGGAGATAAAAGTTGGCTATTGACAAACTGAACCAAGCCAAAGGATTATGATTATGATTATGTGTGTGTGTGATACATATAAGTGCAGTTCATATCTATTTTCTTCCACCCTGCACACTCAACTGTTTAAAGACTAACCTTGCTGGTGGTCATGTAGTTCTGAACATTTTCCCTGATGCAACAGGAGCATCCACCTGAATGGTGATTAATCAACCATGTCCTTCCTTCTCCTCCACCCCTGAGGTTAGAGTGTGCTCTTTGTTCAATCATAATTAACTTTTGTTTGCTCTTTTTTTTTTAAAGATTTTATTTATTTGAGAGAGAGAATGAGATAGAGAGAGAGAGGGTCAGAGGGAGAAGCAGACTCCCTGCTGAGCAGGGAGCCCGATGCAGGACTCGATCCCGGGACTCCAGGATCATGACCTGAGCTGAAGGCAGTCACTTAACCAACTGAGCCACCCAGGCGCCCTTGTTTGCTCTTTTAATTGTCCCTAGTGAAGATGACTCTCAAGTGTCTTGTGAATGTTTATATCCCAAATGAAACTCTGTTTCTAAGTCAGAAGCCCATATAATTCCTGAATGTGAAATTGTCCCAGCTTTGTGCCTTCCATAAGTGCTCAGTAAATGTTCATTGACTTGAAACTCAAGCCAAGGTACCATCCAAGCCAACTGGTTTTCTTTTCAAACACTAAAGTTGGCCAGTTATAGACAACTCTCTGCCAACAAGGAACCCACATATTGAACTCAACAAGGAGGTTTCCTCTGGCTGTTTGGTCATCAATTTCCTGTAGCATACCAAGTAGTTCTACGGGCCTCCATTACCTGACGGTGGAATCTTACCCTTCTAAAAAGTGCCATGGAACCATTACGTACAAAACCCATCACTAACATGAGCACTACAGGATATTTTTAAAAAGTAAGTGGGTTTCTGTTATATTTCTAGCTGTCAGAATTATTTCCTTTACCTATTTTCATCTCCTTTTCTCCATTTTAGAAAGATGGTAGGAACAAAACAAAACAAAACAAAACAAAAACCAATGGGGAAGGAAATATTCCAAAGTGGCATTTTGATTGCCTGGTGCATTTTAAGAGCTCTGTATATTTGGTACCTGGAAAAAAAACAGAAGTTGATAATGCCAAACAGTACATCATCACAAGTTGTTTTGGAGGATTAATTGCAGATTTATGCTTCAGAGCGATATGCTATTCTGGAAAAAAAAAAAAATGTTACCTTGGCTACCAGAAACTGTAAGAGTCATGGCCCAGCAATCTGAATTTCTCATGTAGATAATAACAGAAAAGGCAAGTTGCAGTTTTATTTGGGACCATTTCAGGTAGGGATGAGTTAGTTGCCCCAGTGATATGTACAAATGTATTGCTCCCAGTGGATCACTCCCAGTCCCAGTAGATTACTCTACTTCTCATTCTTGCAGTCCCCTAACCTTACCCACCTGCCAACCACTTTCTGCAGCCCTCTGTCTCTCCTTATGGCACACTCAAACTCTTTGTAAGAGCACTTTCTTACCCATTCTAGGTCATAATCTAATCTTTAAAGTTTTAGGTTCCTCTTGGCCAAGGCATTAGGGAAAATTTTCTGTCTCCTTTATTCCTTATTATAATGTTGGAATTGTTTAAGACAATTTTTGCCTAGAAATAAATCACAAAAATGGACAAAAACACCTTGGGGAGTTTCCTTAAGTTATAGTTCATCTAGGAGAGTCAATTTGCTTTCCCACTGTTCAAACTAAGATTGAAGGAGTTGGAGATTGTAGGTTGGGGAGGGGGAGACAAAATCTTAGATACTCCTTCCATTAAAAGATGGAGGCTTTGTCCTTTCTCCCTTGAATCTGGGCTGCCTTGTGACTCTTTCAACCAGGTGAGTAAAGCAAAATTGATGGTGTGTGACTGCTGAGGCTGGGTCCTACAAGACAATGCAGCGTGTACCTTGTTTGGAGGGACATTAACTTTTGGAACCCTGAACCTCTGTGTTAAAGTCCAGCTACACTGAAGTTGCCAGGCTGTGAGGATGCTCATGTCACATGAGAAAGCCACGTGCATGTGCTGTGGTTAGCAGCCTCTACTGAATCAAGCATTAACCAGTGCCAGACTGGTGAGTAAAGATGCCTACGGAAGATCCTAAGTCCAGCTGTCAAGTCACTTCCAATGTTCATTTCCCCAGTTGAAGCCCCAGATATCCTGGGGCAAAGGCAAGTAATCTCTACTGGGCCTTGTCCAAATTCCTGACCTACAGAATCCATGAGCATAATAACAAGTTCCTTTATGCTACTAAATTTTTAGATGATTTATTGTGTAGCCAAAGTAATTGGATCAACTTCCCTTCCCTTATCTTCCCTTTTATGACTGTGATGAGGCCCTCCTGTATCAGGAAGTCCCCATTGTATAATGAACAGCTGCTGCCAATGATAAAGTCCAAAGCCAGTTGAAATAGTATCAGAAGAACATTATGTTAGACTAGCACATCCAGCAGGATCATACTTAGTAAGTCAGACAGATACAGTGGTGTTAATTGATGGGAGATAATAATGTCCTTTTTAAGGAGATCAAAAAACAAATGAAAAAATGCACATCCAGATACACAAACACACATAGTTGCTTAAGTACATGGAAGGTAGAAAGTAATGGAAAGTTATATATTATAATATAAATAGCCATTTTCCCTGGATAGTGAAATTATGGGTTATTGTTAATGCTTTTATACTCATTTGTATTTTAAAAAATTTCCTACCAATGTTCATGTATTACTGTTACAATTTTTGAAGAACTATCTCTTTAATTCATTTACAGTAATATGGACAGACTCTTGTCCTTCACCACCACCCCCTGTGTAGTTGTTTTTCTGGTTGCCATTCAGCACCTGCCAATACTCATCTATCTACTCTAAGCTGAATGAATTAAACTAGAGCATCATTCTAAGATCTGGGGTCAAGACCATATCACACCCTTATGGTAGCATCCACCTCTAAGTGAGCCAGACTCAACTCTAGCTCACAACCTGTGAACCTCGTATTTCCCGACTTGCTGTATGTCCATCTCCTCTGGTCTGAATAGAACTTCAGGATGCTGAGACATGGCCTACCTACTTCGAATTTACAATCTACTTAGTAACCGGAAATGGTGCAGTGCACTTGGAAACTGCCTTGTCTGTGGGATCCCCTGGTGTTGAGACTCAGCATTGTCCTCCAGTTTTAAGGTACACATAAATCTAGTTTTGTTGTGAGTGAATTTAATTACCAGTCACACCCATTGTTATAACCTAGATTCTAGGCTCTGGTCCATTGCAGTCAACTCCATTTGGTTCCTTATATCTTCCCATCCATTACCCCAGTCCTGGAATGATTCTCAAGATTGAATTCATGCATAGGAAGTCACAATGGTCATGTGACTTAGAGAGAACCAAAAATGGTCATTCCCTATTTCCACCATTGGCTAATTAACAGTTGCTAAAATACATCCTTAATAATTCAAAATTTAGTATTAACTTTTTTGTTATGTTTGTTTTATTTTAAAAGTGATGTTTTAATCTAAACATTTTAGAAAATTAATTGTAATTAAACTAACATGTTTTTGCTAAGATTTCTAGATCAGTTTTTTTTTTTTTAAAGATTTTATTTATTTATTTGGGAGAGAGAGAATGAGAGAGAGCACATGAGAGGGGGGAGGGTCAGAGGGAGAAACAGACTCCCTGCCGAGCAGGGAGCCCGATGCGGGACTCGATCCAGGGACTCCAGGATCATGACCTGAGCTGAAGGCAGTCGTTAACCAACTGAGCCACCCAGGTGCCCTAGATCAGTTTTGCACTGGGAAAGTAGGGATAGGGGCAGCACACAATCTTTGTGCAGCTGGAGATAGTACTGGCAGGGAAAGCTATTAAAGAGAGGAAATAGAAAGAAGAGGCTGAGAACACAGGGGGCCAACTTGGCCTGCTCATCAAGTTGCCTCCCTGGCTCCAATTCATAGAGTGGGATCCTATCTGTTACAGCTCTGCAGACTGCCTTTGGGGCAGAAGGTCTATCTTCTAACTTAAAAATGCAGAGACATTTGAATAAACTAACATGATTAAGCAAAATACCAAAGTGCTTGGGCATTGTTTTTTTGTTTGTTTGTTTGTTTTTGCTTTTTTTTTAGTTGAAAAAAAAAATGAACTGTTGCTTTAAAGTGGGAAACTCTTGGCTGCCAATGCAAATTGACAGACCAAGCAAAGAACAGAATGTTTTCATCAGAACATTCTAAGTTAATGTGGCTCCCTAAGCGTGTTCACAGAAAACTGTCTAGACCATTGGTCTCTAAGCAGATGCCACTACGGAACATAAAAATATGAAACAGTCATTGTCCTCAAGGAATTAAAATCGGTCAATATGCACATTAAAAAAGTCAATGTGCTGATGCATAAGTACCTTAAAAATGACAAAATTTTAGCAATAATCAGATATGAACATAAAAATCTCCCCTAGTTTCTAATTTCCAAAAGACTGTCCAATTTGGACAGAGCACTTAGAATCCCACAGAGGCAGCCTACTGATCAGGGGTTCCACATGATGGCAGACCAGTGATGGCTGGCTCTATTCCCTTAAGCACCCAGGATGAAAATGCATAAGGAAAAATTATCCCATAATTTATAATTATTCAGTAAATGATACGCTCTTCGTGTTTGATTTCAATTCTATTAATTGTGCTCTTGTGATGTTTGACATCATTTTATCAGTTTGAGTTTTGAAGGCTGGTTGCCAGAAGTTACTTGGTATCAGTGTAACCATGTTACACATATTTACAACATTTTCCAGAATTGAAGCCTCAAAGATTCAGTAATTAAGTGAGGAAACATTTTTCCTATGAACTCTAGTGTAAAAATTTGAAGAACTCTTCCTTAAATGTAAATATTAATGGATAGCACATGCTTGAAGGGATGATATACTATTTAGATAGTGTTTTAGAGCAGGGGCTGAGAAATTTCTTCTGTAGAGTCAGATTGTAGATATTTTAGTCTTTGCAGGCCATATGCTCTTTATTGCAATGACTTACCTCTGCTATTATAGCTCAAAAACAGCCATTGACCATTCATAAATGAATGGGCGTAGCTGTGTTACAATAAAACTGCATTTGCAAAAATAGGTAGAGGGCTACATTTGGTCCATAAGCCATAGTTTGCCAAATTCTGATTTAAAGAAATAAAGCATTTATTTAGGGAACTCATAATTATGAAATGTGGTTCTTTCTTCATGTTTTGGTCCTTGAGTTTAAGTCTTTCCACAGTAACTGCTATTTTAAGAAAAGGATGCTGGGAGAAAGCCAGCTGAATGAGGAATCAGAGCCGAAGATTTCAATAAAAGCACTGGCCCATATCCACCATATGACCATGGGAACTCACATAACCTATATAAGCTTGTTTTTCATCTGTCACATGGCAACTGTCTTCCCTGTCTAAGACTAGTGTAAGATTCCAATGAGATAAAGTATGTGAAGGTGCACTGTAAACCATAAAGTATTAAGTAAACCCAAGCTAGCATCAATATGTAACACAATGCCTTAGCATGGTTGGTGCCAATAACAACTCATTAGATAGCATTACTTTAAAGAGGACATATTCCTTATGATAGCTTTATGCTAATACCTTATAAGACCTTGGGAATATTCTCCTGTACTCAGTACCTTATACTAATTCCCTTTCATTGTCCAGAGCAGGAAGGAGACATATGTTATAGCAACAAGTGCTCCAGGTTTGGCTAGCATCAATTCTGACTGTTCTTCACCAGGGAAGATTTTTTTCCCACTTGACCAGTTCGCTAAATTTCAACTACTTGTCTTTTGAAGCTAATCTTTTACAATTCTAATTTGCACAGAAGGTGTAAGTTTACCCACCACCCATTTCCTTTAGCAGTTCTGATTCATAAGTAGTCATAAGGCACTTTTCTAGAACACATATTTTGAAACAAGGTTACATAAATCACATATTGTTGTTCTTGATAGAATTACTTCTTTATCCTCAGAGATAATTCTCTGCATGGGATTCTCTAAAGAGACTTTTTCCAATGTCTCACATCTCATTTTTTTAAAAAGATTTATTTATTTATTTTAGACAGAGGTAGGGGGAGGAGCAAAGGGAGAGGGAGAGAGAAACTCAAGCAGACTCTGCACTGAGTGTAGAGCCTGATGCAGGACTCAGTCTCATGACCCCAAGATCATGACCCGAGTGGAAATCAAAAGTCCCATGCCCAACAAACTGTGTCACCCTGGCACATCACATTTTTATGTCCCTAGCCCACAATCGGGTCCAGTGGTTTTTATAGTGGTATTAATGACTCTCAAGTTTAGATACTTAAATGGGTGATGTGGGCTTTTCCTTAGAAAGACAGAGCCACGTGCCCTTCCTGTTTTTAATGGATACTCTGCTACTATAGTCCACATAGTCCACATTGCTACTACAAGTACATCAGATTCACCAAATTATTAACTTATAAATAAAATTAAGGATAACAACATTACTTTTTTTTTTTAAGTTTTTAAAAATATTTATTTATTTATTTTAAGGGGAAGGGCAGGCAGAGGAAGAGGGAGAGAATCCTCAAGCAGACTCCCCGCCAAGCACAGAGCCTGACACAGGGCTCCATCCCAAGACTCTGAGATTAGGACCTGAGCCAAAACCAAGAGTTGGACGCTTAACTGACTGAGCCATGCAGGTGTCCCAAGGATAACAACATTACTTCTGAATTAAGCACAAAAGTTGCTGTTTTGATACAAAAATGATAAAGTTTTAAACCAGATTTTACAGAACTCTGAACACAAAGGGGCTATTTATAAGTGTAATCATCTAACCCTTAATTCCTCTCCCCAGATGTTTACCCAACAGCCCATTCACGGACTAGAAACCCGCCAGCCGGTGTGGAAGTCAAGACTACACTGTGAAAAATACCACAACAGGGTAGAGACATTTACGTTTTACTGGAGTCAAGGAGAAGAAAAATGAAAGTAAAGGAGTCATAAGGATGGAAAATGGAAATAGAAGAGAATAACAAAGTGCAGGGAGAGACGAGAGCAAAGGTGTGCGCATACTGCTCATCTCACCTAGGGTAGGAAAACTGTATCAGTGAGAGGAGAGGCAGAACATATGTTTTTAAAAAGAAAAGAAACAAAGAAAAAAGTGCATTCACCTTCATGCAGCTTATTCAGTACTCTGACAAATTGAGCCAAAATTACGGGGTGGGGGGAGAGAGTTTTAAACTTTTCAAAGCATTTCCCAAGAATGAAAACGAAGTGGCTTAAATAGAATTAATAAAGGCACGTCTAAGAGTGTGATCTAAACTCTGTAAGAATGCTGCCTTCTATTTTCTAACTCCAATTAGCCCCAGAAGAATGTGGATGGGGATTCACTACAGGCAAAGGAAACAATTCAAAACAGATCTAAAGACAGAATATCTGTTGGAAAAAGGAAAAGGAAATGATCTGTGCACTAAAAGGGTCACCACTTTGAACCTGCTGAAGTTGCATTGGGGGCAATAAATAGAAGCCTTGTTTCTCTTAATGGATGACGAATGTGCAGAATCATTCTATGCAAGAGCTAATGATGATCAAATATTTAAATATATTCTAAAAAAATTGTTAAAGCCTTCGAAAGGTAGACCTAGACTAAGTTATGGAGAGAACTAGGATACCTGAAGCTTAAATAACTTAGGGATTGACAAATACAATAGCGAACAAGCCTGATACTTCATTGTATGTTTCTTGGTTCTATTTCAGAAGCTGAATGTGACAGTGTGGTAATAACAAGAGAGTGTGGTATTTATTAGAGGTTGATGTTCTGATTGTTTCAGAAGAGAACACAGTACACCCAACAGGACACAGGCAATAGGGGTTGGAGTAGAAACAATAACGGGAATGGAGTGTACCTATTGAGTATGAGGACATTATTTATAGACACAATGGTTTTCATACTAAATTCAGAGTACATGGTTGGAATGCAAGTGGCCAGCTCTCCTGAGCACCAAGACACACCCTTCAACTTGCCAGCTGGACTGGAGCTCCACAGCTGTGAAGCTGGGTTCTTCCACTTAACAAAGATGAAAGAAGCCTTCTTTTTTTTTTTTCTTTGAGGTAAAATCTTTTCAGATCATCTCTTGTACAGTTATCATTGACAGAATCCAGATACAATACAGGCAGAAATCTCACAACTGAAAAAATCACTGAGGGGTGACAAAGATTCTCTCATTAACCAAACCCTAGCCAATCCCTTCTGGGCTCTCTTCTCCACTAGGCCTCAACTTTAGCCTGTAAAGAACTGTTTCTAATAGTTCAAGGCCACATCCCTAAGATGGCCATATCCCCCCTTAGAGTGCTTACCTGAGAAAAACTCAAGGCTGCCAAAACAAACCTACCGTCTGTTTCAGCCAACACCTGAGGATGTCTCTGTGGGAGGATAGAATCCTAATTTGGATCATTGATGGCTAGCAGGCAGCTGACCTAATCACATTAATATGATTAACCCTCTGTAATATCTCACTTTGCAGACTCTACTGTGCCCCCCAACTTGGCCCTTCCCACTTTCTCATTCTCCCTTTAAAACGCCCAGTCATGGCTGAACAAATGGAGGCTGAGTTCAGTTCATGGAGGATTTCCTCCCTATTGCAATAGTTATTACCAATTAAAATCTGTCCTTTCCCAATTAACTAGTATCTGGTTTTGTTTGTCTTCAATATGGGTGTTGAGCATGTCATGTCATCTCCCAGGACCTCCATTTTCTTATCTATCAAAAAAGTTTGGCAGACTAAGGCAAAGTAGCTGCCCCTTCCAATTCTTACGTTCTGATCTCAGAGATTTGTTTTCAGATTTCACTCCAAAGGACTGGTCACAAAATGAGTGTTTCGAGGTTCACACCAGATTTGCATATGCGTTTCTGTGCGTGCACACGTGCATGTGTCTATTACAAATTAACAAAGGAGCACCTTAAATCTCTACTAGTTTTCATATTCTCTTTTCCTTCTCTTCTTGGCGATAGAAAGAGATAGACATAGACACAGAGAGACATATATACATCTAAATATACACACACACACACACACACATTAGTATGCTAAAGTACGGCAGCGGGGGAGGGGTGCACAAAGATGGCTTCTATGAATAATAATAGCCAATACTTACTGAGCTTATCTGCATGTCAAGCATTGTTCTAAGCCCTTTATATTAGCACCTAGCACAGTGCCTAACACATAAGCATTCAATAAGTGTGCTGAATAAATCTTGTGTATTTGATTTTCATCAAAATGTCTTTCTCCCTTCGAATCTTTTCTATGAATTGTCAGAGAAGGTTTTTAATTGCTGGGAGGAGTGGTAAAGAGCACAGACATCTATTTGTGATTACTTCTCTTTAATATATTATTAATCTGTTAATATAATACATTTCAAAACCCAGTTTTCCTTTAGTCTTAAGTGTCAGCTTAAAAATCTTATTTCATTTAAAAATCTAGCAATTTTATGTAAGAGTTATTACACTTCCACTTATACTTTATTAATGATAAATTTATTTGTAAGTTTAAAGAATTTAGATCTTAAGAAGACTTGTTTAGGAACAATCAACCCCATTTACACATGTAGTTCAGAGATTTCCTTAAATATCTCAAACTATGTTTATAGCTTAATATACCCGATTCTCTCAAGCATTTCAAATATCTGAAAGGAAAAACTTATGACTTTAATAAGCAAAATATAAGCATTTAAGAAATTCAAATAAATCTAATATATCAAATTTATAAATGTACTAAGTCATTATCTTAAGTGTAAAAGAAACTTCTAAATAGACGAAGCATACCCCAAGCAGGACAATAATTATAAAACTTTCAAGCAAGCACACTGTGTAAATGCAATTTTTGGAAAAGTATTGATATTATATTCATTTCTTAATCATTGACCTACTTAAGTTCAAGCCTTCCTGGGGTAAAATATTTACTAATCAAACAAAGGGAACATTATTACCATCTTTGAGTACTATATCAAATGAGGTTATACATTCAAGGTTACTGGCCAGTGATTTTTGGAAAAGACCCAAAAATCTGGTTGTTCTTTCCAGAAGGCCATCATATGAACCACAGTTTGTTGATCTGAACTAATTATTGTTGAAATAGAACTTTTTCATTCATTGTCTTTTTTAAACACAGTTCATTTTATGTTTCCATGTCTTGTTTTAAAGTACTCATTTTTTTAAAAAAGTATGATGCTTTTTTTCACAAATTTTTGTTATATAATTCAAGTTGATAAAATTCTGCGTGCGCACGCACACATACACACACATACACTCAACCCAATATGGATCATGACTATTTCCTTTATGATGAAATTCTCTACACTGTTACAATTTTTACTTTCTTATCTCTCATACTGAGTCATTTTACCAAAGTAAAAACTCAAAGAAAAAGAAGCAGCTAAGAGAAAATAAGGTAGACAAAAGGAAGATGGACATTAGAATCATAGGCAACTGGTGCACATCATCTCAAAATGGGCTACTCGATTCTGATGAATGTTGGAATAGAGTTTGGGTTGGGGGTTCCATTAAGATGGTACTTCATAGTTGTGTTGGTTTTCTATTGCTGTTGTAACAGATTATCATCAATTTAATGGCTTAAAACAACACAGATGTATTATCTTACAATGTTAGGTCAGAAATCCAACATTGGTCTCACTGGGCTGAAACCAAGAAGTTGGCAGAGCTGTCTTCCGCTCTGGAAGCTCTAGAAGAGAATCTATTTTCTCACCTTTTCTAACTTCTAGAGGCTGCCTGCATTCCTTGCCTTGTAGCCCCTTCCACCTTTGAAGCCAGCAATGGTCAGTCAAGTCTTTTCACACTGCCGTCTAGTCTGCCACTCTTTTCTCCATCAAAAGATGCTTATGATTACAGTGGGCCCACCTAGATAATCCAAGATAATCTCCTTATTTTAAGGTCATTTGGTTAGCAACCTTAATTCAATCTGCAACCTTAATCCCCCTTTGGCATGTAACATAACACATTCACAGTTTCTGATGACTAGGTACACTCAAGGATATCTTTAGGAGGCCATTATTCTGCCAGAATATAGTACATCCCAAAATGTACATTTAGCTAATTACTTTTCCACAGAGATAGCTGACTGAGATAAGAACACAGAATTTTTTTTAATTAAAGAGGTAAACTGTATTTCATTGTTGACTAGTGCTTAAGTTCTCTTCTCTTACGGATTTGTTTTCCTAAGTAGGTTAAATGTGAAGTTTAGAACAAAATTAAGCTGAGGTTTGTTCTCCCTCCTTACAACAAAAGCCCTAACCCCATCTCAAGTATCATCACTCCAAAATGAAGGAAGACAATGTTCATGCATAGCATGTAGCAAGAACCCACAGAAAGGAGAGAGCCAGGAGAAAAGCATATTCACCCATAATGGGTTATTCATATCTCTCCTATGAGACTTCATTTCCAGAAAATATAGTCTAATTGCTGTCTATAGAAATACCTTACACTTTGGGAATAAAATGAGTGAGGGATTATGGAGGCTTAAACTTCACTTAGGCAAGGAGCTCATGCTAGAGGTTAATAACCACAACTGGAATGTACATAAGTCACTTGAGGCATCATCCTAGAAACTATTTTAGCTCATTATAAGTATTCCAGGATGTGCCACTTGTTTCAGTTAAAATCAGTGAGCAAAACTAAAATAAATATGAAGAATTATATTTAAGAATTTGCTACCAGTTCTTAGCAGGAGAGGGTCAACCTGTTAAAACACACACTTAACTCTTTCCAATGAGATCAAGATCCACATTAGGAATGATGCAAAAATCATGCTTTGTTCTTACATCCATGGTTTAGGGTGAGAGGAGCAAGTCAGAAAATCAAATATATTATAAACTGTCATTTATCTAAGTAGATTGGGACTGATATATAGAGATAGTTGGTAGTCATGAGACTATAGAATAAAAGGTATGAGATGCTTCCGACTGCTCCATTTTTAGATAAAGTAAAGGACTTGATCTATAGCAATTAATACCTCTTAATAAGACACTGCTAAATTTAATGGAGCACTCACCCATATTAGAAAAATGAAGACCACTTGGATACTCTTTAAAAAATTGCTTTTCACACACACACACACAGAGGTTCCTGGTATCTTGAAAGAAGATTCATTTGTTACACCTTGTGGAACACTTTGCACTTTGTGCCTTTGGGCTCATCACAGCACTAACTATATTAATGACCAAAAGTGGAGAGACAAGAATGGGTTCTTAAGGAATCATTTCATTTCCTCACAGAGTTTTGTTGAGAGAGAGAGAGAGAAAAGAAGAAGGAGAAGGAGGAGGAGGAGGAGGGGAAGAGGAAACAAACATCTTCCAGTGAGAAGAGAAGTGGTTTTGAAGTAGTTTTGCTAACTCAGAACCAGAGATGGATGGGTCACCAGTTCATTTTGTTCCTTTCCATTTTCATATATCCACATTTCCACCTTGGAAGAACCATTATAACTGGGTGATGACTTAAAAGAAAACTGGAGATCTGGATGATCCTTAAGATCATTCCAGCATTTTCTTCAGTAATTGCTTCACTGTATGACAGGGAAGAAAGAAGCCTTTAAGTAGAAATCATTTGTCCTGTCATCCTGCTCCTGCCCCTAAATTCTTATTATTGGAAACTTGTTAAGAGAAAACCATTACCAAGACCATTCAGTTCACATTAGAAGACTTTTATCCTATCTTGACACCAACTCCTTAATGTATCTTGTTCTTTTTTCAAACAAAGACAGTGAGAAAGGAAGAGCAGGCACTCTGATCCTTTTTCTAACATAAGCAAAATGCAGCTAATGATGTCTTGAAATATAAGTACATATTACTAAAAGTAGATCCTATGTTTAGCAAGTGATGGAACAGCACTTGGGCAGAAAACTTATAGAAAAGCTTTATTCCTCTATTGCCCACTGTTAAGTAAAACATTAAATGGTTTCTTATTTTCAAATTTTAGTTATAGTTTGCCTTACACCATGGTAAGATATATCTGAAAAGCTGCGCACTAATCAATCTTTGTAAGCTAAATCATGAGTCATCAGAAACTTACTCTATGATTTCTGACGTTCTTTATCTTCATTTTGAAATCCTAATGATTTTAGCTTCAAGTCTCTGTCTTGTGCCACCTCTTAGTTAAATAGCTAATGATCTATAAATAAAAATTGAAATGCAATAAACTGAACCCTCTATTTATAGGGATATTTTTGTACTCAGAATCATTTTTCAAAATGAACAATCAAAACCCAAATTCTCTGCTTCATAAAATTTCATGGTTACATAATGGATTTTCTTACAAGAATGTATGCCTTTATAATTAAATAGAAATTGAAGTTACTTTGATGGACTATAATTTTATGATTTAAATGGAACCTGGTACAAAGTTGGTGCTTAATAAATAACATCACCCACTGTTCCATGTTTCTATTTATTTAATGTATACTTACACTTTGCTTCCCATCTTTTCTAAATCTGGGGCCCTGCTGTGCCTTATACATAGCTGTAACTAAAGGCATATTGTTGATAAAAAATATCTGCTACCTCAGAAAATCCTAGTGTTGGCACACTTTTCTCATATTGGTCATTGGACATCTTCATTTCATTAAGTATTCCTGTTAAATGAAGCCCTTAACAAATATGCCTCCATGGTTCTCATTTCCTACCCCTCTCCTCCTCCTCCTCCTTTTCCTCCTCTGCCTCCTTTTCCTCCTCCTCCTCCTCTTCCTCCTCCTTTTCCTCCTCCTTCTTCTTCTCCTTCTCCTATCACCTCTTAAATGTACTGAAGGCCTGAAAGGTCATTGCAGGAAAGAAGTGTTTACAGCCTTCGTGCAAAGTAGGATACAGGAAATTGACACTCATGATTCTGGCTACACAGAAATCTGTCACTGCTTATTGCTTAAGCTGGAAGCCACTGTACATCAGGCTTACCTTTCCTCAATGCCTCTCAGTCCTGTTATCTTGCCACCCTTTATTTGAGCTGAACTGAGAAAGATTTGAAGGCATATGGCATATACAGCAATTTATTTAAAGAGAGGTTTGGGAAATGAGCTATACATTGAGCAAAAATATTGTTGGGGGGGGAATTTTTATCTACCTTTCAAAATTCTTCCAGCTGATCTAAGAATGACATTGGCACGAGAGAGATCAGTAGGAGGGAAAAAAAAAAAGTTTAATTATGTGTGCATGGAGGCCCAATAATGAAGTTGAGACCTAAGAAATAGCCAAAGCAGACAGTTTTTATACTTTTTATATAAAGATAATAAACATGTTGAGAAACTGACAGGACAAAGAAAACTTATGTTCAGGAACTTTAGTTAGTAAGGAATTCTAAAGAGAACTTGGGCTGGGATTGTAAATTAATAAAAGTAACAAGGGTTGTCTATGCAGCTTTCTTGGCTCCGAATTTCCTATCTCTAGTGATAAGAATGTCACTTTACCTCCTGGTACAGGGAGGGTACTGTTCATATGGGAGATTTATTTCCTGCTTTTTGGAGACAAAGACGGGTCAGAGTATTTTTTTGCACTGGCTGTTTTTGAAGTAACTTTTATTTAAAATAATAAATATACCAAAGTGCCATGTTTTGGGGTGGCCTGTCTTTGGCCCCCTACAAAAAGCAATATATATATGTATATGAAGAAAATACACAGAGTGGAAAATGGCCAGGAGAAAAAAAACCAAACTATTTTTTTTTTCTTGCTGTACATTCACTTTCTCCAGATTTCAAAGTGTGATTCTTCTGGATGATTCCAGCCATCTGTGTAGTATAAATAGATTAGCAGAAGATATGGATTTGAACTGTTATCTGTTGGAAATGGAAAAGCCCCTAGTTTTTAAATCTGGCTGGGTTTGGCAGTAGTGCAGGGTCATCTGGACCACAGCCACGAGTTTATGGTCACCATGATGCAGGATGTGAAAAGATATCATAAAAGAAAAAATATACCAAAAAGGTCAGGCAGGAAGGAAGTCTACATGTCATCAAGACTACCTTCCTGTCTTTAAGTCATTCCAGGTGGATGACTGTTGACCCTGTCTAATAAACATTTAATTCTTAATCTAGCTGGAAGATCTTGAAGCATGGAAGAAATTCTAGGAAAATAAAACAAAAAGAAAGGTTTTATTTTGGTGAAAATAAAACACATAACTTCAAGGAAAAAAAATCAGGAAGCAAGTTACACAGGAAAGAACAAAAGGTGGTAGAAGACAGAGTATTTGTTTTACCATGATCCAGTCCATGACCATAAAAACACTGTTCACAAAGTATGGTCCCTGGATCAGCAGTACCAGCATCCCCTGGGACTGCATTGGACATACAAACTCCTGGGCTCTCCCCAGACCTACTGAGTCAGAAGCTCTGGAGCTGGAGCCCAGCAATCTGTGTTTTAACAAGCCCTCCAGGTGATTTTGAGGCATGCTCTAAGCATTCAGTAAATGATCACTGAAATACAGAACTGTGCTTTGAGACAAGTCCCTGCCTGCCTACAGACCTAACTTGCATTAGCTGTATAGCAGGAGTGGAAAGATCAGGGGTCCCAAATGCCTATAGCTGCTGAGCACCTGCAGAGACCTATGCGGGTTGCACTCAGAAGCCCTGCAAGACATGTAGTATGAATGAGGGTAGCAGGCTGAGCAAGGATGGTGAGAAACTGGAAAGAGAATAGGCCCCATCCATAGGACCTGGTCATTATTCAGTTCTGGCTTCTTGTTGACATGAGGAAATGCAAGCTCAGTATTTCTAGGTTTCCCAATTTTTTAAATAAATTGGAAATAATTTTTATGTATAATGAACGTATTTTAAAATCTTGACAATCTTGACAACTATTTCAATTTAAAATATACAGGAGGCTCAGTCAGTTGAGCAATGACTCTTGACTTCTGCTCAGGTCATGATCTCAGGGTTGTGAGATCAAGCCTGTGTCAGGTTCCACGCTCAGCAAGGAGTCTGCTTGTCCCTTCTCCCTCTGCTCCTCCCCCCACTTGCGCTCTCTCTCTCTCAAAATTAATTAATTCATTAATTAAAATATGTATATGTAATTGAGCAAAAGAAAACTGATTACCGGTCCAGAATCAACTGCAGCTTTTAGGCAATGGTGATAAGGGGAGAATGACATGGGAAACAGAGCCCAAAGTTGCTGAACTCGGTTCCTCTCTTCCATTGTATGTTTCCAAAATCACAATTAAAAGGACAACAATTGTCTTTATATTGTGATTTTAAAGACTCTCAAGCTATCACTTCTCAGCAAATCTTTCCACATCCATCTACCACAGTTTCTGGAATGTTACCATTAGAGATAATCTCTGTTTGTTTATCTGTTCATGCCTCAAATGGTTTCTTTCTCCTGAAAATACCTTAGAATGGTGATCAGGTAAACATGGCTTTCAGAGTCACATGATTTGGTTTCACATCCTAAGGCTCCCACTTACTAACTATAATTTTGAACATGTTATAAAGGCTTTTTAAGTTCCAGTTTCTTTAGCTGAAGCTTAAAATTAAACTGTGATAATCAGTTATACCTTATGGACCATTGTTCAGACTCAGCAAATGATATTTACTCTTCTTGTTTCACTCATAAGCAACTTCCTATGGAGGAGTTTATTAAACTGCTTTCCTCCAAGGATTTGAGAGAAAGTTTATGGTGAATGAAATACAGTTAACTTGAGAACAGAACAACAGCTAGCGTGAAATGATTATACTTCCAGATGTCCTAGAAATTTGTCTCATGGCCAGCAATTTCAAGCAAATTTCTTGGCCTGTATGTCATACTTGGGAGGTGAACTTGCCCCTAAAGTCTTCAGGTGTTTAGAACAGGGAGAGACGTGTTATAGGTTCCCTGCCTGCAGACCACAATAAAAAAAAATCCTTCTTGAAGGGCTTATGAATCTTTATGACTCCTTGAAAGCAAATGACCAAAATATGTCCTACATCTTTTTACATTAGCCTTAAAAATATCTTGAAAATATATCTGTGCCTCTAGTCTTGCTTTCTGTCTCTTCCCCCACTCGGCTACTCTGCTATTAATAACTGGTAAGAGCAAAATTCAATGTGATATATTTTCAACTGTGTTTCACATATTTCTTTTCATGGATTAATAATGAAGAACAAAATAAAAAAAATTCTATGACCAATGAAATGCATTAGCCTCTGTCCAAATGTTTTATTTTGGAAAATTATAAATTAGACCCTTTGGCTATTCCAAATGGGATATAAATGGGAAAATGGAAATGTCTAAATTTTCCTGAGTCATTCCACCTTTTTGTTGTTGCTGTTGACATGTCCATACAAGTTGACTATGTATTTTTTAATAAAACTGATAATTTTTAATATAGAGGAGTGGCATAGTCAAAAGATAAACTAAGGGCACTTGGGTGGCTCAGTCGGTTAAGTGCCTGACTTTGGCTCAGGCCATGATCCCAGGGTCCTGGGATTAATACCCGCATCAGGCTCCCTGTTCAGCAGGGAGTCTGCTTGTCCCTCTGCCCCTCTCCCTGTTCATGCTCTCACTCGCATGCTCTCTCTCCAAAATAAATAAAATCTTTAATAAAAAAAGATAAACTAAAGCCAGCAAAACAAAGAATTGCATACTAGAAGTTATTTATGTTTAATGCTTAGAAGTCTGAGTGCACAATCTACCATTATGGAAGTACTGGTGCTCAGGACTAGTGTTAGAACTACGTACAATGCACAGTTCAATATCAAAAACTTCTTTACTGTAGAGTTTTGTGAAAATGTTAATGTCATCCAACATGAAGCACTTAAGAGACCTTTTTTTTTTTTTTCTGCTGCCACATTAGGAACCATCAGTGGACTGTCCATTTCAACTTTCTCTAAATTTTTGGTAAATTCTTACTTTAATAACTCTTTTATCACAATGGAAGTTTGTAAGCAATATTATACTCTCACATGAGAAATCCAAGTAACTAATGTGAGACTATTCAACTCTGTTGACATGAGGTACACTACAAATTCACAGGTATAACCCAGTCAATATCCTCTGGAATCTAAATTAAGAGTTAGTGACCATTCAGAAGTGTGAGGCCAAGTTTCTGCCAATTTTCTTATGAGTTTGGTGCCTTGATAACCCTACTCTGGGTGGACTTAGTTCAGTAAAAGTGTGGCTTTGTCACGGACAGTAAATGACACAGGAACTTCTTTACAGGGGCCTGTAAAGGGAGAAGGGAAAATCTAAAAGAAGTGAAAGGCAGGTATTCAGAGGAGGGGAGAAAGAGAGAGATAGAGAATGTTTTCTTCTCATATGTTTTTCATATCACAACCCTCTTCATGGGGTCCAATAAACAAATACATATGTCTTGACTCAAATTAAGTTTTGCCTTCAAGCTATTTGATCCTGTCCTGCTTGCTTATGAATGGTTAAAGAGAATGTCGATAAAATTGTTAACTCTCATGGCTGTGATTCCATATATGTTTCAAAAAAGAGAAAGTGAAAAAAAAAAAAAAGACAACCAAAGAAAAACATCAACACGGAGCCTCCAAGATTCAGCAATGGATGAATATTTAAATTATCTTCTGATGGAGAGAAGCATGTTTCCATATGAAGGGTGAAGCCATCCATGGTCTCAAAACCATGAGGGATACAGAACGTCTTGAATTAGTCTACTAAATATCTGTTGAATATCTACTATGTGGCTAGCACAGGGATATGGTGCCGAAGATGAAAATAGAATTCTCTTTCCTGCCCCCCAAGAGCTGACAATCTAACAAAAAAGTACCTATTATAAAAAAACTACATATACATATATTTTATATGCTTACTGTTAAGTTTTTATTAAATGCTGAGGCAGATTTCCATAGTGGCTTAGCCCAGTCTGCCATATCTAGGACAGTTTTCTGGAGGAGAAAATCTCTAAGATAATTCATGAATACCTGCAGGGCTGGATGGGTGGGTGTGACAGCAGGGTGGGAAGGGTGCTGTGTATAGTAAACACATCCATGGCATTTCATCTCACTTTCAGTAACCTAATGCAGGTCACTGACATCTTTACTCTGGAAAACCAAAACAGCCCCCTGATAGTCTTCTCATTCGCCCCCCTGCCCCACCTGATCCATCCTTCATGTGGTGGTAGGGCTCATCTCGTTAAAGTACACATGTTACTATGTTGCACCCCTCCCCCCCCCCCAAACCCTTCAAAGGCATTTCCACTGCAGTTAGAATAGCATCATAACTCTTCAGCATAGCCTATAAGACCTCGTGTGACCCAGCCCGGCCTCCTTTTCCAGTGCTGTCTCCTCATGGTCATCTGCTTCCAGTCCCTCCTGTCTTTGCCTAAAGATCTCCTCATGGAGAGGTCCCCTCCCTCTCCATCTCAGCAGCTGACTTCGCATTTCCTTTGCCTCCATCATCATCAATAATCTTCCAATCTCAGCTTTTCCCTTCAGTTTTTTTTTTTCTAGGCACTTAATGTGGCTCATAAAATTTTAAGTTATTTTTCCATTAAATTCTAAATTACAAAGAAGTTAATGTTTATGTTGGCCTCTCCCACCAGAACATTAGGCTGGGGTGACATCTGTTTCGTCTCCATTGTTTCCCAGCACCCAGCATTTAGTAGATAGTCAATAACTGAATGAATGCAAGAGGTAGCATATGCGTGATGGCATGTGCATTAGTTATGTATTTCTGCAAAACGAACAACTCCAAAATTTAATGGCTTAAAACAACAGACATACATTATCTCACAGTTACTGGGGGGATCAAAAATCTGGGCACGTCCTAGCTGGGCCCTCTGGCTTAGATCTCCTACAAATCTCTCATCAACGTTTCGGCAGAGACCACAGTCACTCAAGGCTCTGCTCAGGGAGGAACCGCTTCTAAGTTTGTTCACGTTTGCTGTCAGCAGGATTCGGGCCTCACCTGAGAGCTACAGAGCACTTTGCTTTCCTTAGAATGAAGGCTCATAGGAAAAAAGAGAATAAGAGACTGTGAGCAAGACAGAGGTCACAGTCTTTTAAAACCTCATCTCTGTAGTGACATCTCCTCACTCTGGCTGTATTCCATTCATAGGAGGAAGTCATAATGGATCTTTGGACCAGCACCAGCATCCTCTCTGGGAGCAATCACAGGCCCCACTGCAGATTTACAGGATATGACTCTGCAGCATAACAGCATTCCCAGAAAAAAAAAAAAATAACAGCATTCCCAGGACATTTCTATGCACACTGAAGTTCGAAAGAGTCTTGTAAATGACAGAAACAAGAAACCAAATATAGAATTGACTCTGGAGTCTGCCCTTTATCTGCTCTACTGTTTGTGTCTCCCAGAATTTGCAGGGCATAGGATAACAAATGATTTTTTGAATTTATATCATCTATAAGTTAGAGCAGAATTAGGGTGATTCCTGTGATAATCATAATCTCTCATATTTGCATTTTAAAATGCCTTTTGTAGGGGTGCCCGTGAGGCTCAGTCGGTTGAGCGTCTGCCTTCAGCTCAGATCATGATCCCAGGATCCTGGGATCGAGACCCACATAGGGCTCCCTGCTCAGTGGGAAGCCTGCTTCTCGTTCTCCCTCTGCCTGCCGCTCCCCCTGCTTGTGCTCTCACTCTCTCTCTCTAATAAATAAATAAAATCTTTTTAAAAATGCCTTTTGTTGGGGACAAGGATGCAGTTACAACCAGCATACTGGGAACTGTAGAGAGTGAGTATAGACATCATCCTTCAGGTGAGCCACAATGGAAATAGCACTGAGAATGTTGCTCTAGAATATACATACATATTCTCACTCTCTTTCTCTGATATATATATATATATATGACATATCTGACCTCTGTGTGTATATATACATATATACACACACACATATCTGACCTCAAGTGCCCCCCATATTACATTGGATTAATACTAATAGGCTTATCAATATGTATCACTTCCATCATATGTGCCCATAAAACTGACCTGAGTTGGAAAAAGTCATAAGAGTGGGATTCTTGGAGGGGTAGACGAACCATGAGAGACGATGGACTCTGAAAAACAAACTGAGGGTTCTAGAGGGGAGGGGGGTGGGAGGATGGGTTAGCCTGATGGTGGGTATTGAGGAGGGCACATTCTGCATGGAGCACTGGGTGTTATGCACAAACAATGAATCATGGAACACTACATCTAGAACTAATGATGTAATGTAGGGGATTAACATAAGAATAAAAAAAAAAGAGTGGGATTCTAAGGTCCTGCCAATATTTCTTTTCTGCTGACTCCCTGAAGCAGTAAAAACCAGCAGCGATAACTACAACCACAACAAAAAATCTGGCCATATTTAGAAAATAATAATAACTTGCAGTAGTCGATGGATTACCTCTGAATCCCTGGGCATAACACCTAAGTATCCTTTAAGGTCCAGATCAGAGCTGACCGCCAGGCAATGACTCATCATCATAATAACGAGTCTCTGGAAATGCTGAATACCTGCTATACAAAGAACACCCGTCTGAAAAAAGCTGCCAGGAGGACTGTCTTATTTGTGGATTTTTATGCTTAATGTGGATTTCATGGTGGTGAATCCAACAACCTTTGCCATAGTTGAATGAAGCCAGAGCCAGATTTCTTTCTAAGAGAGGGGCAATTGCTTATGAGTTGGCTGGTGGCCTGGCATGCGTATTCTGCCCCACAAGAGTGGCCCACACTTGGTAGTGACAAATGTAACTGTAATTGTGTTTCAGTCACACTTGTGGACCCAATAAACAATGCTTCTCAGTCTTCACTCTTGGACAATCCCCTCCCTTTGAATCTGGGTTGGGTCCCTTGACTTGCTATAATCAACAGAATGCAGCAGAAATGAAGCTCTGGAATTCTGGGCCTAAGGGCTTTAGAATGCCTAGCAGTCAGAAGCACAAAACTCTCAGTACCTAATGGGTCCATCCAACCCCTTGCACTCTAAGACTTGCCCAAATGATAACATGGCTGCTAGCAGCATAAGGGCCACATCCCTCGGATGACCCCAGCGCCACCACCCTCTCCCTTTAAAATTCAAACCTGAGAAAGCTCAACACTGTCAAGAGAGTTTACTATCCATTTCAGCCAAAACCTGGTGATGGACAGATAGGCCCAGAAACCTAGGCTTAGTATAAATCCTTCCTCTGCCTTTTGAGATGTAAATCTACTGCCCAGAATATTTCCTCAAGAACCTGAGAGCCAACAGTCAGGGAAATTACTGTTGTTTTTGTTCCTAGTTCTTGGGGAAAGATAATTTAATTTCAGTGAATGCCTTGCTTTAACTTACACCAATGCCTCCTGCCATAAAGACATGAGAACTTTGGGGGCGCCTGGGTGGCTCAGTTGGTTAGGCGTCTGCCTTTGGTTCAGGTCATGATCCCAGGGTCCTGAGATCGAGTCCCACATTGGGTTCCCTGCCCCTCCCCCTGCTCATTTTCTCTCTCACATGTTCTCTCTCAAATAAATAAATAAATAAATAAATAAATCTTAAAAAAAAGAAAGATATGAGAACTTTGTTTCTCCTCTGAATAAGTGCCAATTAGAATACCCATGGGCTCAGTCACATGGACTAACCAGCATGCACCCTTCCGCACCCTTCCCTTAGTATACCCCAGCCTTCAGCATCTCCTGCCTTTGTCCCAGTGAGGTTGAGTTCCATTCATGCTGGACTCTCTTCCCTACTGCAGCAGTTATTACTGAATAAATCTGTCCCTACCACTGTAGTGTCTGGATCCAGGTGCCCAGCTGGACAGGAGAGAGAACACACAGGAAGAGAGAGATCCTAGGATTGCTTGCGGAGAAATGAGGAACCCAGCCAACAGAGAAATGAGGAACCCAGCCAACGAGGAACCCAAAATAGGTCCCCACAGACAGGATTTGGTCTCCAGTCAGGCTGTCCCCCACCAGCCCCAACCTGGGAACTTCCTATCTCAAACATCACTTGTGAGTGAGGAAGCCCCCCGAGATGCTCCCATCCCCATGGACATCAGAGAGAACACAGGAGCCATCTCTGCAGACCCCAGGCGAAGTTCTGACCCACACAACCACAAGCAAATGACATAGTTCTGGTTTTAAAGATAGTTTGATACACGGCAATAGTAACCAATCAACTCTTTTCTCATTGAGGAGAAGGTAGTCAGCAAAATCCACAAGTCAACCACTGAAATGAGGAGTAAAGAGGAGAGAAGAGAAAGGACTTCCATGAGAGTGCTCCCTAGTCCCCAGGAACATTCCACTCCTCCACCAGGTCTGACCAGCAGCTAAAACCTGTCCTGAGGTTACTGGAGTTCTCTATTTCTTGCATTCTTGTATTCTGATGGCAACCACTGCAATGGAATGAGCTCCTTCCAACCTCAGAGGTGCCTGGGGCAGGTGCCATTCAACCTCCAGGAAAGTGAAGATTAATGGAGAAGGTGAATTGTTAGTACTGCTATTTCCATTCTCAAATCCTTCAGGAAACTACTCTGACCGGTGTTTTCTCTTTCCTCAGAATGCCAAGCACAAATTAATGGCATTTATTATTTACCACTAACGCTACGTTCTCTGGGATTTTCTCTTAAATGGCCTGTGGTTATTTTGCTCTTAAACGATTACCTCCATTTTTACCCATACAAGTGAGGATGGAAACTTTGACTCCAATCAGCCTGAAACTACCTTGAGCAGTGAGACCAAGGTTTGGATCATTTTCTGCAATCTACAGAACATAGCAGCCTCAATAAAACTTTTGCTGAACGGAAAGAGGAGAAGCCCAATGTAACCAGTGTGTGACTGGCCAAGTAGAAAGGCGTCCAACTCTGGCACCTTTGACCTCACAAAATATGACATCTGCCAAAGGGACTGAAGGCAAATCCTCAAGCTAGTAGTTTGCTTTTAATTGAATTCATGAGAAAGGGGAAACAATTTTATATATTTATTTAACTAATTTATTTATTAAGGGAATTCATCGAAAGTTGGATTTTGGTTTTGAAATATACATTACTTGTTTATTTCAGCCAAAGATATGAAGGAGGAAAGCACCCAGGACACCAGGATTCTTCCTCTAGAATATGATGAAGGAAGCCATCAAAGCAACCAGGGTTTCCTTTTAAACCTATTCATGAACCTGGGCCCCACTGAGCATTATTGCTGATATTATTCATGCATCATTCATCTCTTACAATGAACTACAGTTTCTGAGTGAAATTGTCAATACATGTTAGTTCCTCGGGGGGAAACAACTTAGAAATGCAGCCTGAGGCAGAACACACTGTTCCCACTTTGGCTTCCTCCTTCCTCTCTCCCAAGCTCCTACCAAATATACACTTTTCTTATCTTTTTTTTTTTTTTTCTTCCAAAGCAGATGATTATATTAAAGAGTAAAATGATAGCTTTCCATCCCATTTCCACAGGATAAATGGCACAGAGTGAGACAGAACTTTGGTCATCATTAAACATTAGGCGTTTTCATGAGCAAATCCTTAGAGAGAGGAGGGAAGCTATTTCCCAGGGTAGACATATATGATGCTTTGAGGGGTTCAGTTAGATAGATTCAGTTGATTGTGGAAAGCAGGGTAGGGGTAGTGTTTCATGCCCTCCACAGAGGGTGTTTCTCTTAATTGGGCAGTTTAATTGCTAGTCACTTAGGAATGCATGTCAGGCCCTGCCCATAATCAAAGAGCCTTTGCCCAAACTGGCTTCCCCTCTGAAATAGCTACCTCGACCTGTTAAAGCTCCCAGTGTGCTCAAGGGAATCAACCTTTCCCTCTCTCACTTTACAAGAAATTATTTGAGCAATGAGCAAGTTGTCCATACAGAGAAAACCCATTGCCAATAATGCCATGGAAGTCTTAAATAAGCATCATGGTTAAAATGTGCAGATTTGACATCTAAGGCAATTATTCCTATCCACCTCAGATTCCTATATTTAGCCAGCACCAGTCTGGGGACACAACAGACATCCCTAGGAGCCCAGCTTATCTGATAGGACAACATAACCTTTAGGTCTCATAACTGTGCCAAATATTGAATACTTAAAACCAAATGTTATTCTAATTAACTGCATTCACAAATGACAGCAGCTTCTCCTTCTAGAGCTGGCTTGAAGACTTTCCCTCAAGATTCAAATCAGAAGCAAAGCAAAAAAGTAACATGTGAGCATAAAGCCAGTTGGCACTAGGTAACAGGAAGCAATCCACGACCTTCGAAGTTGAGTAAGTATTGTTGTCTAGGGTACTTGGCAGAGCACTGTGAGAGCATGATCAACAGGCAATGCTCTACTCTCAAAGCCAGCCACCCCAGAGTTGGTGGGGCAGTTTCACAGGATAGGATTATGGGAAATCAGGAACAGAAAAATAGCTGATCTAATTTATCCACTATAAATAAACTTCTGTTCTTCCTGAAATGGGTTTTCTAGAAGGACTCAATGCTATGGTGAGTTCCCCATAGTTATTCCATTTTCTCTATATTATTTTATTTATCACACAAGCAATATGTGTTTGTTGTAGACACATTAGAAGAGACTGATGAACAAAGAGAAACACAATTTAAATCATACATATGCACACAAATCCTACTACTCTCAAATAACCAATGTTAATATCTTCATGTAAATATTTCCTGATTTTTTTCTTATGACATGACATATATATGAGTAATAACTGAGTTTTATGTGAAACACTCTGGAAATATTCTTTTAAAAATTGATATTTCATATTTCCACATAATGGAATACATGCTTACACCATCATTTTAATAATGTTGTATTATAAAGATGACCTAAAATTTACTTAATGATCCTGCTGTTATCAGATATTTGGGTTACTTCTAATGGGTGTGTGTGGAAATGTGCCCGATGGCTGGCACAAACTTCCCAGAG
Organism: Leptonychotes weddellii; assembly: GCF_054177405.1. Classification (NCBI taxonomy): domain Eukaryota; kingdom Metazoa; phylum Chordata; class Mammalia; order Carnivora; family Phocidae; genus Leptonychotes; species Leptonychotes weddellii. The sequence continues at coordinate 65,816,160 of NC_138369.1, forward strand.
TTCACACTTGCAAAGATTCCTGTACATTTCATTGTCGGCACTGCAGAAAGCTATCCATTGATACCAGCAATGCTCTCAGTGGGCAACTTTTGGCATTGTCTTTCAGAATGCCTCCAGCATCTGCAGGGTGCGACTATGAATGCTCACACTTTTCCACTATTAGGCACCCTGGCAGTCAGGGAGAAGAAAAAGCATGGTGCTCCAAAATAGGGTAGGGTAGAACAAAAGTAGCCACACAAATATTGAAATTTCTATACAGTTTTGCTCTACTTTAAACACCTACGTGAACTTTTAATTCTATGCTCTCATATATCCATGTCAGGTTTTTTTTTTTTTTTTAAAGATTTTATTTATTTATTTGACAGAGAGAGAGATAGCGAGAGCAGGAACACAAGCAGGGGGAGTGGGAGAGCGAGAAGCAGGCTTCCTGCCGAGCAGGGAGCCCGATGCGGAACTCGATCCCAGGACCCTGGGATCATGACCTGAGCCGAAGGCAGACGCTTAACAACTGAGCCACCCAGGCGCCCTCCATGTCAGTTTTAATGTTATTTTTACCCAATATCCTTATATTCAGTCAGTTCTCTGTGTTTGTACCAATATACCATGAACCAAAAAATCACGTACCAGTGCTATGGTTCCTGGGGCTATATGCCAAAATGGTTTGCATTTTTGGTCATGACTGGACTTGTGAAAACAACCTCAGGCCACGATGAGCCAAATCCTGTAAGTGAGAAGGGTAATTGACATGGGGTGTTGAATTTAGGTTCAATATCATCAACATCTCCTAAGTTTGTGTTCTAGCCAGGTACTTTAATATTCCTTATCTCATTTGTCCACATACCAGCTTTGTGAAACATCCAGGCAGAGACAATTATCCCATCACTTGGGCTTTATTTGGAATGCTGTAATACCACTTATTTTTCTAGCTCCTACCTCTTATTCCATGTTATTTGTTGTTGTACAGCTATGAAATGTCCTCATTGAATCTCTGGCCATAATGCATTTCACCTGTTCAGACCTTTACCTACCAACAACATATAGAGCATTCCCATATGCTCAGTGAACACATAGGAATCTTCCTCTTTATGACAAGCCCCCACCTGTTCTCATCCTTCACCTCCTTTACCACAATGACCATCACCTATAATCTCTATGTGCACACCCTTCCTAGGAACACATCCTATACCTGGTTATCTCCTACAATGGTTCCTCCTATAAGTTCTTCAATTTCACAGTCCCACAATCTTCCCCACAATTTCCCATCCTTCTTCCTCAATTATTACTGCATTTCCACCAGACATGATATTGGTATCTTGCATTCCATCATTTTCTCTTGGTCTCTTAGCCCTTCTGATTTCACACCTTCCCTTCTCTACCTGAACTTGATGATACCCGTCTCCTCAGCTGTGTTTCAAATAGCATCTTCACTTCCACAGAGCTTTGGCCTACTGCCTTGGTTGTGCTACAAATTCACAACTTATATTTTCCCGTGGGAATCTCCAACTAACTATATCCAAATGAAATTCCTTTCAGACTTGTTAATTTTCTCCTTCTTCAATTTCTGTACTTGAGTGAGGGGACCCACAGTCTACCCCTGTTAACTCAAACCAGAAATCTAGAAGTTATTCCCCATCTCCAAGTAGCCCTCGTAGCTTGATTGTACATCTTCAAACTACCTCTTGAATCTCAGTCTCTCTCTTTACATTTCCAGAACTACTGCTCTGGTATTGACCTTCATTATCTCTACAAATGACAAAGAAAACCCCCTAATTTGTTTCCCAGGCTTGGGCCTCAATCAGTTCTTATTATGCTAATGATGAAGATATCCTGTCCTCTCCTTCACACTCTCCCTTTCAAAAACACCCAACCCTGCAGAATGCTACAAAAATACCCCAACCTTCTTTCTTTTGCAATGTGTTCAAAAGGAACTGGAGATGATTTATGGAGAAATATACAACAGGATTTAAAAAACAGATGAAGAAAGAAAAGGAAGATGCGGTAAAAGAGAGAAAAAAAGATTAAATTGGAGATAAAGATGTATGCCATAAAAACATGTACGGTTGTTTGCTGAGGCCCCAATCTGCCTGTGTACTTCTTGTCAGCCAAAGCAATGAAGGAAAACTAGTCAGTTGCAAGCTTCATCATATCGGTAGGATAAACAAATTAGTTGCTGGTTGTGAGACCTAGGAGAAGTGTCTCCCATGGTAGCCCAGCATCATTCTCAGGCTTCCAAGCCAAAAGTCCTACTTAACTATTCAATACTCAGGCCTAATCTTTACTTGTTGTAGAGCCTTCCCTGATCCCACATCCACCCCCACCCACCAGAGTTAATAATTCACTCTTTCTCCCCACTTCAGCAACTTGGACTTGCCTCTCTGTTTGCACAAATAACCCGTACTAAGAATACTTGCCTTCATGCTATACAGTGGTCTTATTGAGGGAACAGACTGTGCCAAGCTCATCTTTGTATCCCCATCAGTACTCGGATTAGTGGAAACACATCTGAATGCTTTACAGCTGTACTTGAAGAACAACAGATCTGTGCCTTTTAGTGTTCCTTTGTAATCCAAATAGGACTAAGACTGACTTTTGTGAGCTATTTCTCATAGTTTAAAACATAACTTTAGCATTTCCCAGCCCATCTGTGAAGTTCAACTGAATTCAGCTTTCTTTAGTACCAAACATGCACATCAAAAAGAAGTTTATTTATTGGGTTTGTGGGCAGAGGGGAGAAGATAGAAGTAGGGCCAACCAGCCTTTCTTCCAATACCCTGCCCCTGCCCCCAGTGTGGATGGACCCTTAGGTCTCCAAATGCCTCCCAATCAACTGGGCATGGTTTAGGGCAAACCTGATGGTAACGGTTCCCTCCCACTCATGCCAAAGAGTATCAGACAAATAGGGCTGGGTCTCAAAATGACCTTCTCATGAAATGACTGTAACACTGACTGAAACAGCTTTATCTGTAAGCTGAGCTCATACCTGCTAGTGTTCTTCCCCACTTCTGTTTAAATAAGAGCTAACCAAGCTTCCTATTTGTTCCTCCACCTGAGATCGTAATAGCAGAAAGGCACTTATATATCTTTGGCTTATTTCTGCCAGAAGTCTTAGCAAAAGTGGGGATGAAGTAGCAGATATGATCTCACTGAGAGCTCCAGTTCTCCTTCTCTCCTTAGATATATTACATTTCCACTCCCCTCTTTACAGTGAGTAGGTCCATATAACTAGTTCTAACTAGCAGTTTTGGTGGTAAGCTAATTCTTCACCTACTCCTCCCCTGAGACAGTAAACATGTAAGCCTATGTTCAGATGGGGGTGACATCAAATCAAAGTATCCTGGAATGTTGAGACACTACATACAAGGTGGCTGCCATGGGATTCACCAAGACTTGCAGAAGATTTTTCAAGAGTAAGAAATACACATTTATTTTATGAAGCCATTGAGATTTCATAGTGCTTGTTATTGCAGCATTGCCTAACCTGTCCTGACTTGTACACATGGCTTTTAACCACCACCATGGACTCAATCACTTTACCTTAACTTAGGAAGAGAAACTTAATTCATCAGAACATCCTTCTGGCTGAGTCTTCTCAATAGATACAAAGTTATCATTTCATTCAACATATATTTTGAGCCCAAAACAGATTCACTATCTATACTCTGTTTGTTTTTTACCGTGTTTTCAAGAGAAGAAAAAACATCGACATGAAAAGATGGTCAAATTAAAGCTAAAAACTCTTTTGCCTTTGATTCCAATCTTCCCAATAGGAAATACCCTTCATATGCCATTACTGATGATAACTATATAATGATTCCTAGATTGAGAGATCATAAGAAAGAAAGACACTAAAACCAGGTAGGTGTTCAGGGTCTTGCTGGAAAGTATGCATTTCCCCATGTCATTCATTTGGAAAGATGTGTGATTCTGGGGTAAAAGTGGCAAGTTATTATTTTTTTCAGGGGGAAAATCAGTATTTTTTTTTTTTTTTACCTTAGGACTCATAGGGAAACAAACCCAAAAGCAGGCTGGAGGGCCTGAAGAGCAATTTGGACATAATGAGATGGTGTGGATGACAAGCTCTCTGTTCCATGCAGTCACAAATGGCTTGTTCACAGAGGCAGAGTTGAAGAGGATCACTTTTGTCAGATGGAGCAGTTCAGATGGTAACCTGTACCCCAGGTGTATAAATGCTCTGCATAGAAGAGCTGCTGGTCTTTTAACACATTTAATAAACTCTCAGCATGCGGCAGATTCCACACAAAATATGAAAAGTATTGAAACGAGCTGGATGGCAGAAATTTGTGTTTAACTGCCTCTCTTACTTCCCAAGGCCTCTTCAAACGGAGGTGTGCATGCCTTTCACACTGCCTGCCCAGCATGGCTATTTGCCAATGAGATTGTGCTGAGTATAGCAAACACTAAAAATGAGTAATACAAAACAAAACAAAACAAAGGAAGAGATTCCTCTTCTAGGAAGGTCCTGAAAAGACAGTCTCTTCAACAATTAAAATCATTAGCCTTTCAACGAAAGAGATCCTTATCGATGAAGACAGCTCTCAAGACCCTACGATTTTGATTACTTAAGACCCTCACAGTAATATATAGGTTCTCACAATCAGACACTTATGCAGAATAAGTAATGATTTATGTAATGGAGTTAAAACTGGGGATGTTATTTGTCATGCCTGTACATGATTAATTTAATTTTTGTCTGAAATAACAGTTTCCAGGGGCTAGCAAACCAATATCTCTACATTTTAGGCCCTTAGGTTTATTATATTTCCCTGAGTTAAGGTAATTGTATCTAACCTCAAAAATCTGGAGTCAAGATGCTTAACTACCCATAATAACTGCTAAAACATACTGAACACTTACTTTATGTCAAGCTTAACTCTAAGTACTTTCTATGTACCAACTCCTCTAATCCTTCACAAAACCCTATGAGGAACCCATTTTACAGATGAGAAAACTGAGGCATGGATGGGATACATTTCCCCAGGGCACACTGTTAGTAAATGGTAGGAGTGGGATTTAATTCTAGTCAGTCAGGTTCCAGAGCCTGTCCTTCTAGCTTCTGTGCAATAACAAATAGGTTTCAGAGTAATTAAGTTCACATGAGGCTTCACCCATAATAGACCCCATTTACAGATAATGAAACTGAGGGCTCAAGAAAGATTTAGAATTTGTTGAAACCTCCTGAAAGGCAGAGCAAGAACACACACCTGGGTCCTGGAATTCTAAAGCCCATAGGCTCCAATTAATTTTCATCACTCCACTTGATAGCGGTGTGTTTTATTTTAAGATAGAGGGCGAACAACTCTTAAAGGTGAATTTTTAAATCAAATGCTATTTAGCAATTGAAATAGATGAAAATGATGTAGGATGGAAGAGAAGCACAAAGACAGACATCTTAAAAAAGGGTTTAGTGAGATACGGTGCTGATTCTAGTACCTTGCTTCACAGTATCAGCTCAGGAACATGACACCCTCTACATCCTACTGAGAAGAAACACACCCCTGCTCCTTGTGGTTTTCCTCCCCACCTGGGGAGCCAGCTTGGTAAGTGCTCACTCAGGGACTAGATGAATACCAATGGCAGAGAAGTGCACACAAAGCATTACCTTTTTGTGAGCTTTGTCTCTTTTTCAGGGTTACTGAATGTGCAATGACATAATGGGTGGGAAAGTATTTTATAAAGTACAGAGTGCAAGGTAATATAAAGTGCTGCTCTCCAATGTGTCTTGAAGATGATGACCACAGGCAGTCAACTGTGTAAGATGCACATTATTGCAGACCTTTAGCTTCCCTCACGAGATACCGGAAGTCCATGACGATTCAGGGAGTCCCAATGTGTGACTGCCAAATTATTCTGTCAACTACAATCCACAAAGCCATTTTCTGAAGTCCACAGACTTAGATATTTTGGAGACTCAATTCACGCAGGGAAGATGAGCTTTGGTGACTGAACACAGAATACAGAGACAAGGAAAACCCATACTCAGGTTCCTGTTGGGAAATTAGATCCTTAAGGAAACTTCCTCGATGGTCAGGTGGGTTACAAATTTCCCTTTCTTATCATAAATGTAGGTGTTGTGCCTTCTCAAGTACACGGGCAGAATTAGACGGTCTCTAGGGAATGAATGGATGGATGAATAAAGCAGCATATGCTTTATGCTATTGAAAAAATACCATTGAAGAGGCAAGGAAACAAGATATGTCCCCAAAATGTTTAAACAATGGTAAGTTGTTGAAAAAAGCATAAGACCTGAGACATCCTTATAAAAAAATTTGCCCATGGTTGATGTTACACACAAAATGAGAACTAAAACAAATGTTGAACTCTGGGTTAAGAACTAGGGAATAGCTTAGAATTATTGGCATTATATGATTCTTCACAACAACAATATTATTAGCTTATTGATCACAGAGAGGTTATGAAACTTGCTTAAAGTCACACAGCAAGTAAGTGGTGGAGCCAAGTTTAAAGTCTGCTGATCTGGAATAAGACCCTAGTCTTGGTACACTATCACTCCACCTTTTCCCACCTGCAAGTTTAATTACCCCAATAAACAAATTTTTATGAAGGTACTATTATAATTTCTATTTCACAAATGAAAAAAGTTGAGGATTAAAGTGGTTTCGATAGTGCACCCAGGACTACACAGCTAATATAGATCCTAATAAATATAAGCATCAATGTGTCCATACACACCTCTGTATATATATGCGTATCCTGGATAATTTCACCATTCTTTTTCTTAGTCATATTTCTCTAATGGCTCTACATGACCTATAGGATAAAATGTAACTACTTCATGAGACAGGTAGGACACTTAATGATCTAGTCCCTATACATTGGATAAAAAGGGATTAATTAATGAGAGAACACAGTCACCACATGGCAGATAACTTTGGGTTATTTCCCTATGGAAGGGAGCTTCTTTCTAACACGTTCTGCAGAAAGGTTGCAGTCTGCTCTGCTTGTGCCCCTAGAAAGGCCTCTTTCTAACTGGAATGATGCATCATGCCAACAGACTCTTCATCCTACAAGGTAAGTGTGCCACCTCTGTGTGCTACAGACTTGATTCTCTATCAGTATGCTCTGATAGAGATCTGGAAGGGCCAAATAGATTCCCTGAGGTAAAAGGAGTCATTTCTGGGTTGAGGTTCTAGGAATGGAATCCCCCTACCACACTGCCACTTGTTTTGTAACACTGCTAAATATCTCACTGTGATTACAGCCCCTTTATTTCCTCTAAATATATTTCTATGTTACCCTTTAAAATGTCATTTGCCATTTGCCTACTGGAAACCCTCTGCAGTAGGTTGCATTACTCATGCTTCTTTATCTTTCCCCTATAAAAGGATTGCAGCAACATGCCTTTGTTATTCCTCATGGGAAGAGTACATTCCCCCAGCCTACTGGTATTGCACTTGACCCTGTAGCTTGTTTTGGCAGATGTGACAAATCTGCCAAGAAGAAACTTTCAATTTGATTGTGTATTTATGCTTCTCTGCCCTCTGTCATGAGAAGGACATGTGCTAGAGAGGGGTCATTGAGACTTGGTCCTGGAATGTGGAGCAGATCTAAATTCACAGTGGAGAGAAATACCACAACAGATAACCCAAAGCCACCAACGTGTAAAGTGAGCAAGAAAAAATACTTGTTGTAAGCTATTGGGATTTTGAGGTTATTTGCTATATAGCCTCACATAGCAAACACTAATTAATATAGATGACTTCCCACATCTTATAAACTTTTTTTAACAATTCAACCAGCCCCTCCATCATCTGATCTGTCTTCTTCTCCAGCTTCCATCACTCTGCCTCACCCCTGATGTGCTACCATTTTCAAGATGTGTATGTTGCCTTGCCTGTCTTTGGCAAGTTTGGAACATTGCCCATACACATTATCATCTGATTAACTCTTAGTCCACCTCTTTGGTATCCTCCACTAGCCCCTTACAAGCAGGCTTAGATATTCCACCTCTACACTTGCATGATATCTTGTGCTGTCTTGAATATTCAACCAGCATTTACTGTGCTAAGCACTGAGTCTATGATGGGAACAGGACAATAACTTTCTTTCTAGTAAAGTATGTGGTCTAACAATAATCATCAAACTGATCTCACCATGGGTAATCAGCTGTTAATACATGTCTACTTCCTACACTAAACAACAAGCTTCTCAGTGGGAGCAAGGACTAAGCAGGGTATTCCAGAGTGGCTTAATTGTTTTCACATACTATGCCCTCAGTTCTACTTATTGAATGAATGAAGAAATGGATGACTAAACAAGCATACACATAAACATATGGGTAAATAAGTAATCAATCTAGCAAACAAATAAGCTTGTTCTACCATAAATTAGTACTGCAGATTTGGGTAATGTCATGAGATGTCACTAAGTGCTCCTTTCCTTACTCAAAAAACATGGAAGTTAATTTATATAAATGCTTTTTCTTTTCAAATACAAACATGTGAAGAAAAAGTCTTGCAAAGCGAGCTAGCTTATCTCTAAAACTACTTTATCAGGAAAAAACAAAATGAGGAGAAACTTTTACCTTGCTCACTTGATCAAGTGGACAGGCTTGCACATATAGAAAATTCTAGTTATTATTATTTCATAACGCTGTGATATCTTAGTGCTAAAGCCTTCACCAAAAACCCAAAAGCGACAATCTTCAATCTTTAATGGTGCTTTAAAGTTTACAGCTGAATCTATTTATTCCACTGTATTTACCAGTTTTTTATGGTTTATTTATCATTGTCTAAGAAAATACATAGTTCCATTTTATTTTTCCCAGCTTGTCTACTGAAACTAAAGGAATAATTATTCCAGAACCCTTTGAGCTATAATAAACATTAAAAGATTCAAGCACTAACTCAAATGTTTATGTTATTTTGGCTGCTGGGGTTTTGTTTTTGTCACTGATTGATTGATAAGTTGATGACTTTAGAGCTTTCTTGAAAACCTTTCTGAAAAAAATTTAAAGTTTATCTTAAAAACAATCTGCCAGAGGTGCCTGGGTGGCTCAGTGGGTTAAGCATCTGACTTCAGCTCAGGTCATGATCTCTGGGTCTGGGATCGAACCTCTCTGCTTGGGCAGGGAGCCTGCTTCTCCCTCTCCCCCTGCCCCTCCTTCCACTCACGCATGTGCATGAGTGTGCTCTTGCTCTCTCTCAAATAAATAAGTAAAATCTTAAAAAAAAAAAAACAATCTGCCATAGTGAGACAGTTTTACATTTATAATCTACATTATATAACCACTTTCTTCTAATGGCTACAGTTAGTAATCAATAGTTACAGTATCTTTGGGAATTAAGGGAATAAAGAAAACAATTATATTCTTTGCATCAACAGTTTCTACTATTCTACAAGCTGGATACTTCTAAATTTATTCAATCTAATAGTGACATAATTTAAATGTAATCAAATGCACACACGTACACGTGTGTGCATGCACACACACACACACACACACCCCCTTTAATTTAAGTTCCCAATAACGGGAAGAGAAGGCAGAGAAGGTTAGAACACCATCCCCATCTCTTGTCAGATACAGACTATCATGCTGAACTTGAACTTGAACTTGAAAATATACTTTACAAAGAGAATATCATGGGCTCTAATTTTTCCAGAAATGTTACTAAACATTTAAAGGTCCAGTGTCATGAGATTTTACAGAACTAAAATCCAAATAGAATCAAGTTAATTAAGGAAATATGGGTTGATGTCACTTATGACAAAAACTATTTTATATAACTAAAGCATGTTTTCCATAACAAAACCCTTTCTTAAGTCCATGCCTGAAATGGCCCCAGTTAGCCAAAAAATATATCTTTTCACCTCCTAAAAACGTGAGTAAAATGAAAGCAGAGGAACTTAAAAAAGACTTTACTGTACAACCAACACAGAAGAACCCACAGTAGCTGAGAGAGCTCAGAAGTTTGGATATGGACAGACATTGGAAGGGTGCTAACCAGTGTGGCAACATGGAGACAGCTTTGACCTAATTGCTTGTCCTGAAAATACATTTAAGAATAGAGCAAGTTTGTCCGACAGAAACCCTGGGAGGATCAGTATTTAAGGCTTCAGGAGATGTGGAAATTAGAGATGAGGCAGCCTCTGATGACATGAAGATTGGCTGAAGTTCTATATTCCTGGTATTTAAACCCCAACGATACCACTCTGATACCACTAAACCAGGCAAGAGTAGGCCCCACACATATACACTAAACACATCTTTGTAAATTTTTTGTTTCTTTATTAAACTCTTCAAATTACTCTATTGGATCATAAGATCTGCTGCTGTCATAGGACCTTGACAAGATACTGTAATTGGTACTGAGTGGGGTCAAGAACCAAACCTTCAAGATGAGATTCTGGGATGGAGTTGCTCATACATTCAAGGAATGCAGATTCCTCTTTGCTGGAGGAAATAGAAAAGAGACCATCTGGGGCTGTGGTAGAATCACAGTTACTCAATTTATTACCAGTGGTAGCCTGGGATGAAGTACAAGTGGAAGATGAGGCACTGGGAGATCAAGTGGCTATGAACTAAGGGAACTTAGTTTCCCCACTAAGGGAATATCAGATCACCCTAAAGAGCAAACATGAGGAGAACAAAAAATTAAAGGCTATGAGCCTGTGGAGAAGGCTTCCTTGGTAGTTCTCAAGGTGTCCCTCATTTCTACTGATAACAGGGCAGATATGACTAATTGATCACACAGTCCATAAAGATGAAATAGACTGGTAGTCTGTTAAGTTTCTGATTGACATATATTGGCAGACATAGTCTTGGTTGCCTGAGAAGAAATCTAACTCAAGTTATCATGGTAGAGATCCTGTTTTCAGACCTAAATCATAGATCCCCCCCACTCAGCCCCTCAAATGAGAGGAAGGTCTATCAGGATCTTACAGCCTGACCAAAAATGTACTCTTTCCCCAAGTTTTCAGACTGATTTGTAGCCCCTTTCCAGGGCAATTGACTCTGGAAAAAGGCAAACAGCCTGACCTTTCTGGGAGTTATTAGATAGTGGCTATGAATTTATGCTAATCCCTGGAGACACTCAACACACTGAGAAGGGATTTATGGAAATCTGGTGATAGACAGAAACCTGGCCCAAACCCATCTAACAGTGGATCCAGGGTAACCATGAACATTCCTCAGATTATTTCCCTATTCACCAGAAAGGAGATATACTTAGTAAATGGGCAGAATCCACATTAGATCTCAGGCCCATGAAATAAGCATATTATGTTAGGAATGGCCAAATGTAAGCCAATTAATCCCCACCCCCCTTCTTGGGGATTTGCAGATTAGTGTCACCACCAAAGACCTGAGTGATGTGGGGGGTAATTGTTCATACACATGCTCATTCAATTCATCAGTGAAAAACCCAAGGAATACATCCTCAATATTTTCTCTGCTTTGTCTCACCATATTCCTATTTCATATTGTTTGTTACCTATAGGAGATGGGTATCTGAGTGTTTGTTTTATTATTCTCTATACTTTAAAAGTAGTCCATGTTTTAAATTTCTCCATACTCTTAAAATAATAAAACAACGTATTTTAAAAAATAAATAAGAATTTTGGAACCTTAGCAAATTTGTGATTCTAGGGAAAACAAATGAAAAAGTATAAAAATAAAATAAAATCATAGCACACTACTCAGCTAGGCCATATGTAGTCAAAATTGTATAACTACTATTGTTTTCTCGCCAACATATGTTTAAATATTCCAGGGATACTGTGGGAAAGAGACAAAAGCACAGCAGGAAAAGAGTTGTGCTACAGATGGGGAAACTGAATTGAAGCATAGAGAGATGAACTGCCCAAGGTTATGCAGCTCAGTGAGGTTAGAGCCAGGCTTCCAACCCAGGCAATTTACTCTTGCCTCATACCGAACAGACACAGGTAAAATTGTGTGCAAGGGCGTACAAGTATTTGTTCTTCAACACCACCATACAGGAAATCTGGGAAGAAGTCAGATTTAAGATTTTGTATAGATGACTGACACTTTGAAAGCTAAATTACTAATAATATTTATTCTTGGAACATTATTTTCAGCTCTTGGTGGATTATTTCAAGGAGATGAGGTGAAGTTCTTATTACAAATTATACCCTCAAGTGGTAGTTATTACAGGGGTTCTCTTTAATTTGTTTTGTTTGGATTCTTATTTTGGTCTCTGACTTGAGTTTTTATTTTTACTTTCTTTCCCGGATGGACTGGTTCTCTTCCAGGACTAGCTGATATTCCTTGGCACATTAGAAACATATTAACTGAAAACGTGATATGCTTGTATTTTAGAACGGGAAGCATACACATGCAAAGACAAGAACTGAAGTGAGGGAAATCACTTGTTTCACCATGGTCACAATTAAGTCGGTGGTTAGTTGTCCCTTAATTATAATTACATTTTCTCTAAGGTTTATAGAGATTGACAAATTATCAAAGCCAAAGAGCTCAGGTCAATGCAGTCCCATTACAAAAGGTGAGAATAGAAATAAAGCAACTATTCTATTAGGAGGAAAACAGAATGCTGTAAAGTCCTTGGTAACTGAAACTTGTTATCACTAGCATGGAAATGGGGCAATTTTATTTTCTTTTTGATAAATAGTTTTAGACGTTGAAGATATCCTGATGGAATATAACCCGGGTGGTCTTCATTTATGCATTCCTCCACCTTACCACTTTTTCCTCTCTCGCTTGTCTTCCTCCGCCTCAGTAATTCCAAGGAATCTCAGAGGGAAGAAACAATAACATATAATAACATAAGTAATGTAGTGCTACATAGACATAAACTCACTATCCAAAGCAATGACAGGGTGAAGGGAAGATATAAAATGATTCCAAACTGAAGTGATTTGCTTAAAAAAATTCTTTCTATACTTCATGTTCTCTGCTCAGTTTACATCCTCAGCTGTTTCTAATCCAATCATGTCTAGATAATCTGAATACTCTTAACTTGGTTGACTTCTTATGTGGTGTACGTGGACACAAAACCCTTTGGATTTTTTCTTTCAGTGTTCAGAATTAGCGCAAAGTACTGTGGCAGGGATAACATACCCACATCTCTACAGAGAAAAAGCAGAAAATGGAAATGAGCAAAGCAAGTTTGGCGTTAGCAAAACAACAGTATACACATGATGGTGAATAGCACTGGACCCTCCACCTCAGTGTTCAGGGAACATGATGGTGGGCTGGGGACTGGCATGGAGTGTAGACGGCATCTCTGAAGGGGCTGCCTCATCCTCCTCCACCTGTGTTACCAGAGCTCCTGATTTTTTTTTTTTAAGATTTTATTTATTTGACAGAAAGAGACACAGCGAGAGAGGGAACACAAGCAGGGGGGAGTGCGAGAGGGAGAAGCAGGCTTCCCGCAGAGCAGGGAGCCCGATGCGGGGCTCGATCCCAGGACCCTGGGATCATGACCTGAGCAGAAGGCAGATGCTTAACCGACTGAGGCACCAGGGTGCCCCAGATCTCCTGATTCTTAAGAAAAGTCAGAAAATCTGATTGTTACATAAAATCTGTTGTTTAAATGCTACATTGTGTTCAATCTTCTTAAAATAACACATTAGCCATAAAGAAAAATGTGGAGTTCCCTAATTGAGCTTATAGGGCACAGGTTTGTAACCTCTACATGAAAACAAATTCACCACATTGAACAACAAACTACATATCTAATTCAAAAGTCAAATAAAATGACAGAACTCTTGGAGATTTGAGAAAACATCACTTTCTGTTTCATAAGTTTACCTTTGAGGAAATTGAGGCCCCACCATTTTGCAGCCAGGTAAGAACAAACGCAGTCCAAGAATCTGCATGAAGTGGCCCACAAACCAGATATCAAACTAAACATATTTATTTGGCATTTCCTTCTTTAATAGCCCCCCTCTCCTTGATCATTTTTAATATCCAGAGGAACTCAATGTTTATTCCTCTAGGAAAAAAAAGGATCTCAACACTAGACTCAAAGGCTGTGTAATAGTAGGTTTGTGAAGCTATTCTGCCCCCCCCCTGCCCCAGGCACCACAGTCTTTATTGGTGGTCTGATGGAGCCCATCCATTGCAGATATCTGTCCTAATATTGTCATAGGGATTCTTTACATAAAACTTTTTAGAGACTGTCAGTGTTGCTTCTGAACTTAAGAATACAAAGGCCAGGACCAATGACAGGAGTCCTCAATGATCCAGCTACTGCTACTATGACACTTCTGAAGGAAAGGAGTAGCAAGGACACTCCAGGTGAACACACACCATTTATTCCTAGCTATTGCTTCAAAACAAATCTATCTATGCTCTCCTTATTCTGATGAGCTAGCCTCCCCCAAGGACTTCTTTTCTCTTGAAAAGAAAGCATTCTGGCTGCCACCATGGCCTTTTCCCCAAAGCGCTACTCTACTTGTGAACTGACTTTCTAGCCAACATGGTGTCATCTCTCAACACATCTCTCTGGAGATGATTACATTTGCCAATGGACACGCAGACTGTAAGGCCACCACATTTTCATAGGAAGTCACAGCAATTTTGAAAGTATTCCTCTAGGCAGAGAAAGGGAAGATGGTGGAAGAGCAGGGGACCCTGGTTTCATCTGGTTCCTTGAATTCAGCTAGATATCTATGAAATCATTCTGAACACCTGTGAATTCAACCTGAGATCTAAGAAAAGAATTGCTGCAATTATACAAATAGAAAAGCAACCACTTTTTGCCAGGCAGAATGTGCAGTGATGGAATCTGAGGGGATATATCAGAAGATAAAACCGAGGAGGGAGGGAGCCTCCAGAAGCTGGCTACCAGAAAGCAATACAGTGGCAGAGTGCAAGTTGGAACTTTTAGACATCTGTGCCTGAAAGGTGCTCAGGTGGTGAAACGTTGCAGAATCCTAAGTGGGACAGTGTGGTCTCAGGATCCCCAGGGGCACAGAAAGAACGGGGGGGGGGGTGCCTGAGTGCAGCAGAGTTCCCAAGCATTGGAGCGGGAAAGCCGGCTGCAATCAGCTAGCCCCTGGAGTGGCCTTTCAGCTGGGTGTCGCCATAAACTGCGAACCATGGCATGATCCACAACCACTCTCCAAGCAGGGGCCCAGCAAGCGACAACTGTGAGACTATGCTCCTTCCCCTAGGATGAGTGGCATGGGTGCATGCACAATGGGGCAAATGCTCCCTGAACAGGGGCCCAGCAAGCCGGGGGGGCCACAGCGAGACATCCCCCCCCACCAGGATTGGTGTGGGTGTGCACCACAGGAGTCTGCAGAGTTTGGCACACACAAAAGGGACTGCTTTTCCCTGAAGGTGCACTGAAGAGTGGGGGCAGTGATCATTCTGCTCTGGGGCTGGAGATCAGAGCACCACCATTTTTACTTTTTTTTCATCCTCTAAAGTGGTGGGAAAAGCCTTCAGGGAATAAAAGCCCCATAGAGTAACCTGAAGCAGTTTACACTGAGCTTGGCCCCCTGGCAAGGGGCAGCGCAACATCACCCAGGCAAAGACATCTGAGAATCAGGGCATCAGGCCCCTCCCCCAGAAGATGAGCAGGATCCTCAGGTGAACACCAAGTTTATAGATCACTCAGAACTGAAAAACTCCTGTGCTACAGGAAAATAGCATATAGAATTAGAATTTTTTTCTCAGGAGTCTTTAGTCTTTCAGTTTAAAATTTTCCTTTTCTTTTTTCTTTTTTCCTTTTCAATTAACTTCTTATTTTATCAACTCTTGGTTTTTAAGTCTTTTTTTAATTTTCATTTTTTACATTTACATTTTATAGATACATTCTTCATTTTTGGCTTCCTTTCACTGTATTAAATTTTATTTTTGTATATACATAAGTTTTTCTTTATTTACAATTTTGGGATTTAGTGTCTTCTAACAAACAGACCAAAATACACCCAGGACCAACTGGATCGCCCTGTTTTCTCCACCTGTGAGATTATATTTTCTCCCCCCCCCTTTTTTTTTCTGTTTTTGGTTTCTGACATCTTCAGATTTGTCTAGTGTCTACTTTGCTGGGGTCATGGTTGATATTTTTGATTTTGTTCTCTCCTTCATCTATTCTTGTCTGGACAAAATGACTAGAAGGAGAAATTCACAATAAAAGAAAGAACCAGTAGTAATACACTCTGCCACAGATCTAATCTATATGGATATAAGTAAAAGGTCAGTCCTAGAATTCAGAATAATGATTATAAAGTTATTAGCTGGGCTTGAAAAAAGCATAAAAGACAGTAGAGAATCTCTTAGTGCAGAAATAAAATCTAATCAGGCCAAAATTAAAAATGATTCAACTGAGATGCAGTCTAAAATGGATGTTCTAACAGCTAGGGTAAATAAAGCAGAAGAGAGATTCAGTGACATAGGAGACAAAATAATGGAAAGGAAGGAAGCTGAGGAAAAAAGAGAAAAATAACTAATTGACCATGAAGGGAGACTTTGAGAAATCAGTGATACCATAAAGCAAAACAATATTAGATTTATTGGGGTCCAGAGGAAGAAGAAAGAGAGAAAGAGGGACAGAAGGTATATCTGAGCAAATCAGGACTGGGAACTTCCCTAATCTGGGGGAGGAAACTCATTCAAGAGGCACAGAGAACCCCCATCAAAATCAATAAAAATAGATCAACACCCTGACAGATAATAGTGAAGCTTGCAAATTTCAGAGATAAAGAGAAAATCCTGAAAGCAGCTCGAGACAAGAGAGCCTTATCATACAAAGGTAGGAACATTAGGCTGGTAGCAGATCTATCCACAGAGACCTGGCAGGCCAGAAAGGGCTGGCATGATATATTCAGGGTACTAAATGAGAAAAACTTGCAGCCAACAATATTTTATCCAGCAAGGCTGTCATTCAGAATGGAAGGAGAGATAGATAAAGAGCTTCCAGGACAAAGAGAAACTAAAAGAGTTTGTGATCCCTAAACCAACCCTGCAAGAAATATTAAAATGGATCCTGTAAGTGAAGAGAGAGCCCAAAAGTAACATAGACCAGAAGGAAACAGAGACAATATACAGAAACAGGGACTTTACAGGTAATAAAATAGCACTAAATTCATATCTTTCAATAGTTACTCTGAATGTAAACAGACTAAATGCTCCAGTTAAAAGACACAGAGTATCAGATTGGATAAAAAAGCAAAACTCATCCATATGCTGTCTACAAGACACTCATTTTAGACCTGAAGTCACCTCCAGATTGAAAGTGAGGGGGTGGAAAACCATTTACCATGCTAATGGACACCAAAAGAAAGCTGGGGTGGCAATCCTTATATCAGACAAATTAGATTTTAGACCAAAGACTGCAGTAAGAGATGAAGAGGGACACTATATCATACTTAAAGGTCTATCCAACAAGAAGATCTAACAATTATAAATATTTATGCTCCTTACTTGGGAGCAGCCAATGATATAAGCCAATTAATAACAAAATTAAAGAAACACATTGATAATAATACAATAATAATAAGGAACTTTTACACCTCACTCACTGCAATGGACAGATCAACAAGGAAACAAAGGCTTTCAATGACACACTGGACCAGATGGACTTCACAGATATATACAGAGCATTCCATCCTAAAGCAACAGAATATACATTCTTCTCAAGTGCACATGGAACATTCTCCAGAATAGATCACATACTGGGTTACAAATCAGGTCTCAACTGGTACCAAAAGATTGGGATCATTCCCTGCATATTTTCAGACCACAATGCTTTGAAACTTGAACTCAATCACAAGAGGAAATTTGGAAGGAACTCAAACATTTGGAGGTTAAAGAGCATCCTTCTAAAGAATTAATGGGTCAACCAGGAAATTAAAGAAGAATTTAAAAAATTCATGGAAACAAATGAAAATGAAAACACAACCGTTCAAAACCTTTGGGATAGAGCAAAGGTGCTCCTAAGAGGGAAATACATAGCAATACAAGCCTTTCTCAAGAAACTAGAAAAGTCTCAAATACACAAGCAAACCTTACATCTAAAGGACCTGGAGAAAGAACAGCAAACAAAGCCTAAACCAAGCAAGAGATGAGAAATAATAAAGATTAGAGCAGAAATCAATGATATAGAAACGAAAAGAACAAAACAGATCAACAAAACTAGAAGCTGGTTCTTTGAAAGAATTAATAAGATTGATAAACCCCTACCCAGACTTATCAAAGAGAAAACAGAAAGGACCCAAATTAAAATCAAGAATGAAAGAGGAGAGATCACAACCAACACCAAGGAAATACAAACTATTTTAAGCACATATTATGGCAACTATATGGTAACAAATTAGGCAATTTGGAAGAAATTGATGCATTCCTAGAAACGTATAAACTACCAAAGCTGAAATAGGAAGAAATAGAAAACCTGAACAGACCCATAACCATCAAGGAAACTGAAGAAGTAATCAAAAGTCTCCCAACAAATAAGAGTCCAGGGTCACATGGCTTCCCAGGAGAATTCTACCAAACATTTAAAGAACTACTACCTAATCTTCCAAAGCTGTTTCAAAAAACAGAAAGGGCACTGGGTGTTATACGAAAACAATGGATCGTGGATCACCACATCAAAAACTAATGATGTATTGTATGGTGACTACATAACATAATAAAATTTTTTTAAAAAATGCAATATTCTAATGCATAAAATAAAAAAATAGAAAAAAAAGGGAAGGAAAACTTCCAAATTCATTCTATGAGGTCAGCATTACCTTGATCCCAAAACCAGCCAAAGACCCCAACAAAAAGAATCACAGACTAATATCCCTAATGAACATGGATGCCAAAATTCTCACCAAGATACTAGCTAATAGGATCCAACAGTACATTAAAAGGATTATTCACCATGACCATGAGGGATTTATTCCTGGGCTGCAAAGGTGGTTCAACATTCACAAATCAATCAGTGTGATACATCACATTAATAAAAGAAAGAACAACAACCATATGATCCTCTCAAGTGATGCAGAAACAGCATTTGACAAAATACAGCATCCATTCCTGATTAAAACTCTTCAAAGTATAGTGATAGATGGAACATACCTCAATATCATAAAAGCCATCTATGAAAAGCCCACAGCGAATATTATTCTCAATGGAGAAAAACTGAGAGCTTTTCTCTTAAGGTCGGGAACACAACAGGGATGTCCACTCTCACCATTGTTCAACATAGTACTAGAAGTCATAGCCTCAGCAATCAGACAACAAAAAGAAATAAAAGGCATCTGAATCAGCAAAGAAGAAGTCAAACTCTCACTCTTCACAAAGTGGAAAACCCAACAGCCTCTACCCCAAAATTGCTAGAACTCATACAGGACCTCAGCAATGTGGCAGGATATAAAGTTCATGCAGAGAAATCAGTTGCATTTCTATACACTAACAATAAGACAGAAGAAAGAGAAATTAAGGAATCAATCCCATTTACAATTGCACCAAAAACTAAGATACCTGGGAATAGGGGCAGCAGGATGGCTCAGTTGGTTAAGTGTCTGCTTCGGCTCAGGTCATGATCACAGGGTCCTGGGATTGAGCAGGGAGCCTGCTTCTCCCTCTGCCTGCTGCTCCCCCTGCTTGTGTTTTCTCTCTCTCTAATTAATAGATAAAACCTTTTAAAAAGATGAATGGATAAAGAAGATGTGGTATATATATTCAATGGAATATTACTCAGACATCAGAAAGGATGAATACTTACCATATACATCGACATGGATGGAACTAGAGGGTATTATGCTGAGCAAAATAAGTCAATCAGAGAAAGACAATTATCATATGGTGTCACTCATATGTGGAATATAAGAAACAGCACAGAGGATCATAGGGGAAGGGAGGGAAAACTGAATGGGAAATCATTAGAGTGGGATTAAAACAATGAAAGACTCTTAACTCTAGGAAAAAAACTAAGGGTTCCTGGAGGGGAAGTCGGTGCGGGATGGGGTAATTGGGTGATGGGCATTAAGGAGGGCACATGATATGATGAGCATTGGGTGTTATATGCAACTGATGAATTACTGAACTCTGTATCTGAAACTAAAGATGTACTATATGTTGGCTAATTGAATTTAAATTTTAAAAAAAGAAAGTATTCCTCTATCCCATGCAGAATGTTGTTTGTTTGTTTGTTTTCTCTTTAAGATTATAGAGAAAAGAAGAATGCAAACTGGGATATAACTCACTATAAAGAACTCAACACCCAAAGAACAAGTGATCCAATCAAGAAATGGGCAGAAGACATGAACAAACATTTTTCCAAAGAAGACATCCAAATGGCCAACAGACACATGAAAAAGTGCTCAACATCACTTGGCATCAGGGAAATCCAAATCAAACCCTCAATGAGATACCACATCACACCAGTCAGAATGGCTAAAATTAACAAGTCAGGAAACGACAGATGTTGGCGGGGATGCGGAGAGAGGGGAACACTTCTACACTGTTGGTGGGAATGCAAGCTGGTGCAGCCACTCTGGAAAACAGTATGGAGGTTCCTCAAAAAGTTGAAAATAGAGCTACCATATGATCCAGCAATTGCACTACTGGGTATTTACCCCAAAGATACAAATGGAGGGATCCAAAAGGTGATTAACATAACATAAAAAAAGAATAATCTATCTAGGACCCTCTAAATTCAAGGTGACAGTACTCCTTTTCTCAAGTTTATGTGACATGCATTTACTCACCTGTACATTGGGAAGAACCTTTTTCCTATAGATACATAGATAGCAAGTTTTTTCTTTACAAAATGGAGCTATGCTTAATTTTATAATGCCTCAGTCAAAATGTATGTATTCAAATAAACAAGTATATAATTTTTCATCCATCATATAGACAAAATTAATTTTAAAAAATGCTCATTGTTATCCAAGATGAGTGACAGGGGCGTTCTCATAAAACGATAATGAGATTGTTTATCATTATAACCTTTCTAGAGGGTAATTTCGTAATATATCTTGAAAGCCTTAAACTCTCATACCCTTTGAGTGACCCATTATACATTTGGATATTTATATTATGGAGTGATTCAAGGTGATCACAAAGATTTATGATCAAAGTTGTTCACGAAGAATTGAACCAAATATCTAATCACAGGAGAATGTTTAAATATAGTATATTCAGGGCGCCTGGGTGGCTCAGTTGGTTAAACGACTGCCTTCGGCTCAGGTCATGATCCTGGAGTCCCAGGATCGAGTCCCGCATCGGGCTCCCTGCTCGGCAGGGGGTCTGCTTCTCCCTCTGACCCTCTTCCCGCTCGTGCTCTCTGTCTGTCATTCTCTCTCTCTCAAATAAATAAATAAAATCTTTAAAAAAAAATAAAAAATAAAAAATAAATAAATAAATATAGTATATTCATGTGATATAAGTATATGACCATTAAAATTAATATTGTATATCAGAAAATCAAGTACAAATAAGACAAATATTTATGAATAATACTGATTAGAAATCATGATGTACAAAACTGAACTAATACTGATTGAAATATCTAATTTGCCAAGTAATTATATATACATGACTAAATATATATTTTTAGAAAAAAATAGGAGATGAATCAAACTAATAACTATTATCTCTGAATGGTATCATTGATTAAAAGAGATTCTTTTTTTTTTTTAAAGATTTTATTTATTTATTTGACAGAGATAGACACAGCGAGAGAGGGAACACAAACGGGGAGTGGGAGAGGGAGAAGCAGACTCCCTGCCAAGCAGGGAGCCCGATGCGGGACTCGATCCCGGGACTCCAGGATCATGACCTGAGCCGAAGGCAGTCGCTTAACCAACTGAGCCACCCAGGCGCCCAAAAGAGATTCTTTATTTTAATTTTTATTCTGAAAATTCTACAATAAATATGTATTAACAACTTACTTTTAGAAAAGCAATCAAGCACAAATAGACGATGTTAGATAGAGGTGAAGTCCCATAACCCCACACCTTCCTCCTCTCCTTTCCCACATTTAGGAAAGTTGATCTACTCTTCCATTGTTTATGAATGCCCTGATAGATGAACAATTGTGTTCCTCCCACTTTTCCACTACTAACAAGACTGCTTCACACATGTGATTGTACAGGTCTCCATTTTCCACTGTGTAATACTTTTTCTAGCATATGCTTAAAGCAAACATAGCAAAATGCTAATTTTTTAAATTTTATTATGTTATGTTAATCACCATACATTACATCATTAGTTTTTGATGTAGTGTTCCATGATTCATTGTTTGCATATAACACCCAGTGCCCCCATTCAATACATGCCCTCTTTAATACCCATCACCAGGCTAACCTATCCCCCCACCCCCCTCCCCTCTAGAACCCTCAGTTTGTTTCTCAGAGTCCATAGTCTCTCATGGTTCATCTCCCCCTCCGATTTCCACCCCCCCTCATTTTTCCCTTCCTACTATCTTCTTTTTTTTTTTAAGTGGACTCATGGATTCCTGTCATACTATTTTCTGTACTTTTCACTATGCTTGAAATATTCCATGAGTAAAGACACATTTAAAGTAAAGCAGAGGTATGAAATAAGTATTTTATATTTTTCTGTTAAATTTGAAGTTAAACTGCTATTGTTTGTTTAAAAATAGAAATACATTTTGGGACACCTGGGTGGCTAAGTCAGTTAAGTGTCTGCCTTGATCTCAGCGTCCTGGGATCAAGCCCCACAACTAGCTCCCTGCTCAACAGGGAGTCTGCTTCTCCCTCTGTCCCTCCCCCCAGCCCCCTGCTGATGCTCACTCTCTCTCTCTCTCAAATAAATAAAATCTTTAAAAAAAATAGAAATAGAAATACATTTTAAAAGCAATATGCCATCCTGGTAACAAAAACATCAATTAAATCAAACACTCTCTTAGGAAACCATAAGCTTTAGTTCTTGATACCATGTGTCTGGACTTATTACAATAGGACATAGGCAAAAGACATCTCTCCACTTTAATTATAGTCAATTACTTGATAATTGCCCAAAATTTTTTCAAAAAACTTTTGAATCACATAACCCATATATACAAATTAGCAATAATTGAACCTGTGAGAAAAGATCGCTTTCTTCATTTTGGCCATACTTGAGAGATATTTTTCTTTATAGACATGAAAATATATTTCTAGACCTAATTCTTTAAACCAGGAAATGGAAAATTAAAGAGTGTTTAAACCAGGAATCTAAGGTATGAGACCCTTTCTATAAATTTGCATGAGACTTAGAGTTTCATTATTAGTTGTGATAAGCTTGTCAAAGTTCCCCTCCATGAGCCACAAAAGACTCTGGTGTTGACAATCTATCACTTAACTTGTCCCCTTTCTCTAGGGAAAAAGGAAGAACTAATAAACTGTAACTATTAAGCAGTTATACCAGGTTTTATGTGTCACATATCAGAAATTAATTATACATAATGCCAAAGAGAAAAGTGTTTTAAAATATTAGCTAATGGGCGCCTGGGTGGCTTAGTTGGTTAAGCGACTTCCTTCGGCTCAGGTCATGATCCTGGAGTCCCTGGATCGAGTCCCGCATTGGGGTCCCTGCTCAGCAGGGAGTCTGCTTCTCCCTCTGACCCTCCCCCCTCTCATGTGCTCTCTCTCTCTCTCTCTCAAATAAATAAATAAAATCTTTAAAAAAAAAATAAATAAAATAAAATATTAGCTAAAAAACAAAATTCTGTCAGAAATGCAGCTCACTACCTATTCAATGTTTCACAGAAAGAATTAAAGGGGACTGCCCTTTGGTGCTGCCAGTGAGGTAAAAGAGTTATAATTCAATATCACCTCTCATTTCCACCATAACAGAGATCATAAAGATCAGAACACCCCCTCACTTTAAAATCATCATCTAGTCATCATCTGTCCACACACATTGTCTGTGATATGATTGTCATGAGTAGGAAAAAAGAGGGACAGTAAAGGTCATTTGACTAGCCTCTGTCTCTTGGTTTCCTTATACTTCCATATTTTTGCATTAAAAAAATTATCACAGCAAGGCTTACTCCAAAGAAGAGAGGTGCCACTACCTCTGTGCATATGTGGTCATATGCACCCAGAAAGAGAATAATCTTAGTGAGAGAAACTTCTTGTACTTAGAATAATTGAATTGTAGAATTTTATAGCTCAATAAGTACATGCTGAATTGAATTTTTGAGTTAAAAAGAACACAGAACTTGAAATTCTGGCTATTGTGAAGTAGCTTGCAACAGTCCAACCCTCTTGCTGAGAGCAATGAGAAAAGTTAAGCAAAAATCAAAACCAGAAAAAAATGTTTGGGGGTATTCAGACAGTTAGTGCAGCAACAGCCCTTGAGACATCAAGAGTCCAAAGAGAAGAAAACTGCAGAGCAATGAGCCATAATTCTATGATATGGTTCTTTCTCATCAAGCATTTGCTGATTCTAGGTACAACACTGAATTACGGAGATCAAAAATAATTGGAAATATAGCAAAGAGCACATAACTATTATAAACAGTGCAAAGGTCCAGTATATATGTAATTGGAGAGCTGCAGGCAGAGGAGAGAGATAATGCGATAGTACCGAAGAGACATCGTCCAAATACTTTCCAAAACTGGTGAAAGACACTATGCTACATATTTAAAAAGTGTTTAAAACTCTAAGCAAAATAAATACAAAGAAAACTATACCCAAGAATATCCTTATAAGACTACCAAAAACCAAAGACAAGGAGAAGTTCTTAAAAGTTCAATGGAACATTAGTAAGAGTAATATTGACCTTTCAGTGAAATTATGGCAATTAAAAAAAAAAACAGAATGGTATCTTTTACAAAAAATTATTTAAATTCCAGGTAGTTAATATACAGTGTAATATTAGTTTCAGGTGTACAATATAGTGATTCAACACTATGGAATGGCATCTTGAAAAGATTGGTAGAAACAATTGCCAATCTTGAATTCTATAAGAAATGAAATTGTTCTGTAAGGTAAAAGTAAAATAAAATATCCAGATAAGCAACATCTGGGACAATGTGTTGTCTGCAGAAATCCACTACAGCCAAATAAAATGATCTCACGTGGAAACATGGAAATTGAAGAATTAAAAACAATGAAAAAAGGAATTATAGGAGTAAATAAAAAAGATTTACAAACAATAACCATACGGAGCCAAACATATAGTTATCAATAAGAGAGGTAGGTACTTAATTGTAATGAGTATCTGCAAAAATCCTACAGTAAACATCATACTTAGAAAAATATTAGAAGCGTTTGCCCCAAAACTAAAAAGGAGATATCATAGATTCACAAAAATGTCACAGATTCACCTTATTATTTAATGGTTCATTAAAAAAGTTTTAGTGATCACCATTCTATACATGCCTTCACATCTAACACGTGTTAAATGAGGTCAGTGGCAGATAAATAACATCTCTAAAAATCATATATCCTTGCCATGGCAGAGGGGGATTTATAATCCAAATCTCTTGGCTGTGAGTAAAAAGCACTTTTTACAAACACACCTGAGGGCTGATTTTTGATTCTCTTAATGTCTTTAATGAAGATTAAGTTCTTTGTTTTAATGTTTCATTTATCATCTTTTCCTTAAGGCTATGGATTTTCATATCATGCTTAAAAACTTTGTTTCCCTCATCACTGTAAATATTTTTGTTCTTGTTCTTTTTTATTTTTTTTTTTCCCCCTGGAAGTGAACCTTCTAAAGATTTCTTATTAACATCTTAAGTGACACCTATAGTTCTAGAAAACATTTTCACTTACCACCTTAAAAAAAAGAGATTATTACTATATTTATTGAACAGAAACTCCTCGCCAGTATTGTTAGGCCAGAGGAAAAAAAGGAAGAACAAGAAAGAACACATTAAAACTATTATTTGCATAGGAAAACCCAAAAGAAACTACAATCTATTTGAATTGCAAATGAATTTAGCAATGTGACTAGACAGAATGTCAATATGCAAAATCAATTATATTTATATTCCTGAAAAAAGAAATAGAAAATGAAAATGTTAAAAGCTGCTATTTAAATAGTCTAAATGTCGACATTTAAAATAACTCGAAAAAATCAAATACCTAGAAATAAACCTAACAAAAGACATGTACAAAATCCACACCAAATATTACAAAATAGTGTTGAGAAAATTCTAAGAACTCTTAAATTACTGGAAAAATATACTTCATATATGAATTGAAAAACAGTATTTTAAAGACACCATGTTTCTCCAAACTGATCTAAAAACTTTGGACAATTCCAACCAAAATCCTAGCAGCCTTTTTTTTTTTTTTTGAGTTCTTGAAATTTGATTCTAAATTGATAAATGGATGGAAACACAAAAAAGAAAAAGAGAAAAAAGAAAAAATGTAGCCAAGACAATCTTAAACAAGGAAAAAAAAGCTAAATGACTTACATAACTTGTTATCAAGGTTTATTTTTATATTACCTTACCTGAGAAATTGTAGTATAAGGTACAAGAATCACAAATAGAACAATGGGACAATTGCTGGGTCAATTGGATATGCAGATATAAAAAATAAAATTTGAAGCTTACTTCACATTCTATGCAAAAATCAATTCCAAACAGATTAGAGACCTAGATGTTAAAAGCAAAACAATAAAGCTTCCAGGGGGGGAAAAAAAAAACAAAAAAACAAGAACAAGAACAAGAACAAAAACATTTACAGTGATGAGGGAAACAAAGTTTTTAAGCATGATATGAAAATCCATAGCCTTAAGAAAAAGATGATAAATGAAACATTAAAACAAAGAACTTAATCTTCATTAAAGACATTAAGAGAATCAAAAATCAGCCCTCAGTTTGGGAAAAGATATTCACAATGCAAATACCTAACAAAAGATTTATATTCAGAATATATTAAGAATTCCTATTAATTAGTAAGAAAAAGTCAGACAACTAAATAGAAAGATAGGGAAAAGACTTAAGCAGTCATTTTACAAGGAGCACATATAGTCTATAAGCATATGAAGAGGTGTGTGGAATAACTAGAATTCTCTTTCATTTACTTGTATATTGGTACAACCACTTTAGAAAACTGTACAGGATAATCTACTAAAGTTGGACATATTTATAACTCATGACATAACATTTGCACTCTTAAATATATGACCAACAGAAATTCATACACATGTTCACTAAAAATATGCACCAAAATATTCCTAGTAGCACTCTCTCTGATAGCCACAAGAAATCTAAAAAAAGAAAAAACTGGAAAAAATCCGAATGCTTATCAAGAACAGAATGGGTAATTAAATTGTGTTTTAGTCAAGCATGAAATACTTGAGAAATACTATGGCATTGAGAACCAGTAAATTGGTGTTATGGGTAATAAAATTAATAAATCTCACAAATGAAATTCTGAGCAAAATGAACCAGAAAAAAGAGAACTTACTGTATGATTTTATTTGTGGGTGGGTGGAGGGACATGGGAAATAGGGAATGGGAATTAAAGAGTACACTTACCATGATGAAAAATAAATAAAATGAGCAAAAGAAACTCATGCTATGAAGAAATTTGAAAATTGATCTTTTTTTTTTTTTTTTTTTTTAAAGATTTTATTTATTTATTTGAGAGAGAGAATGAGATAGAGAGAGCATGAGAGGGGGGAGGGGCAGAGGGAGAAGCAGACTCCCCGCTGAGCAGGGAGCCGGATGCGGGACTCGATCCCGGGACTCCGGGATCATGACCTGAGCCGAAGGCGATCTTTAGAAATATTTATCACCATGATTTTGTTGCCAGAAATATCAAACCAAGATTTTCTAAATAATGAAACATAATAAATTACACTTTCAATAAAATAAACAATTATCTTTCTTCACTGAGAGAAATTCAAACTTTTTTACTGTTAATAAAATAAAAATATTTTCAAAAGAAAAAAGTTCAGAAGCAAAACTGATGTATGGAATTAGGAGTCAGGATGGTGGTTACCTTTTGGGAGTTAGTAACCAGAAAGGGCATGAAGATGACTTTGGACTCTTCTTGGTTTTCTGGTTGCCTCTCTGTGTCCACTTTGTGAAAATTCATTAAGCTATACACTTATGAAGTGTGCAATTTTCTATATTTAGGTTATACTCTGATGAAATTTTAATTTAAAAAATAAGCTTGGAAGGTGGAAGCCCCTTTGTTATTTATAATCATAGAACATCAAGAGGATATTACAGTAAATGTGTCCCATGCGGCCATGAAAGGCAGCAAACGAATGGAAAAGCAGAGGGTATATGAATATGGTGAAGCAGAAAGTGTCAATACTGAAAATTGATTCAAACTTCTCCTTTCCTCAAATTTCTTAACAGATCTCTACTTTCAATATAACACAAACTATGAGAGAGAGTGTCTGTATAGTTATAAATATTATCTATACTCAGTCCAACAACTCTCTACCTAACCTTCTACCCAACATTCTGTGAAGTTTTTTATTGAGCTCAAGGAAAAGAAAAAAAGGTTCTCTGGAAATTTCCAGGTAGAAGAGGAACTACATTTGAACTACATAACTCCTGGTAGCAGATGCTAAAAACAGCCAGGATGAATGACTGTTTGCGAAATATTGAGAAATGCATTTATAGGAATTTCTATCGTGACCTCTGTTTCAGTCAATAGAGTGGTTTTCACAAAATATTTCAATCACCAGATAATTTAGTTCACTATACATAGTTGGTGTTAATATACCCGATTAATACAATGACATTTATCAAAATTTTTGCAGGAAGAAACCATGGGGAAATTTTTAAAATAGATACTTTTTTTTTCTTTCCACAAATTAGGCATTTGCTTCTCAAAAGTAATCTAACATTTATAGAGATTTTGACAGACTAATGAATAGATACATTTCTATGGCAGGACAAGTACTAGTTTCAAGATAAAAGAGCAAGGCAAGGCAATAAACATCCAAACAAGACAAACATCTCACAGAGGTTCTGATTTTGCCATCTGACCATCAAGAAAAAATGGAGAAAGCACATCAGCTGCATGTCAAATAGGCACCCTGCTGACCAAATGGCCTTCAGCATTCCACTGCAGAATAAATTATTTAAGCCTTTTGAATTTTGCTGTCTATTACGGTAATTACTAAACACAGATTATACCTTGAATTTTGACTTCAAAGCAGTCATTTCAATTTTGAATCTTAGGAAATTTCATAATAGAAAAACCTGGAAGACTGGGCAAAGAAGATTGACCTTTTTGTCTTTGCTACATGGAGAATGGGTTTGTCTTCTTTCTGTAATATTCATGTCTCCAGTAAGAAGAGTATGCTCCTAAAAGCCAGGCTATCGGTTTCCTAACAGTACACAAGAAAAGGAAGGCAGAGCTCCTGTCTACTGAATGTTAAATCAATGAAGAAGATCTTGCAATTACTGAGTATCACACGCTTAATTCTCACAATGACCCTCTAAGGGCATCATTATTATCCTATTTCACAAATGTAAAAAAAGATGTGTAAAGAAGCAAACACCGTGTGTAAGTTAAACTGCCACGAAATTCCAGATCTTGGAGGAACATGGCCCTGTTACCTGCACTATCCTTGGGCCACCTTCCTGTCTCTGTATTTAACTTCTAAACCCACAAGCAAAATCAAGATAGATCAATATATTCAAAATTGTGTTTACAGATTTGCTACTCAAGTCAAGTGACTTGAGACATTCTCTGAAGGTAGACCTATGACAGTGTGGTGGAGAAAGTCCTGAACTTTGAATCCATTCATCTGGGTTCTAGAGCTGTGTCTCACTGCGTAGCCTTGCGGAAGTCACTAAATCTCAGTTTTACACATTTGTAAAATGAGATGATTGGACTCAATGCATGGGTTTTGAACTGCTAGATGTTGTTTTTTTAATTATACAGGGTTGGCTCAGAGATCACCATGGGGTAGGATTACATGGCTGACTGAGTTCCTAGTCCAGATTCTCCATTCTCCTGGAACATAATTATATATACACACTTTTGCAGTGGTCTCATGGTGAGTGCAGTGTTCCCTGCACCTTGAGCCTGGGTTTGGCCATGTGAATTGTTTTGACTAATGAGATATGAGCAGACATGATGTGACTGGAGGCTTGAAATGTGCCTGGGGGTAGAGCTTGTCCTCTTAAACTTCATAATCTTTTATAAAAAATAGCTTCTCACTGGTATTGCCTGCCCTTTAACCTGGGACCCACATAAGACACATGGAAGAGTGAACCTGAGCCCAACCAACAACCTGGAGAACAGACCAGATGACAGTCTGGACAGCTGCACAGATTAGCCAGCCTACATTATCAGAATTTCATAAGAACAAATGCTTGTTGGTGTAAGCTGCTGAGATTGTGGGGGTGTATGCAGCATAAACTGCCTAAGAAAGAGCATTACAAGAAGACATCACTGGAGAGACTCCCGAACCCTCACTGTTGCTTCAACTCTGTTTATACATTTGGCAGCCTCATAACATTTCACTTGAAGAATAGGTCTTCAGTCAAATTGTTTGTTTGTTTGTTTGTTTACTTTGTGCATCAGAAATGGACACATGGTCTAGAGGTGTTCAGAATCAGGGCCCTAGCCCTCCTTCACTCCGATGGTTCAATAGTCTCTTCAATGCAGATGGCATTACATTGTCAGCTATAAAGAACCAGGACTTAGACTCAGGGATCCAAGTTTCCATACCTACTTCTGGCCCACAGCTAGTTGGTGACCCCAGTCAACTCACTGCATCTCCCCTCACCTGTGTGCTTACCTAGAAGTAAGGCACCAGAGTACCCCGAATGTGCCTATCAGCTCCCAGTTCCCATAAGTGTTTGTGATAAGGACATTAGAAATGGTGTCAGAGAGAGTAATAATCAGACTGGCCTAAGACAGATATGAAAAGTTTGGAAAAGAAGGAACTCTGAAAAAGTGGAGTTGGCTCTGTAGAGAAAGGGTCACAGAGGAAAATACTCTCTGACCCATCCTAAAACCCATCTATCATCACACCATAGCATCTCTAGGGCAAGTTATAGTAAACCGAGGCCACACTCCCAAAGGTAACAACTACCTGCCTTAATCCCAGGTAGATGGTGCTCCTTGGGCAAGTCTGGTCATTAATCATTCACAGTATGCTGTGCATTATATGACAGAGGTTGCGAACTGGTGGCCCACACACAGCTTGTATTTAGCTGGCATGGTGTTTAAAAATAGGAATTAAAAAAATTTTTAAATAAAAAAATAGTAATTTATTGCTAATATGGAAAAGCCAATTATTCCCGCCCCCCCAAAAAAATTTCAGATTTCCGGTTTTTATGAAAAACTGGAAGATTTGGCAACTGCCGAGTCTGTATTCCAATGCAGCACCAAGTAGCCAGAGGTAAGCAGGAGCTGCCTCCTTTAGATGGGGCCTGTGGCTCTTGGTTCTCAACAACTTTGGTGCTTGTCTTCTACTCATTCTGGCCACCTGCTTGGCTGTCCA
Organism: Leptonychotes weddellii; assembly: GCF_054177405.1. Taxonomy (NCBI): domain Eukaryota; kingdom Metazoa; phylum Chordata; class Mammalia; order Carnivora; family Phocidae; genus Leptonychotes; species Leptonychotes weddellii. The sequence continues at coordinate 65,847,512 of NC_138369.1, forward strand.
TGAACTCTGAGAGAGACCCAAGGGAAAAACAAGGGGTTTGGCCTGCAGGCTTCCAAAGATCCCGTTTTAAAGCAAAACCATTGAAGCATGAATTGTGCCGGGCCATGAGCGTTTTAGATCACCAGAGAAGCCTACCTACATTGCATAAGAAATACTCATAGATACTGAGTAGCCCAGTTTAAAAACATAAAGGTGCATTTCCCAAATCTAAAAAGATTTTGCTAAATTGACTCATTTCACTTTTTGCCTACAATTGTATTGTCATTAGTATGTAGAGCCCCGCTTCCCTCAAAGGGCGCTTTGATGTAAGATTAACAATGGGAGTTTTCGGACTTGTCTGCGCAGTGGTCAGGAATAAGTTTCGGTGTCCCACTCAGCTCTATTCCTGTCTTTATCACTAGAAATTATGGAAAACATGATTTCCAGCTTGGAGAAGTTGGTTCTGGCTGTTAAACTTTTATTTTCCCCTCTTATATTGGTAATGTTTCTCTAATTTTAGCTGTGCCAGAATCACCCGGAGGATTTGTTCAAGCACAGATTGCTGGGGCCCATCCCTAGAGTTCCTGATTCAGCAAGTCTGTGGTGGGGATAGGGAATTTGCATTCCTAACGAGTTCCCTGGTGGTACTAACACCATGGTCCTACATGGATGCTTCCAGCAACACTGAAATAACATGACTTTGGGCAGGTAACTACCTATCTGGGTTCAGCTTTTCCATTTATAAAACAAGGGTGAGATTTAATCCTCTCTCAAGTTTGTTTGTTTTTTTCCCCCTTATCAAAGAATAGTGTAGAACTATCTTAAAACCAGTTTTCTTTCCTTGCAACATAACCTTATGCAATTGTGTTTCTTTTCTTTCTGGACATGCAATGAGTTTAACACTCATCTGAGCAATGGCAAAAAAGCTCTTTATTAGGAAAACCACATTGTTTTCTCAGCATTTCTTTAGTGTTCCTCCTGAGAAAAAGCATTCTCATTTTCTTTCCGTCTATGCTTCTTTAGAAAGTAGAAGAGTATAGGAAAGTTCTAAATCTACATACATTTAAAAAGTTTGACAATAATTATGGCTGAGAATGATAATTTTATCTTTGGCCTTAATTTACAAGTCAAAAGATAAATCACATGGTTTAAAAAAGATAGAGAGACATCCATTGCCTTTTAATTAATGAACTTCATTGTGCTTTTTAGCACAAGGATTCCACATATTAAGATGGTTCTGAATGAGCTTCAGTGATTGATTATTTACTGTAATCTTTCCTGTGCTAACTAATGAGGCACAGAGACCATAACTGAGATGTCAGTACAATTTGATCCTGTCAAATTAAATTTCATTTGACTCATATTCTCCCTTCAGGGTCACCAGTCAGAGACTGATCAGTAATTTAGTAGGGGTTGGCCTTCCTCAGAAATCATTTCCTAATAACCATAAATATAAGCTAGCCTCTAGGCATCTAAGTCCAAATGCCATTTCTTCTTGGTGGGAACACTACTAACACAACAAAGCAGCTCATTTTTTGCAGCTATTTGCTCACTGAAGCAACCTTTTTATTCCCCTTCATATTTTCCTTTATGGGAAAAAGAAAACATATAAATATGTATATGTATATATGTGTGTGGATATATTATATATCCGGACACACACACACATATAGTCCATATCACTGAATATATATATATATAGTCCATATATATGTGTGTATATATATATATATATATATAGTCCATATCACTGAATAATTATATGAGTATGTATAAATACATACACAGACTTTTATTGAGATACAACATACATTTAGTGCACTAATCTTAAGTATATAGCTTGATGACTTTTTACAAATGTAAATACTCAAGTGCTCACCACCAGACCAAACTACAGAGCATTTCCATAACCCGAGGCCGAAGTCATCATCCAAGTCAATGTCTGCAATTCCCCACCTCCAACCCAGGTTGTCATTAGTCTAACTTCAATCATTATCAATTAGTTTTCTCTGTTCTTTACAGTCACATAAATGTTATCACACAGTAAATATACACTCTTTTGTGTCTGATTTCTTGCACACGGCCTAATGTCTATTAGACTGATCCATACTGTTGCATATATCAGGAGTCCCTGCCTTTTCATTACCACGATGTATGAATATACCACAATTTCTCTGTCCATTCTTACATCCATGGACCTTAGGCTTGTTTCTAGCATAGTTAAGATTGCACTGCTACAAATGTTTCTGTGCTTGTCATTCAAGCACCTTTCAGATTCTCTGCTATCCACCTGAGAGGGGTGCTGGTAAAATGGCTTGTTGGATGGTCCTATATTTCCTAGTTTTTATCAACCTGCATGTGGCTCTGACATGATGTTTGCTTGCACCTACATATAACCAAGGTTGGGGGGGAGGGATTTGAAAAGAGAGTGGAGTCAACTGTAAGAATACCACCAATACATCCCCATTTAACCCCCCAAAATGACTCGAGGCTGGCCCTATCTGGAGCAGTTTTATGATATGACAATCTGAGATCCACAAGAGACATCAGGAGGCCAAGCCAAGCCAGGCACCTGCAGGCAGGTACGTGATATTTACAATTAAGACCCAGAGAGGTTTAGAGACTTTTTTAAAAGTCACATAGCTGATAAATGACTCCTAGAGCCTAACAAAGTTGGGAACACAGGTCAAGTTTTTGTGTTGTTCAAATTGCCCTGTACTAGGGTCCCTGGCCAAGGGCATAGGAGTGAGGGTGAGAGTCCACCAGTTATTGCAAGTGAAACACTGATTGAGGAATCCAAGCCATTCATTTTTTTTTTTTAAAGATTTTATTTATTTATTTGACAGAGAGATAGCACAAGTAGGCAGAGAGAGAGGGAGAAGCAGACTCTCCGCTGAGCAGGGAGCCTGACGCAGGGCTCGATCCCAGGACCCCGGGATCATGACCTGAGCTGAAGGCAGCCGCTTAACTGACTGAGCCACCCAGGCGCCCCCCAAGCCGTTCATTTTTGCAAAGACTGCTTGATCACTCTGGTGGATGTAGTTGGTTACTCCTGGGGGCCGTCCTGGCAAGAGAGCCTTGGCCAGGCCCTCATCATCAGTGGTGGAAGCAGAGCCATTTCAAGGATAAAGTAAGCTGAGGAACTGTCCTAGACACTGAAAGGAGTAGTCAACTCCCTTCAGTGTCAGACTTACCCTTCTTTTCCACCCTGCATGGTCAATCAGAAAGTGGTCTTTTGGGAAGAAAGAGGGCAGCTAAACTAGCTGTTGTTTAAAAGGGCCCATGAGGGGCACCTGGGTGGCTCAGTTGGTTAAGCGGCTGCCTTCGGCTCAGGTCATGATCCCAGGGTCCTGGGATCGAGTCCTGCATCAGGCTCCCTGCTCAGCAGACAGCCTGCTTCTCCCTCTCTCTCTCTGCCTTCCTCTCTACCTACTTGTGCTCTCTATCTCTCTGTCAAATAAATAAATAAAATCTTAAAATAAAAATAAAAGGGCCCATGACTCATGTGTTTACATAATCAGCCCATTCCAGCACTATCATTCCCAATCAAAGCCAATCCCTCCTTCCAGACACTCTCTCAGGCTGTCTATTATGCTTATGTGAGTGATCTTCCCCTTCCATTCTGTCCCTGATACTCATTTTCACTGGCATAAACAAACTCACAATGGGTGAGGAAGCAGGGACCGAATATGATTCACTTCTTTCACCTGTCATGATACACTTGTGGGGGCTGAGTAGGAATTAGGAAGGGCTGTTGCCGGGTCTGACTGGGAACAATAATTCAGTATTTATTGAGTTAATCCCTCTTGTCTTCCTGTTGATAGATTCTCGTGCCAGGTTCCACAATAGAGACTAGAAATAAACCAAGTCAGATAGAAAATAGAAGGACTAGCAGAAATGAACTCAGCTCATCGCAATTCTGTAATTAAGTCACAAATCCCTCCTCTCAATTTTAACAGAATAAATTCAGCAAATGTTTACTGGACACCTATTAGGTTCCATGGATACAAAAATAAGCCACAGTCTCTGTCATCAAGAAAGTTTCTATTTAGAAGGATAATTGGGACAAATGCAGATTTAGTTTCTTTGTTCATTCATTTAATAATAGATGTTGAGTTTCTGCACTCTTCCAAACATTGTGCTAGGTTCTCAGCATGCATATATGAATAATGTTGGCCTCATGGTCCAGAATAGCAATAAGATAAAGCAGAACAATAGAATCACAGCAGTAGCAAAAACATATTCCACGAATATTAGCCCTACTCTGTGTTGGACACTTGGGATATGATGATAAAAAATGCACACAAGAATGAAGCTTCTTATGTTTTCCTGGGGGAGAAAACAAATGAACAAGAATATTATAGATTTTGGTAAATACTATAAAATAGAGCACTAATAAATATTAATAACAGTAAGTACATAAATATTAATCATCAAAACCATCAATAAATTGCTATATGCTCAACTGCATGCCTTTAACATCTATTTTTTTAATTTAGTCTTCAAAATAAACCCTATGAGGTAGTTATTATACCAAATTTGCAGGGGACAAAAATGAGATTCAGAGAGATGAAGAGTTTTCCCAGGTCACACAGTATTGCAGCAGCAGACCCAGAGATTTGAACCTGGAGGCAGGTCACTCTGCCTCTGGAGTCTACCTCTTAACTCCAACACTGTCAAAGGGCTTTGACAATTCAGTGGAGGGAATGGGGATGGAGATGAGGGGGAGGAAACATCACACTTGGTCAGAGGTAGGATTGGAAAATGTTTCCTAGAGGAGAAGTTCTTTAAGATAGCAGAAATGAACTCATAATAATATTAATCATTAAAACCAACCATCAATAAATTGCTATATGCTCAACTGTAGATATTATGGATGGATCACCTCTGAGACAGGGCAGTTCGGAAGGAGTTCACCTGCAGAACAAAGCATTTCCCTTCTTATTGATTATCAACACTTACTAAAGAACTGAACGATTCGTTTAAGGATTGTTTAGTCTTAATTAAACATGAACTTCTTTATATACAGCCTCAGCCACTGTCCCACCCTCAGGTACAAGTGCAAAGAAGGGAAATGTAATCCTGGATGGCTGACATTTTGGCTATGTCAGAAGTGGAGAGTGGGGAGAAATTTGTTCTTTGAAGTCAATCGGGGATCCAGATTTCTTCCATCTTATCAAAATCTTGAGGCATTTAAAAGCCAGATTAATAACTGACTGGTTCCTAAAGCAAGCCCAAGTGAATAAACCAGCCAATTGTAAAGAATACTCCTTAGGCAAGAGAAATTCTGGAGGCATCAGGCACCTAAAAAAGGCTTACAAAGTGAGCTTGCTAACTTCAGGCTTTGCCTACTTATAAAAAAGACACACTTTAGCCTTTTACAGTTATCAATAGGTCCCTTCAGCCAATGGCAAAATTAATTCCTTGCAAATCCTTATCTCCTTATTTACCTGAATCATCAAGAATGCAACTAACCACCAGAGAAGGAACAGTGAGACATGGTGGGGCCATTTCTGCCATATGTAGTCCCCCCCAGAAAGAATTTAAACTATCAAATTTATTAAAGTTTAGGCATAGAAAAATAAGTCCAAGGGACTGACGCAGGTGGTGGAAGTATGTACAGCCTGTGATGCAGGCAAAAAGGAAGGAGATGGAAATTCACACAGAGAGAGGTGGTGCTCTCAGGAAAATTACACAGGAGTGGACAGCCTTGAGGATTTCTAGGTGGCCAGGGAAGAGAGGACCTTTCCAGCAGTGTGGGCAAAGGGGTGGAGCTGTAGATAATGTGGTGCGGGCACAAGACTGAAATTGAAGATGCAGGAAAAAGATTGGAGAAAAATATGAAGAGGTGGGATTCTGGAAGCCCTTGGATGGCATATTAAGGAGTTCGAATTTAATCCTTTTAAGCAGAGAGTCAGGCAATCACGTTTGCATTTTAAACAGCAAAACCTGACCAGAAGAAAGGGTGGGCAATAAGGAGTTAAAGACCAGTTTGGGGGTTAGGTACAAATTTGCATATTTTCTCAGGTGTCTTGCCGCTTCCTGCACCTAAAAAGCTCATCTCAGCTTCTCCTTCTGCCTATTTGAATTCTTCATTAAAACATCATTTTATAAATATTTAATTATATGAGTAATATAAGCACATAGACAGCTAAGGCCGATACCCCATTCAAACAGAGGCCCAATCCTAGATGTCTACCTAAAAGGATCCACTGCCAAAAGTTTGGTGTCTTCTCCTATTTTTTGTATGTATTTTCATGTATATACATATTGTTTTATGTGGGGTTTTTTTTTAAACATAACTGGTATCATATTGCACATGACTTTGCTGATTTAACATTTTGTTATGGGTGTTTTTCCATGTTTCCAGAGTGACCTGATTATTTCTCATACCCGCATAAGATTCTGTAGTGTGGATACATGTCAGCTCATCCCCTTAGGTTGTGCTAGTTTGCACTGTTAAATCCACTGCTGCAACTAATATTCTCAGACTTGCCTTCTTGTGTGCGTCTGAGTATTTTTCAGGGTAGCGACTAAGAAGAGCTATTGCTGGATGGAAAATTGTGCCCATATATAATTTAATAGATTTTGCCAAATTACTCTCCTAAATGGCTGTATCAACTTATGCTCCCACCCACAGTGTGAAGTGCAGATTCGGATTCTATTAATTGCTGCCCCTCCTCTGTGAATTAGTTCTCTCCCCCCACCCCAGTCCACAAAAAGCCACCCATCACTTTGAACTATTCCAATACTTTTTTTTTCTTCACTACTCCTCTGACAACTAATGAATCCTGTCTTGTATTCTACTTATTTTATATGTTTTTGTCTCCTTTCGCCTAATAGATTGCAAATGTATCCAGAACATGAGTCTTATTCTATTCATGTTTCCATCTTTGAGTGTCTATGTTACCAGAAATAGAACCAACGCAGTAGTTACGGGGTAACATTGTGAAGACAGAAATTAGTCTGGCTTCCTGAATTGTAGGAAACTTTATAGAACTCAGAATGCCTGCTGGCATGACGAGAGTTGACAAAGCATTGTTGCCATCACACTTCAAGGAAATAAGGATTCATAACACTCCAAATGGAACAAACCCTTCTCCACTTTGCCATCAGGGTTTTAGTTTATTACTTTTGTCAGTCACACCTCCTCCCTTCCCTGATTCTGCCAATGGGGTGATAAATACTAGAACAATACCAGTTTCTTAAGAACTTAAAGACACAATAAACAGGCCCCCTGCCCATGGCTTGTGGGTGTGCTACAGAAGGCATTTCTGGAGTGTTAAAATTAGGTTGGTAGAGCTAAATGAGGCTCTCCTCTCCTGCGCTGCTTGGCCCACTGGGTAAAATGTGGCCCAGTAAATGCACCAAGTTTACCAATCACTTTAGCAGCTCCCCCTACTGTGAAAAGTAGTTAATAATGAAGTAGAGATTCTCTGTCACCCCTGGGTGGTAAAGAGTGATAGCATCTTAAGAACTGTAGCATTTACCATCTTCCCAGATCAGGGACTTCCTATCATCATTGTCAAAATGCCGGAGTATAGTATCAAGAGAGAAATGCTACCCCTGTGAAGCCAAGGGACTCATTAGGAGAAAGATCAATATAACATTCATCTCAGAGGAATACATTTTCACCCAGTTTATATAGATCACAGAGACTTTTTTTCCCACTGGTATAGCCACGTGTGTGGTGGCAGAAGTTGAGGGTAAGTTGAGGAAGGAGGAAGCATCTGATGTCTGTATTCCAAAACCATATATCTTGTATGACACACAAAATACCATGCACCTTCAGTAATTTCTGACCATCTTATACTTGTTAGAACCAAGGTCAGGAATTCTTTTTAATGATTCCAATACGCCTCACTTTTATCTACCAAGGGACCACTACATGTTCTGATTAGGTACTCTAAAAGGTTATATGTAAAAAAGAATATGAGGAATCAACAAGGATAATCTTTAAAACGATTCAGGTAGATGCACAGGAATAACGGAAAGAAAGAAACAAAGCCTTAATTCTGAAGCCTGGATATGTAGTCTATTCTGTTTAAAGGAGACATCAGATGCCGGACAGTTAATTAGAGATGTAAGTCTTGTTTTCCCATTTGCCTACCTACTTTGTTCAATTCTGTTTTTATATTTTCTATAACTTGAATGTTTATTAATAGGGTCTTCATTGGATAATGGGAATGATGGTGAGCATCAGGGAATATACTTGGGGTGTTCACATATAGTGACCCCAATCTTCTTCTCCTGCATCCTTGAAACACACTCATGCAGCCCCAGGAAGCCAGTCCTGAGAGCCTCAGTCTGCACTGCAGTCCCCTATGGCTTGATGGCAGACACAGCACTTAATAATTCATATCCTCCCATAGAGCAGATCCATGCATCAAAATTACATATGTTCTTCACAGCAAATATGGAGACAATCAACAATTTCTACTCTATTTAAAATGATAAAAACCAGAAAATAAAACTATAAAGGAAATGGAGAATGTCATCAGAACCATTTATCAGAGGGCCTTCCAACTACGAGCCAGAATAAAAATTCTATCTTACGGGATAAAAATGAAAAGAATGCAGAACAAATGGGTAAGTTGACAGAGGCACCATGCTTCTTTGTTCCTTTTATTAGGCTGCTTACCTCAAGACTATTTATGAATTCCTCTTGTGAGCCTCTAATAGCAAGTGTGTATGTCTGTTGATGTCTGTTGATTACTTATTGAATTTCCTATAATATTCACTTTTCCAGTAATTTACCATGAAGGAACTCTGCACATTTCTTTGGAGAGTGGTCATGATCAGGTCTAACTGCCATAATCCAAACCTTGGAGGGTGCATTTTGTCTCGTGTGCTCACTGCTACTAGTTATTAGCAGATTAGCAGTTATCACCAATTATTACCATTTATTGTCACTTCTTATAACGGCAATCCATTGAGAGCCATAATTTTACACAGACTGGCATTTCTTAGCATCTTTCCAACCACTAATGTGTCAACCTAAGAGGTAAAATGAGACACTGAATTTCTTATCTTTGGAAAGAAATTCAAATTCACATTCAAATTAAGAGCAAGAAACCTCATGTAAATATTTTCCAAGATTGTATCCACTGTAGTAGTTTGCACATGTAAAATAATGAAAACAATACCATTGGTCTTCTGGGAATCCAAGTTAGGAGTTCACTAGAGAATTGCTTTTGATTATTTATGTCTTGGTTGATGGATGGTGCTCAGTGAGCTCATTAGACATTCTGGTCATCTCATGAATTCAAGTCAAACAATTGCTCTTTAGCATCTATCTCATTCCAAACAGCATTCTGACTGTGAGGTTATAAAGATGAGTGAGACATACTTCCCGTCCTCAAGATGGTTACATTTTATTATGAGCATAAATGATTTCACTGGATCATTAGAAAATACTAATTATATATGTGACACCTGTATGCTTGACCTTTGGGATTTTAGTGTGGAAGAATAGGATGCTTTGATCCCTTTTTGATTAAGTAAAGGGTTTTATTCCCAGGATGTGATATTTATTGTATTGAGCCCCAAACCCAAAGTGTTGACCATGACTGTCAAAGATAGTTGAGAAATGTTATGGGTGGTCGGGATATAGAAAAATATTGAGGTAAAATTCATTTGTCCCCCTAGGAAAAGCTTTCCCATGAAAGAATGGGAAATTTTCTTTAGAATCCTAGCTCCAAACTGGACCTAAATTCTCAAGATGGTCCTATCTCAAATAAAATAAAAACCCTTTCAATCAGATTAATTTTCTGCTGGAATTATAATGCCTTAAATAATTAAGAACCTGTCTTAAATAATTGAGAACCTAGATGCTAGAATATATTAATTATAATAATCTACAGCTAACTTGGCATTAATGGAGTCCTGTATATAATGGGCATGCAAACAACTGTTTTATATGCTTAAAACTAGTTTAAAATAAAATATTACTTCAAGAATCTCAATCATGTTACTTGTTCATTTAGAAAATCAAATCCTTTCCACATAGATAATGCAAAAGTAAATTTTAGTCCAGTCCATGTTGGAATTATGAAAAGATTAATGAGACCCAAATCAATGACTCTTCAGTATACTTTTAAATGATTAAGTAGTTTTCATCAAAAGATTTCAAGTAAATTTTGGGATACCATGCAATTAAAAGAAACAAACAAAAAATCAATTCCACTCCCCCAAACCTTCAATTACTTCTATAGTACCCAACTACTTAGTTTTTCGGTCAAGGCTTTTTATTATTTGGTCAATATCTTTCCACTATTATTCTTTTATACCATAATTTAAGCCAAACTAGTCTAAATATTTTCCATTAACATGCTATGGGCTTTCTCACCATTAGATTAAAAATTCCAGATTCTATTTTACTCATGTCTCTATCCCTAGGATCTAGCACAGTATTTGGTACATGGGAAGTAGTCTGAGAACTGACCTAAAATCCTATATACCCCTGCTCTGATATTTATTCCATCCAAAATTCCATTTCTCTCATCCCTTCTCCAAAGACCATTGAAGATAATATTGAAGACACCTCCTTCTGAAGGCTGAACACTTCCACTATTTCCATTTGCTGTGCATCTTACTTGCACTGTGAGTACAATACACTCTAGTCTACTTTACAATTAATTATAAACATGCCTTGACTCCCCAATTAAAATATTAGTACCATAAGTTCAGAGATAGCATCATTCCTCTTTGCATCCCCCACTTAGCAGAGCTCATGCACACAATTGGTGGGTGGATCTTTTCATTTGCTGAAGAGTCATCTGAATATAGCATTTCCTCAGATGTGAAAAACAGATTTGTTGGTTAATATTTGATCCTTTTAAATTGAAGCCCCATTCCTTACAGTCATTTGAATATTATACTTGAGCACAGCGGTAGTAGCCTGAGTAATTATGTCCCTTTATTTCTGTCCTTGGAGTTAGGACTTTGGAACATAGCATCCTAGCTTATATCAATTTTCATGGAACATTTGCAACGATCTCCCTTGTCATAGTAAGTAGGGAAAAGCTGGGTGCTCTAGTTATCTGTCTGCTATCTGATAAATTAGTCTACTCAACCAGACTGGAGCAGTGGGAAAAAAATAGAGCTAGAGGCCAGCCCCTTGAAGACTTTGCAGGGTGAGGACAAAAATGACAGGTGCAGATCCGTTGTGGACCTACTAGTGTTTCTCGGCTAGCCTGTTGTGGAGATTTAAGCACCTTGAGTCCAGGACCGTCCTGTTTATCAGAACGCTTAGTTTCAAAACACAAAGGTAACTTTCCAAAGTTTTCCCCATAGCTTCTGAAAATGAGCATTGAACATCTGCTCCTTGATACTTAACAGGATTTCAGGCCTGAAGGAACAAGACATGATGCTTTTGACTGCAAAAAGAAAGCATCCATTAGTGTAACTTCTACACCTCTATCACAACAGTGATGGCTGAGAAATCAGTTATAAAAGAAGAGAAAGAGTTCTTGGAGATATAGCCAAGGGATATAAATCTTTCAAAAAGGCTAGGGTCAAAGAATTTGATTTGGAAAGTGCATTGACAAATGTGCCACCTGCAATTCTGCCCAATGCAGACATCACTAATCAATCATGGCATTAGATTTCCTCTGCACCATACCCCCAGCAGTCATTGATACAGGTACTATTTGCCCTCCTGCAGTTAGGCCAAAGAGCCCATTGCCAAACAAACATGCAATGAACAGGACCCTGGTTTTCACTGCACATTCAGTTCCGCTCAATAAACTGAATCTCTTGCTACTCACTGGGGAATTTATAGTTGAATAAAACATGGTCACTATCTTCAGTGGCATCACAGTCTAGAGAAGAAGACAGATTCTAAAATAATTCATTTCAACATCATGGAAGAAATCATTGGCTTTAGTACCAGAAGCTATAAAGTAGGGTGCTTAGTTTAGTCTGTGGTGGGGAACGTTAGAGAGTGTGTCTCATATACATGAGCTGGGAAGACCTGAGCACAGAAGAGTTAGAAAGATACTCAAGAGAGAGGAGATAGCATGAGTAAAGCACTGATTGTGCAGCAGCAGGGTGTGTGTGTGTGTGTGTGTGTGTGTGTGTGTGTGTTGCATATGTGGGAGGCATAATATAAAAAGTACAATATTTCTGGAGGGGAAAGTCTGAGATGGGGATTGCTATAAATGAGGTTGGATAGATAATCCAGGATCAGTTTAGGAAGGCCTGCTAAGAAATATAACTTGTTTCTCCACATCCCCGCGAAAACTATGAATCTTACATGGAAGGCTTTTAAGGAAGAATGGGTGAATGCGCAGATGGATGGACAGATAGGTAGATAGATATAGAGATACAAATATAGATTTAAAAGTTATATATTTAAGAGACAAATCAGAACAACTTGGGTTACAGATTGGAACTGAGGAGTGCAGGAGGTAGTAGGAAGAATCAGGTAAACTCAACTGTGGTTAGGTCACGTGGAGCCCACCTAAGCGAGTTCCCAATAGCCATCCACAATATAAATTGACCACATTACCACTTACTCTCTTTCTTCTGGCTTAAAACCATCTCAATTAGAATTGGCACTTTGGATAAAACAGGCCATTGTTAAAATTGAGCATATTACACCTGGAGGGACAGTGCACTGGCTTTGCAAAGAGGGAAGCAAGGAATCGCAATTCCATCCTATTTCATCAATTTGTCTTGCCTCTTAGGCTAATAACCAAAACAGGGTGTGATGGGATGGTACCTGAAAAAGGAAAGCGTTTGGCAAAAGGGAGTATAAAGTGGGAGGGAAGTGGTGATATACAGGAAAATGCCTCCAAAGGAAATGCCCTTTGCCAGAAAAATTGCATAGTTGAACAGCTGCACCAGCATTTAGGGCTGCGAATAAACTATTTTATTCAATAGATTTATCAGCAAACATTTATCAACATTCACCATGTGCCTTGCATTGTGTTAGACTCTGTGGTATCACAAGGTATGAGCCCCAGTCTCATGGAAATTTGGCTTTAAGTCGGAGATGTGCAAACATAAAATCAATAGTGAAATTAAAAACCAAAGCTATGTACTATGTGGTACTGCTGGCTGGTGCAGAGGGAACTCATAGAAAAAGATCTTTCCTGTGGATATTTGAGAAAGTGAAACTGAGCTACAAAGGATGGTAAGATTAAAATAGGAGGAAGGATCCTGGGAACAAGAGAGTTTAAAATAACTTTCAAACTCCTCTCCATAATATAGGAGGAGATCAAGAAGGAAAGACAGGCAGGGAGAAGAGAGCCAACACTCATAGCACATGGCCTGGACTTTCTATATATTTTCATTCGGCTCCAACAACAATCATCAGTCCTATTTTATAAATGTGGAAACTGAGGTTCACAGAGCTTAACTGTCTTGCACAATGTCACGCAGCTGGTAAACAAATGGGCCGGGGACAGAAGCCCAGGGATGTCTGCCTTTAAAGCAGGGTTTCTCAACCTCCGCACAACTGAAATTTAGGAGTGTATAATTCTTCATTGTGGTGGGCTGTCTTGTTCCCCTAATAGATGCCAGAAGCACCCCCTCCACTGTGACAACGAAAAATACCTCGAGACATTGCCAAGTATCCCTCAGGGGATAAAAGTGTCCCCAGTCGAGAGCCATTGATTTAAAAATTCTTCACATGATAGAAAGCTAAGAATGAGTTGACTTTGAACATGAATTCCGAGGACAGTCAGGAAATCAACTCTGATGGACCATAAGGTGCGTATTAAAAGATGTCAACAATTATGTTAAATAAATGCCTGAAAACAGCAACCTGAGTCAGAAAACAGGCAGGAATAGGGTAAGTCAGGCAGCCAGGCTCGTTGGCTGAACGCACTACAGAACCAGTGCCGTGGGCATGGCCATGACCACACTCACATACGGGGCACCCCAGCTGATGTAGCATGCTCCCCTGCTGGAACAAGCCCCCTGGCATGCTGCGGCTGGCAGTGCACCAGGGAAAGGATACTGATGGACCAAAAGAAAGGGTTCTCCCCCACCATCCTCCTTTGTAACTATCTCTGGATTCAAAGTCGGCTGCAAGTTCACCTGATTGTCAAGTGCACGTCACATGGCTGAGCCCTTCCTAAGATTGTGACTAGGGTCTCCGATTTTATGTTTCTACAATGGAAGAAAAGCGAAGGACAGATGTCTACCACAGGTTATCTTTTTACCAGAGACAACAGACAATATTAACCCTTAGAGGAAGGGAAGGAGATAATCAATCATTTTTGCAAGCAACATTAAAGAACTTCTCATTCCTACTCTGATAAACACTGAAGGCAGCTGAGAAGAGCTAAGAGGGCCGCTGCATTGGAATACTGGGTGGTCTGTTCCCCGTATACACGAGCCTGCTAGAGACGGGGAGATGTCAGCACTTAAATGGAGAGTGGGTTCACTCCTTGCGCGTGAGGCTGAAGGGAGAGGGGTGGTGGGCAAGACTCTTGCAGAATGATTTCAGATGCTCCAGCATCCCCCTGAAGCCCTCATTCCCACCATTTCAGCCAACATTGTGCTTTCCCTCCACTTCCTCCTTTCACTGTTGGGCAATCTCAATTGTCCAAGTGCTCTTAAAACAGAGTGACTACATTTCAGGCATGGATGATGAATATCCAAACAGTCTTCAAAGGAATGTAGATTTTTCTCTCATCTACATGTTCCAGGAAGAAGTTTACAGCCCAATTTCCTATCCTCTTCAGAGGACAGAATCAAGACCTGGAGAATTGAAACTGCCATCCACTGTGATCTACTAGATGAAGGCTTATCCAGAAGGAATACATCAAAGGATGCATTTCCTATTTCTGCATAAGTTCTGAAAAAACGTGTTAGCTTTATAATCAGTGACTTCAAGTAAGTTACACCTTGAATTACACAAAAGACCCGACCTTGCAAAAGTCCTTCCCTTTCTGCCATTGCTGTCCTTCCCTCTCTTCGGTTTCTGCTGTACAGATTATCCCTATCTGTGGCTAGTGATTCAAAGACAAACCTAAACTGTGAAATCGGTCATAAAGAATAGTTAGTGCTTCCTTTCTTCTGCTTACTGATGCAGAGAGCTTTTTCTCTGGATAGAAATTTCCCTTCCTGTGATAACCAAAAGGTCCTTTTGACTTATTCCATTGAGTATGTCCCTTAAAGTGTTGAGGTTGGCTCTTTGGTCCAGCTTCCCAAAAAAGCAACCACCTCCCATTAAAAGAAAAAAAAAGGAAGGGAGGAATAATGGAAATAATGAGTTAATCTAGAAATAGCAAAGGACTGATCCTACCAGTTAGCTGTAGGAGATAGAGGCTTATTTCTCCTTTCCTCTAGCAAAGAAATCGATATATATTTGGTTGAGCCAACAAAGCTGCATGCTATTTTTTCCAAATGATTTTTCTCTGCTTTTAAATCAATTCTTTGAATGGATTAGGAGGAGAAAGAAAGAAAGATGCCTTGTATTGGGGAGGAAAACTTTTGCTTTCTTCCCTCCTAGGTTCTTTGGCTGGCCTAATAATTGAATTGACATAAGACAGATTAACAGAAACAAAAAAAGCAAAACAAGTTTTGATTTGTACGTCTAGGAACCCATAGAAATGTAAGAGTCAAAGAAGTGACAAAAGCAGGCAGCTTTTATACCTTTTGGACAAAGAAACAATCAATCTGTGAATAGTTGATCAGACAAAGAGGTTTGGGCTGAGGTAACAAATTAATGAAATAACAAGGTTGGTTTATATAACCTACTTGGCCCTGAATTCCCTATCTCTGAAAATAAGGATGACTTCTGCTCTCCAGGTGCAAGGAGGATATCCCTCACATGGGGAATTTACTTCTAGCTTTCAGGGGAACAGAGGAAGGTCAGAATGTCCTTCTTGCACTGGCTATTACTTACATAACTTTAATTCAAAATAATTACTGTGCCAAAGTGGCATATTATGAGGCGCCTGCCCTGGATCCCATCATTTTAATACAGGTTTGGTTTTAAGTCTCAAAAACAATGAACCAGCTGATTGAACATTTCTTTCTTCCAGGTAGGTTTAAGGAGCAAGTATATAGATTATTTAGGGTACTTTCAGCAGCAAGTAAAAGAAACCCCACCCCAAGCTGACTTAAGTGGGGAAAATTTGGTTCTTTCACATAAAAAGAAATCCCAAGATAGTATGGGCCTCAGAGTTATTTGATTTAGAAAGTCAAGGGCCCAGGGTTCTGTTGTTCCTCCAGTCCACCAAGCCTAGAATAGTTTCATTTTCAAGATGGTAGCAAGGTAGCAGTTCAAGGTGAACGACATAGCTGTGACATAATCCAGACATAAAGAGTATGTCTCCCTGTAGCCTTCCCAATGATGTGAAGACACTTTTCCTAGGTGTTCCTCAAGATAATTTTATTTCTTAATATTTAGAATTGAATTGCATGCCTTCTCTGGACCCCTAGGCTAGTGGTTCACAAATTAGACAATAATATCATGGTGCGTTTTTGGTTGTCACAACGACTGGATGACTCTTAATATTTAGCAGGAACTATTTAGACTGCTAAATGTCCAATGATACATAAACAGCGCTGCACAAAAAATGAATGGTACCACCCAAAATGTCAAGAGACTTTGAGAAAGACTTCCCTTAACCTAATCAGGTATTCTTTGGACCAGAGAATGCTTTTAGTTTTCCCTTAGGCATTTGCCTGCAGAGAGGAAGGGTGGATACTGAACAAAATAAAAAAGGATTTTCCTGTTAAGAGGAAAGAAATTGTCAATGGATGCTGGCTAGGCATCCAATAATGTTTGCTGTATTATCTGATCCTGAGACAAATGTCATTTATTCACTTACTGTTGTATTGATATGTTTCACATTTTAAAAAGTCTGTGTAGGACTCCTAGAGACTTAGAAGACCAATTAAGAAGCTGTTGCAATAACCTGGGTTGGAAATGACATGACTATGAATTAAGGCGGTAGTAAAGGAGATGGAGAGAAGTGAATGGGCTCTAGAGCTATTTTGGACAGAAATCAATAGGTCTTGGAAAGTTACTAGACTTAAAGTGTTCAGGATAATTTTTTGGTTTATGGAAGTCTGAAGCCATCCACTAAATCTCAGTCACTCATATCCATTGAAAAACGGCATCCAACTTACCATTCTAGTCTCCACCAATATGCATGCCCTCCTTCCTGATGACATCAATAACCACACAGTATATTAAATGCCTTGGCCTTCTATTTGCTACTTTCAGTGCCTTGGCCCTCTATATGTTACTTTTGCACCTCCAATTTTCTTGTCTTTCTTGCCTCCTTTTAAATTCATTCATATGCTTATAACCTACATCTTATTACCAAGAGCTGGACCACTTTCAAAATCAAAATTCCACATTTTTCTATATTTTTATAGTTTACTCTCCTTTTGAAATCTTGGTTCTAAAAATTATTCAATTCTGCCATCCTCCAATCTTGTTATTTCACCTCCCTTTCACTGTCCAATATGCCTCATCCAATATCATCATTTTTTTCTTTACCTAAATAAGATTCAATGGTCTGTTATTAAAATTAAACCTTAGCATACAAATTTAGCTCATTTGTACCTGTCTACAGTCATGGTTAAATTAAAATCTCTACATGTTTTTTGGCCAAAGTAGACAATGAAAAATAGTGCCACCTTACTTCTGTGTTTAATTCTAATCACTATGAGGCCTTAATCTCATTAATAATATTAGATCTCAATGGCTTCTGAATTGGATGAGTGGCACCATCTTCTGAAATAATGCACACAGAAGAAAGAGGAAATAGAGGGATGAAGAATTAAAATTTCAACATGTTGATTTTCATGTGTCTTTGGGACATCTACATAAAACTATTCCTTAGGGGCTTGTATAGTGTATTAAAGTTAGGTCCAAAAGAGAGATAGAAGTTGGAAAAAAAGTGGTTTGGGGAGTTGTTATGTAGGGCTTGTGTGAAAGCCATATGAGTGAATGAGATCATCCAGAGAGCCTAGAGCCCTAGAGGAAGCTTTCTTGACTTGATGGCTACCCTTTTAGTTTGGCTCCAGAAATTGTTCATTCTGCAGCAGATATTTATTAAGCAATTACCACCTTCTAATCACTCTTCTAGGTACTTGGAATATATTGGCTAAATAAGCTGGACTTCATTGAGTCTACATTCAAGTTAGGAGAAATGGAAAAAAATAAACATAAAAATCAGTAAATTATACTGAATAGCAGGTGATACGTGTCAGGCAAAAAAAAAAAATGTAGACTAGGAAAAGGAAATGAACAACGTGGTGGTAAAGGGTAGGAATAGGCTACACCATTAAATAAGATGGTAAAGACAGCATTGGGAAAATGAGATGTAAACCAATACTTGAAGAAAAAAAGTGAGGGAGTTATTTAGGTGGATATGTGGTGCAAGACTGTCCCAAGCAGAGGGAGCAGACACACAAAGGCATCAAGGTTGGAGTATCCCTGGAGTGTTTGCTGAACAGAAAGAGGCTGGTGTGGCTGGAAAGGAGAGAGCAATGAGGTGAAGTTTCCAAGTGGAGGGAAGGCAGAGCATGTAGGACTCTGTGACACTGAAAGAGCTTAAGCTTTTGCTAGGAAGGACTATTCCAGAGTTTTGAGTAGAGGTGTCAGAAGATCTAATTCACATTTTTAAGTGAATCTCTTTGGCTACTGTGTTGAGAATAAGTTTTAGGGCAGCAAGGGTGGAAAATGGGAGACCAGTTGGCAAGTGAGGGCAGAAATCCTAGAGAGAGATGATGATAGCCTGGGTGGTATCCATGTGGAGGATGAGAATCATTGAGATTCTGAGTATATTTTGGAGACAGAGGCAACAGGTCTTTTAACAAATTGGACAGAGTGCAAGAGAAAGAGAGGAATAAGGATAACATTCAGGTGTTTGGCCTTGCACGTTATAGCCTGAGTAAATGGAAAGATAGGGTTGTCATCAACTGAAATGGGGAAGGCTAGAGGAATTTTAGTGCAAAGATCAGAAGTTCAATTTTGGCCATTCTAATTTTGAGATAAGTCTTAACATCCAAAGAATGATATGGAATAGACAGTAACATATTTAATTATAGACGGAATCTGTAACATAGGGGTGGTTGGTATGTAGATAATGTTTAAACCACAGGACTGCTTTGCCTCACAGTTGCAGAAAATAATAACCATCCTATGAAATGCCAGATCTTGAATGCACTGTATAGCCTGTGATCTCTTCAAAGTAGGAAAGAAAGGATACAGATTTGGGAAGGTTGCTGAGTGTAGCAAAACTGATTCCAATCTCAGTTAATGCCAAACTCCTACTTTAAGGGAGACATAGCAGGAGGCTCAACTTGAACCCCAAATCTAGAACAATATCAATACAAATAATATGCACTCAAGCTCCTCCAAAGACACCAGGAAATAATGGGAATGATGAAAATAGTAATAATAATGATAACAATAAAAAGAAAAATACTTATAGAAGTACGATCAAGCCATTATTGAGAATGTGCTCATTGTCAAGACATTGCAATAAGCACTTTACATTCGTTAAATCACTGAATCCTTTTAACACCCTCTAAGGAATGTATTATTGTTCTCAACTTACCAGTGGAAGAACTGAGGCTCCAGAGAAGGGAAGAAATGTGTCTGCTGTAAAGAACAATGGACTAGGTAGGAGATTAGTTTTCAAACTCAACTTTACCATGAACTGCGTGTCCTTGAGTAAATTATGCTTGTCTTTGGGACTCAGTTTCCCTAAATGCAGGAGGTTGTCCAGATAACCTTTACAGACCTTTTTTATGATACCTGTATATATTTCAGTCTCTCAGCCCGAATCACAGATGTCCTAATGCCATCTCCTATAACCCATTATAATAGTACATTGGTGGGGCACCTGGTTTGCTCAGTTGGTTAAGTGTCTGCCTTGGGCTCAGGTCATGATTCTGGGGTCCTGGGATCGAGCCCCATGTTGGGCTTCCTGCTCAGTAGGGAGTCTGCTTCTCCCTCTCCCTCTGTCATTTTCCCTGTTTGTGTGCATGCCTGTGCTCTCTCTGTCAAATAAATAAGTAAAATCCTTAAAAAAATAGTACACTGGTATAATATCAACATTAATAACAACTGAATAAAGGCTTAGTATGAATTAATTTCTATGTAAAATGCCCAAATTTTATTTCATTTAATCTTTACAATCAATCAATAGATTACAGTCAATCAATAGAACACAGTGGAAATGGTGCTGTGCCAATTCTGGGCCTAGCCCTTAACTGGCCTGAAAGTTTCCACTTTCTCCTTGGAATGCTTACTCTTGAACTGTTCTGTCTTATTACTCAGATGCCATGCCATGGATGAACCAAGGACCCCCAGTCAACAGCACAGCCCTGAATTCCCAGTCTAGCTTGCAGATGGGCCTACGGCCTAAGCTGATACCACGTGAAGCAGAAGAAACACCTAGATATCCCTCACTATCACGTAACAAATTATTGCTTTAAGCAACTAAGTTTTGTGGTTGGTTGTTCACAGCAATCAATAACTGACACAGTTACCACACATACCCATTTTACAGATATAGAAACTGAAGCTTAAGAAAGTTTCATTAATTGTAGATCACATATCAAGGAAATGACAGAATAAATATCTAAGGAGAGTTCTGTTAAATTCCAGAGTCCACACTTGAAAACACTACACCAAACTGCTTCTCATTTTAATCCCAAGTTATCAGCCATATCTTTTGGCAAGCATTTGAATGTGGACACTCTTTTCTCTTACAAAGACAGCTGCTAAGCCTACATGGACATTACAAAAATCCGTTCTCTTTGATTAATTCTACAATTGCTAGAAGTATTCGACAAATAATGGGCACTAAATATACTCTGGGATACTTCAGATAGATTACAGACGAAAAGCCAGAAGCCTGGAAATACTTCTCTCACTAGTTTCTTTAATTTCCTAAAGCCTGAGGCAGTTACACGCAGCCTTTAAATTCCCTTCTCTGTCTCCCCAGCTGTAGACACCTGTGCATTAAATTACTGAAATATTGCTTTCTGTGTGCACCTAGCATTTCCAAGTTTTTATCATCTAGAAAAAGGCATAAATACATCAAGACTAAGTTCCAAGTAGATGATGCCAAATTTATTTACCTGATATTTCTTACTCTAATAAAGCTAAAGTAAATTTTGTTCAGCAAATGCAGCCATAAGAAAATAATTGGAGGGGGAAAAAAAAAGCACATGAGCTGACTCGGCAAAAATGAAAATCCTAAGTAGTTTACATTGAATCAAGCCTAGGCAATAATTTAAAGGAGCCAACGTATCCATTCCCTTTATGCTGCAACCCCACATCCACCCCGCATGAAGTACCCGGTGCTTGTTAAAATATGGTTTAAGTGAAAACATATTGGTGTTTTCTGTGGATGATTGCTGAAGATTGGGGTGAATGGAAAATGTGCTGGAATGTGGGGTAAGGATAGGGAAATATATATGCTCAAATGTAAACAATTCATAATTTTTACATGAAATCAGTCAAAGTCACTGTAGAAACACAGTATGCCTGTTTTAGTATGGTAGAACTATGGTATCCCTCACCTTCTAATTCACAGGTAAAAATTCTGATTGAGATTTCCATATTCATTTAAGTAGTAATAATAGCCATAAAGTGTATGTTCCTGTATTACTTTATGTTTACAAGGCAATGTCATATATGACAGTTGATTTGATCCTTTTAATAACTCAGATTAGGTATTATTATATGCAAGATCATAAAGTGATGATGTTAGTTGATTCACCTCTAATAAATACCATAACTTCAGCTGACCTCTTCAGCTCCAAGTATCTTGAGAAAAAGAATGATTTTTTTTAAAATGTTTAATTGATTTTTATGACATATATCTATTCTAATCTGATATTCTTGGTTAAGTACACAATAAGCTCTCTATTTTAAAAATGACTTAAAATGTCATCCAGGGGCGCCTGGGTGGCACAGTCCATTAAGCAGCCGACTCTTGGTTTCGGCTCAGGTCATGATCTCAGGGTCATGAGATGGAGCCCTGCATCGGGCTCTGTGCTCAGCCGGGAGTCTGCTTCGGATTATCCCTCTTCCTTTGTCCCTCCCCACTGCACGATGTCTTTCTAATAAATAAATAAAATCATTTGAAAAAAGATGTCATCCATATGGCCAGTGACAAATTATGCAAAGAGTTACATTTCCTAGTAACTGTCCACTAAGGAAACTACCCAGTACTTCTTTCAGTGGAGTCCAATGTTGCCAAAGAAAGTAGACGTGTTCTTGAGACAATGCAAATAATGCCAACTGCCCTTAGTCATCCCTTGACATGTTCTCCTGCTGCCATTTCTCCAATCCTTTATTATAGCTGCACTTTTTCATTCAATTAATTTCTTTTCATTGAGGTCTCATTTAGATGCAGTATAATTCACAGATCCTAAATGTACAATTCTATCATTCCAGAAAGTTCCCTAGTACCCTTTTCCAGGCAGTCCTCACCCAGAAGGCAACCACTTTTCTGTTATTTTTCACCAAGCACTTGTTTTGCCCATTCTAGAACTTTGTACAAATGTACTTTTTTTTTGCACCTAGCTCAGCAAAATGGTTTGTGATTCATCCATGCTATCGTAGGTATAGTTTGTTCTTTTATACTACTGCATAGCATTCTCTGCATGTTTCTCTACCTATCCCCCTTTTGATGAACATTTGAGTTGTTCGTGTTTTTGTACAACTTCATTTTAGGCACATTTTAAGCTCTTAAAATGGGTCCATAAATTAAGAAATCTGCCAGCAAATGCACATTTTGCTCTGTGTGTGTGTGTGTGAGAGAGAGAGAGAGAGAGAGCTAAAGTAGAATTTACTTTGAAATAAAAATAAATTGGTCTGGCTCCTGGACTCCGTGGCTGTGCGGTAGACAGCCTGAGGGAGGCTGTATGCGAAAAGACCCCTACGACACTAAGATTACTGCTGTCTGGGCTCAACAGTAGGCAGGAACCTCACAAGAAAGAGATGTACACTCAGCTCTGTCCTTGCAGGGTGCTGAATCTGTGCACAGTGCTTTGGCTGTTAAAATATTCCTGGAACATTCACCAGCCAGAGTCTGGCCTCATGAGTGCAAACAGATCAGAGGTTCTGATCATTTAAAATCCTGGTTCAACTTCCTCTCTCCCTTTATCTGAAGCACTTAGGTTCATCATGGTTTGCTAATTAAAGCACCGGACCTAAACCTTTCAGCCTTGTGTGTGCAGCTAATTCAACCTTGAGGGGTGCGGCAAATGAGTCAATTAACATTCCGTAGCATGCATTTATCTAGCACCTGCTGTGTGCTAACACTGCACTGCATTGGCTGAGTGTCCTAGCAGGTTGCGGAGAGGAAGGAGAATGTGAGTTAGAGAACACTGGGGCTGGTGTCAGAAAGCCTGAATCTGTTCTGCTTTCCTACTTTCTTTCTGAAATCTGAGACAATTTGATTCAACTTGGAACCTCAGTTATGGATTATCGTGCAGGAGGTTCTAATGTTTCAGGTCACAAACTAAGCTGTGGAAAACAAATGTGTAGACCTTAATTTTTCTACCACTCAATTACTTTGGGCCCCTCTTTCTCAGGATGGTTGGAATTTAACCTCAGTGAATTAGGGAATCCCACTCATAGAAGAGATTCTCTGTCAATATAAGATCCTTCCCGTTTCTCCCCAGAGCTGTCTGAGTCCCCAGAGTTTTTGAATACTCAGAGGAGAACAATGTTACTCACTTGTCATCTGCTAATTCTCATACGCTCTTGACTCTTCGTTCCGTATTTCTCCAGAAAAGCTCCTTATTCTATTTTATGGCCTCTCCAGGTTTTTTGGCCTCACTACCACCTCAGTACTGTTCTGGACATCGAGGGGAAAAATTCTAGACCTCCCAGCACTGTGGTACAGACCTAGTAAGAGAGCTTCAGGTCCATGATCATAAACTCCCCACATGACACCCATTCTCTCCTCATCTACTATACCTGGCTCGGATAGAGAGGCTTCTGAGGCCTTGTGATTTTCTCAGACTCCATACAGAAAGCAATGCATTGGCAGCCTCCCTGCTGGTGTACAAGGAACTTTGTGAATTCAAGAAGTGTCCAATCTTTGGACAAATTGCCAAGATGCACCTCTTCTGGGGAAATCAGCTAGAAGAATACTTTTCCCTTGGTAGCTTGTGGAGCAGTGTACAAGCTGGATCACAGGCCCACATTCAGCCCCTCAGCCAAGGGCCCGAGGACAGAGCACTCTGAATAGGCATGCACAGAGTGCTGTCCCTAGACCAGGCTCTCACATAGCTCTTCTGTCTGTTTTGTCTTATTCTGTCCTCTTTTCTCTCAGGGTTCAACCCAGGACCATTAGCTTCTTCTACTTCTTCCAGTCACACTCTCCTCCCTCTCCATTTCAAAAGGGGTGACAACTTTCTCTAGTCACAGAATTGTCCTATTCTATCTTTCATTGGATGTGACTCAGGCTTTTGAAAAACCCAATAACTTTTCACTCAAGTAAGTGTCATAGCCGTGCACATCAAAAGTTTTTTTTGGAACTCAAAAGCTACAACTTGACTATTTCTTTCTCCCTGGATTTCTCTGTGATATCTCTACTTAAGGTGAGGGGTGCTACGAGGTTTGGTGGCTCCAGGGGAAGTGGAATCACAAGCTGAAGGACATGCTGGGGACTGTGGCAGCCATGGAGCATACTGCTCAGTGCTCCTTCAAGAAAGACCTTTCCATTCACTGCAGCCAGGGAGGTTCGCTGACACCCTCCAGCTGTGGCACCTACAGGATCTTGTGCCAAGGCTTTGATCTTCTTGCAGACCTTCCAGCCAATGACTGATCATAGTGGCTGGTTAGGGCCTGGCTATTTCCTCAAAAGAGGACTCTTCTTTTTTTTTTTTTTTTTTATTCTTATGTTAATCCCCATACATTACATCATTAGTTCTAGATGAAGTGTTCCATGATTCATTGTTTGTGCATAACACCCAGTGCTCCATGCAGAATGTGCCCTC
>NC_138369.1:65872938-65905150 GCF_054177405.1 Leptonychotes weddellii
TGGCTTTTATGATATTGAGGTATGTACCCTCGATCCCTATACTCTGAAGAGTTTTGATCAAGAAAGGATGCTGTACTTTATCAAAAGCTTTTTCTGCATCTATTGAGAGGATCATATGATTCTTGTTCTTTCTTCAAAAGAGGACTCTTCTTAACGGTGATCTCTGTTGTGGAGCTCTCCCCACGGGTCTGACACTTGGCTGAATCTTTGTCAGATCTGTATCACGGCCTGAGGCTCTCCCTGCACCACCCTACCCCCCTTTTTTGGGGAAAAATATCTTTCACAACCCTCTCCCCCCTAAATAAACCTCTTGTGCTGTTAACTCAGTGTCAGCTTCCTAGAGAATCCAAACTAGCACAGGTCTGAAAATACTTCTGCTAATCAATTAAATAATACTCTACCTTGGGACGCATAGGTGGCTCAGTCAGTTAAGCATCTGCCTTGGGCTCAGGTCATGATCCCAGGGTCCTGGGATCGAGTCCTGCATTGGGCACCTTGCTCAGCAGGGAGCCTACTTCTCCCTCTGCCTGCCGCTCCCCCTGCTTGTGCACTCGCGCGCTCTCTCTGTCAAATAAATAAATAAAACCTTTAAAAAAAATACTCCACCAAACAGCAAAGTATTAAAATAACCAAACAGCCAATGTAATTCCCATTGCCCCTAATATTCTCTCTTCCCCCTCCTTCATCTCTCCCTAAAAATTATGAGTGAAAGAGGAACTATGCGCCCAGGTAAATAACGCCAATTTGCAAATGTCCACAAGCAGAGATTTAATCGTTCCTGCCCCCCTTCCTGCTTTCCTATCAGTTATCCTCATTAAGAACAATAAAACTCCAAATGCAAAACAGCCTAAGAATTACTTTACAAAGCTATAGCTAACCCCAAAGCAACAGTTCTACTTAAATAGAGTCTTGTTTTATCTGAATTATCTTTCAAAACTAGTGGAAGTGGGTAAATCAAAGTCAATTAGAAGGCATCAGGACCACTATTTCAGTAAATAATTGTTTAGCAAAAGACATGGAAAACATGATGTTCCTCATATGGAAAGTAAAAGCCATTGAGGGTAGGAACAAACTTTGAGTTGCATGTTTAGTGTATATTATGTTAATTATAAATTCCATAAGTAAAGATGTCAGGTTTTATTTGTTTACTACTCTATATCTAGCCTAGGTCAAAAGTATATATATTATTGAGTAAATGCATTTTAGACACAAAACAAACCAACTACATGATGGAATTACTCGGCTCGGTCACCTAAACTATTCTTTAGATTTGGCCTTTAATGACATTTAATTGGTTTCCAAAATCAAATCCATTTTAGAAAAAAATATCCTGGGCGCCTGGGTGGCTCAGTTGGTTAAGTGACTGCCTTCGGCTCAGGTCACGATCCTGGAGTCCCAGGATCGAGTCCCGCATCGGGCTCCCTGCTTGGCAGGGAGTCTGCTTCTCCCTCTGACCCTGCCCCCTCTCATGCTCTCTCTATCTCATTCTCTCTCAAATGAATAAATAAAATCTTTAAAAAAAAAAAAAAAAGAAAAAAGAAAAAAATATCCTTTGCTGGGAGACAGCTGTCTCATTAATTATTTTGTGTAACCCAGGAGAACAAAGGAGGGATTCATTGGGCCTAACTTTGGAAAGGAGTCACCTTTGGATCCCTACCTGGCTCTTCTCCAACCAAAAATCATTTTTCTCTTCTCAGACATTTCAATATGAGAAAGAGAGTAGAGAGGGAAAGAGACAGACAGACAGACAAAGAGAGAGAGAGAATGGGAGACAGATTGAAGCTATGGTGACTATTGCAGAAAGTCAACACAGTGATGGTCTGGCTGAGATGAATCTGTGTGATTTTTGTCATTGTTGTTGTTGTTTCTTTTTAAAAATAAACATGTGCTGTTGGGCAGGGATTAGGCAAAGTCTCCCAGGGAGAAAATGCCTCACAAAAGTCTTCAAGACCAAAATGGGCAGAGTTTAATAAAATCAGGAAGAATCTGCACACCTCCTAAGATAGGGAGCCAGGAATAAGTAATAGCAAGTGCTGAGTATACTGGAAATTATGACCCGGCTTCTTTAGGATGGCTGTAGGCAATGGAGATGATATCTGTATTCCACATAAGTGCAAGTTCATAGTAGTTTCACTATAAATATATATGGAGTCAATGAAGATTTTTGCTACTTAAAAGGATTGTACAAAACTCTGCTATCTGAGCACAAGAAAGTTCACAAAGTGGAGCATTCAAAAGGATTTCAGTATGGCCATCATTACTCTAATACTTGTAGGACTGCCGAAAATCACAGTGAAAGGCAAAATATGCATTTGGAACGTAAAAGTCATATGTTATCTGAGCATTGTCTGAAAAAGTAATGCTCATACTTCACACTAGGTATATAATGTGGTGTAGAGGGAGGAGAGGAGAATGGTAAAGAATGAAGTCCATCAGTGCATGCCCTCTAGAAGCTTACCCTCTACTTCTAGGAATTTCATATGCAGAAAAGAGACTGTCCAGTAAACAAGAGGCAATGGAGCAGGGGGGAAGAAAGAGATAGACAAGGAATAAGCAAATTGCATTGCATGCAAACTAAAAGATTTTCTTTCCAAGAGTCTGGATCAGAACTCTTCAACTGTGTACATTCCCCTTAAACCATTTTACCTCTGTCCCTACCCCTCTTGCATTTGGAATCTGTCAAATTCCAGAGTGACAAGGACAGAAAAAGAAAATGGAAAAACCAAGGTATAAATGATGAGTCTTTATCAGAATTTGCCAGTTCTTCTTAAAGTCTCTTTTATCTTTTAATGTTAGGTAGAAGTAGAAAGGCAATCTCCACTGTTTACCAATAAGCTATTTCAACCTCCTCTATGTTTGTCATAATCCTGTATGCTTCTTAACTTTTTAACACACAGTATATAATTTCATAAAGATTGGCCCAAGAAATTAAAAGGAAGGAAAGCAGTCTAACTGGTGAGTGTTCTAGGGCCTCCAGAAGTTACTTCTGTATCAACAAGATCTTACATCTATCCTAAACTCACAACAGAACTCATTTTTGTTACAAAAATCTTGAAATAGCCAATGACACATTCCTGATGAGTAGAATCACTTTGCTTCTTTTACCCTGTGATTTCCTGTTCCCTGCAGACCCAGTGATCCCCTTTAGCCTTTTCCTGATTGCCTTGATGAGTAAATTAAAGAGTAAATTGAGTGGTTGTCTTATTTGATTTCCTCAGGAATTAGTGTAATGACTGATAGGCTATCTAAATGTGCAAATAGCTTTAAAAAAGAGAGATTTGTTTTTCCAAGGACTCTGTTTTCAGGCTCATTCTTTGTGATAGCATTGACCATGAGTCTGACCAAACATGCTTCAGAAAGTGAGTGATCAGTTATTGCCCCAGTGGAAAAGTGTCCAAAGTGAAATCACCTTGGACTTGCCCCAAATGCCCTTCTCTCCAATGTCAATTATAGATGGATTACATTAAGGCAGCAAATATTTTCATTTTCCCTCTGGATAAAAATAAGTCATTTAACATATTTTTTCTTTTGTTTTACTTTCAGGCAACTGTTTCTTATTCCAACACCATGCCCTCCATAGCAGACAATATAGAAGAAAAATAAAATGTTATTTAACATGTTATCAACCAGAATCACCTTGGGTAATACTAAAAACTAAAAACACATGGAAAATTCTGGTAGGAAGAAGGAAAGTGAAGAACTATAGTGGCAAATCACTTAATGGGAAATCAAGCAACATCTCAGGGGCTCAGAGTCTCTCTGTGACCTCTGTGACCTCCTTCCTTTCAAAGAAATCTGTGTTCCTTTCTGCAAAATTTATTAATTAACATTTACTCCAGGGATCTGTAAGTCACTGAGGGACAAGGCCTAAACAATAGTGAGAAACAAAGATGACTTACAACTCAAATCCGTATTTATTACTAATTTTTGAAGACAAAGGCTACTGAAATTTCCAGAAGACACTGAAGTTCACTTGACTAGCTACAAGGGGCCAATGCCTGGATAGCCATGGCCAGTTCCCAGCACTGCTATGACAAAAGAGAAAATAAAACCAAAATTATACAATTATTTTTTTAAATGTTGGCCTGAACCAAATTTTCTAAGGACACCTAAAATAAAACCCAGAATCTTCTTAGCAGTGTCATTTTGGATCCCTTGTCTACTCAAAAATTGGACTAATTTTTGTTTCACAAAATTATGGAAACTATTCCCTGTTCAAAGCTCCAGTAAAACAAAACATTATTCATAAATCATTCAATATTATCCTTAATGCAAACTCACTGGACAGATTACTGAGGGCCAAATAACCACAATTTCAAATTTTGGAGAAAATAGTGAAAATTAAAACTACTACACATCAGTACTTATGGAACATAGCTATATCCATGTTCGGAGGAAAATCCATAGCCTTAAGTACTCATATTAATTAATAAGAAATAATAAAAATAAATTAATATTCACTTAAAGCAGTTATAGAAAACAAGTAGGTAAAACTAAAGCAGAAGAATTGACTTAACAAAGCTAAAAATTAGAAAATATAAATTAGAAAAAATAAAGATAATAAATGAATCCAAGAGCTGATATTTGGAAAATAAATAACTAAATAACTATTAAGCTACAAAAGAAGGTCCAAATGTAAATATTAACAATAAGAAAATGGAAAATAACTGCAGATAAAAAGGAAAGTAATAGAATTATAAGGGATAAGTCCATTCAACTATGTATGCTGATTTGAAAGTCTGTGAAAATTAATTTCTTAATAAAAATATACATAGTTAAAATTGGCCCCATATAATATGGGAAAACAACAAAAAAAAGTATATTTCAAGTTGGACTTCACTTGAAAATCAAATAGGTTTTGTTCTTGTTTTTTTTTCTTTTAGGTTGTTTTTAAAAGCTCATAACTTCACTTTAGACTAAATGAGAACTTCCACAACTCCCTATGATGAAGTAGTGTGGGAAAACAAAATGATGCTAGCACGGATTAGAGATATCAGACCACAACACAGGGTACAGTTTTATGAAGTTATTGTAGAGCTTCGGAGGCAGCCAGGCCTTAAATGTGAGGCTAGAGAGGAGGAAACCCCAAGAGATGAGCTGATACTCTACATGTTGCTTTTCTCTTTGGGACACAGGCTGATTAACGGCACAGAAACAGAAGATCAGGAGTATAAGCAAATAAATGCTGCAAAGAAGCAGATAAATCAGCAAGGCTTTGGCAATCTCACAGGATTGGGGGGAAAAACGTAGAATGTAGAGCTGGCAAGGCAGTCAACATTAGAAAGGCCAAGACCCCAGAGACAGGTGATGCAGACAAGTAAAACTTATTAGTATCCCCCAAAGACATTTACTGAATTCTCAAGCTGTCCAGTCTCGGAGGTTAAAATTCCATGCTGAAAGCCCAAGACATGCAGAGAGCAGTTTCTGGCAGTCTTATGATACTGACCAGATTAAAGTTGGAGTTTGGGACTTGCTTCCCAAAGAGTCAATACGAGGCTGTCAGTTGAAAACCCTAGAGGGCTACACCCTAAAAATAAGAGGAACTCAGAAAGACTGAGCTTTCCCAAGACCTAGCCTGAGTCAGTTCACTCCTGTATTGGATTAAGTTGATCTGCTTCATCATCCAGAGTGTCCACATTTTTTTCATACACAAAATATAGACTTGAATAAAAAAAATTATGAGGCATATCAAGAAATAAGACCAAGAGAAAAAAATATAGACAATAGAATAGACCCAT
This sequence comes from Leptonychotes weddellii, assembly GCF_054177405.1. NCBI lineage: Eukaryota > Metazoa > Chordata > Mammalia > Carnivora > Phocidae > Leptonychotes > Leptonychotes weddellii. Next base: position 65,878,677 of record NC_138369.1, read on the forward strand.
AGGTGATCCATTTATTAGTAATTAGGCATATAGTTTAAGATTATCTCTGATTAATACATTCTGGAGGATTTCATGAGCCAACTGAAATTTATTTTGAAAAGAATTAAATGGGAGCTCTAGAAATTAAAAATATAGCAACTAAAAATAAGAACGCAATAGATTTTTGTTTTTGTTTTGTTTTGTTTTTGTTTGTTTCTACAGCAGGCTTGACACCGCTAACTGGAATACAAGTCAATAGAACACCAGGCTAAAGCACATATGCCGGGATGTGTGTTACTTTCCTCCAGGATTAAAAAAAGGAAAAGAACAACATCTGGAACAATTGTTATTATTAAAATCACTATTAACTTTTCAATAGTCTGTCTTTCTTAAAAATCTATTTTCAACTGAGACCAAGCATGGACTTTAAATGAGGATGTGACAGAAAGTATCTCTCATGCCTCTTAATCTTTGAAATCATTAAAAAATTGTATTATAGACAAAATCTTTAAAAAGGGGGAGGGGCTCCTGTGTGACTCAGTCGTTAAGCGTCTGCCTTCGGCTCAGGTCATGATCCCAGGGTCCTGGGATCGAGTCCCGCATCGGGCTCAGCAGGGAGCCCGCTTCTACCTCTCCCTCTGCCTACCACTCCCCCTGCTTGTTCTCTCTCTCTTTCTCTCTGTCAAATAAATAAATAAAATCTTTTAAAAAATAATAAATAAATAAATAAATAAATAAATAAATAAATAAATAAATAATTGTATTAACTTTTATGACTCTCCTATGGATACAGTATCACTTTGGGTTATGATTTTTATTGGGAACGAACACTCCAGGGGCTTGCACTTGTTCCTTCATACTATAAAAACCCTTACTTCATAAATCAGAGAGCCAATGTGGCAATTCTGCCAAATGTATATTCAGAAACTTAGACAATATTTGCAGGATTGGTGAACCTACCATGAGATAGACTTGGGGAAAAAATTCCACTTATCATCTGATATTCATGAGCCTCCCAATGACCAGTGGACCACAGAAGTATTGACAATCCCAGAGAACTGGTATTAATTCAAAATGAATAGGCAATATTTTTCCCAAAGTGGAAATATCTCCCTTGCCCCCCAAGTCAGAATCACATTAGTGAATCATCTCAGGTGTTCTTGGGGATATCTGGAGAATCATATTCCAAACCTGAGATGTTATAACATGGTCCTTCTTTAAGGGGACACAGTTGGCACTTCACTAAGTATACTGATACAAATCATCTTCTCTGTTCAGATTTTTGCCTCGAGTTATTCAGACCACGAAAGAGTAGAATGGACTCACCTCTTATTTTGTTCTTGAGGACTCCATGATCTATTACTCACTTTCAAAATTCTCTGAGGGTCAATTCACTTTGATTATTGGTCCAGCTTTGCTACTTTCTGGAACTATTCCTGTCTGGTATTTTGCAGGCAACTTGACTCTGTCTCTATCCTCAGAATCCTATTATTCTCACTGAAATCAGGAAACCTATTTCAAGAATAGTATCTCCCATCTTCACAACCATTGAACAAATTTGACAGGCAAAATCTCAAATGCTTAGCTTTTCTGATTCCTAGGTTTCATCAGGAGGATTCAGAACTTCCTTCAGGCCCTTGAAGAATATCAGAGGCAGCCATCTTGAGAGGTATTATCCTTGCTTTGGGAGTCACCATGGTGAAGGGGATGACATGGCCTAAAAAGTGGAGGTAAATACTGCACAGACTTGGAAGCCAGTGCAAGCCAAATGTCAGCCCAGTCACTAGGGGAAAGTTATCAAATTTCTTCACCAAGCTGAGAGAGACAGATGGTAAGTTCCAGTGGCTGACTTAAGTAAGGAATGCCCGCAGGATGAACAACAAGCAGATATAACAGAGACATCACCTTTGAGAACTATGAAACCATAGGAGAACACATTTGAGGATCCTGACCATTCTCTTCACAGAGCCTTATAACCTTTCTTTCCCCCATGGCAATAGGCCCAGATGTCACTTTAGAAAGAAGCCAGGATAGAGATCTGGAAATTAAGAGCATCATTTAAAAGAGCTATTATTTCTAGCAGAATGTACCAAATTTGTAAATTTAAAGGATTAAAAGTTATTTTTCCATGACAAGCAAACAAGTTTAGACTTTTGAGGATGATCAGATGAGTTATATAAATACTTTAAAAAAATCTACATTACATAAAAGTGGACTTACTGTGAATAAACTTTGTGAATATGCTACACTTGTCACAAGGAATTTGAAAATACAAAAGAAAAGATCCCATTTAGAGCATATCTGTCCACCTATCCATCCATCCAACCAACTACCCAATCATCCTAGGAATAAACATAACAAGGTATGAGTAGAAAATACATAAAAATGTACTTGATTAAGAATATCAGAGAGGATTTTTTAAAGACAACCAAAGTTTCTACATGTAAACTATATAACCCTATTCCCTAGACATTTAAAAATTCATAGAAAAATCTTAAAAAAGCAATACCATGGAAATTTCCTAATCTAACAAACGTATTTGTTATCATTCCAGATCTAGCAAATGTGCCCTATTTCTCTTTGTTCTCTTTCATATGCCATTAACCATGCCCGAAATTTCCTGGAGTAAATCTAATTAGCTTGTTCAGGATGAGTACCTAAAAAGAAACTTTTTTACTGTCCGATATTTGCAGTTCCTAATTTTGCCCTGCTACTTAAAAACCTAGAGGTAACATTATTTAGGTACTATATTTAGAACAACTTGATGAGATTTTGGGCCTCATGATTCCTTTTAGGAAATGAACTCTGATATGTTACATATTTTAATACCCCTCACTCATTCAAACTCTATTCTAACCTACTTCAAGATCGTAAGCTGACTTTGCTAAGCATGCCAAATATAATTTTCTTGGCCATATGGGTCATGAATACTCAACACTTAATAATTCATGCTGCTGGGAAAGGTGCAGCAACTTGTGTTAATAAAATGTATAATTCCTGACCAATTATGGAGCATAGTTAATAATAGAGTGGCAGTATCAGCTCACTTGATGATAATCGGAAGTCGAGAATGAAGAAACATGGATGCTTTTCACTCTTAATTGAAACATAGAATTTAAAATAAAATTGAGCCCTCATAAGAGAGGAAAAAGCTTTCAGAAAGGGAAAGCATTTTCTGGCCCTATTCAAAAGCACTGAAAAAAACAATCAATTCATTCAAAAGATATTTTACTCAAAATCCACCAAGTACAAGTTCTTATACCAGTGTGCTGAAGATATGGAGATGAAGGAATGTCTCAGGTCTAAGAAGAGATTTATAAATAGAATCTAAAAGGTAGTATATGCTATGAGGTAGAATACAAGTTAGGTAGATGGATGATGGATGGATGAATAGATAGATGATAGATAGATAGATGATAGATAATAGATGATAGATGATAGATAGATGACAGATAGATGATAGATGATAGACAGATGATTGATAAATAGATAGGTAGATGGATAATGCTAGGAAAGTAAGATATTTAGAACAACTAATTTACCTGGAGGTTTGGGGAAATCTATACAAATAAAGATATGCTTGAACAGGATCAAAATTAAGTAGAGTAAAAGATTCATGGGAATATATCAAGCAGAAAAGAGTAATGTGAGGCAGGCATCCCAGGCAGACAGAGAAGCAAGTCCACAGTCAGGAAAGAGTGAAGGAGGATGGAGTAGAGGGTGCGTGTGGGCAAAGCTGACAGACAAACTCAGATAGACAGGAAAGGAGCACTGTGGTGAAGGGCTTTCTAGATCATATTAAGAGATTCCATCTTTTCATTATTATAAACAATAAGGAGCCCGGGAAGTTTTTAAGTGGGAAAGTAAAGTGATTAGATTTGAGGTGTTTTTTTTTAAGGTTTTATTTATTTGAGAGAGAGAGAACACTAGAGAGAGTATTGGGGTGGGGAGGAGCAGAAGCAGACTCCCCACTGAGCAGGGAGCTCAATGTGGGGCTCAATCCCAGAACCCTGGGATCATATCATAACCAGAGTCCAAGGCAGACGCTTAACTGACTGAGCCACCCAGGCACCCCTAGATTTGAATCTTAAAAGAAAATAATGTTAGAGGTAAAATGAAGAAGGCAATGGAGTGTGAAGAGAGGAAGGCCTGAACATGAGTTAGGGATTCCAGCCATAGGCAGGCAAGGAAACATGAAAGACTGAAGGAAGATACTAGGTGAGGGTTCAGAAGCTGTTTAGATGACATATTTATGATACTAGGAGACTAGTCACGTGGGTGTAAGAGGAGGAATGAGTTGTGGGTGATTCTCAGGTCCCTATCTCAGGTAGGGAAGAAAAGGTATGCAGGAGAAATAAGGACGTTGGTTTCAGACATTCCAATTTCTGTCTCTAAAGTTTTGTGAATAGATAAATCTATTCAAAAGCAAGTTGGTCAGAGAATTCAGGACATACCCAGGTGTCATTCAAAGAATGTGATTTCTGCTTCTCCCATTATGGTGGTCTGTGTTTTAATGAAACTGTGTAACAAAATTGGTCAATAGTTTCTACCAACCAGATAAGTATAATGCTAATAGCATAATCCATCAAAAGTTTGCCAAGTGTGTAATGTGACTCGACACCATTGTAAGTTTCTTTAAGCTCCTCAAAAATAACTAATGCTGTAGTACAATTTTATCAGAGCTCTTAGTGAATGAGTCATGGCTGATTTTATCATTCCTTTAAACAATAATTTAGAATATGTTCTAGCAACTTTGGATACAATTTTTCTGTTTAAAATACTCTGCCTTCTTTAATAGCGTGTATTGAATGTAATTTAACCTTTCATTGATCAATAGAAGTGGCTTTCCTGAACATCGATTTTAGTCATTATTATGATAATTCAAAGTCTACTGACAATTTATCCCAATATTAAATAACCCCAAACTTAAATTCATTTTTGTCATTTGCCCAGTTTTTCTAACTGGTTTTGCCATTTTTATAGGTTTTTGTCTCTTTGTCACTCATCTTTTGGTATCAAGTTATCAGTGTTCACATTAGCTTTTTGGATGGGCTTAATGCTGGCAACTCTTCTCTTATTTTTCTACTCTAATCTACTCTTGCAAGAAGACATCTTTGCGTAATGGTAGAGGTGTCTGGGACAACCTCTTTGGGTGCTCTGCCCCCTCCAGACAAAAGCTGATTTTTCATGAAACATTCTCCTTTGGTGACCAGAGCATGTCCTGAGCTGATTAAAGCTCATAGTCCTTCAATATGAAACCCTGGCGCAGCTTAATATAATAGTGCCATTTGAATTTAGACACAAATGAGTGGTTAACATTTAAGAGTATGTCAGCTTTTTAGCTTTGAAGAACTTTGGTAGGCTTCCTGTCAGGCAGCACTGGCTAAGATCCAAGCACACCAGCCAGTCCCTTTTCCTCTGGGGCGGCCAAGCACAATGGTACCCAGCTTGTCATGCCCTTGCCATTGTCCCCGGTGCCACTCCCAGGTGGTACTCCTCTTCCTGCCTGACAGATTGAGGCGAGACCCAGTTTTCTGGGGGACTTGCAAAAGCCATGGGAATGAGACCCGCTCCCTTTCTCAGTAATTTAATTCATCAGGCTTCGTGTGTCCCTTTGGCCTGACCTCCCCCCTTTCTTCTTACCTGGGCCTTGGGAGGGTTGTAAGGTAGCATTAAAGTCTGCTTTCATCTTTTCTTGCATCTTGTGAGTCTGTTTTCTCTCATTTAAAAGAAAAAGAACCCACATTAGTTTCACCCTAGCCTCTGGTAAATTAGTATACCCTAATCATAAGTAAGTGCCAAGGTGGTTAAAACTCAGTAAAAGAAGAAGCAGGTCATTTTGTGCACCTTAGCCTCAGGGTTCTTTACCCAGCAGAGTGCATAGGCTGGTCACATTAATTATGGCAGCCCAGTCCTTTCTCCTGTGGCAGAGACTGTCCACTCCCTACCTACTACCCACTCTCTTCTTCTTCCAGCATCCTGGTCTGAATTCAGGTAACCCAGCTAAAATACCACATTTCTTGGCCTGCCTTGTAGTTGGGTAAGGTCATGTGACTACAGGTGAAACAGAAGCGGAAGTTCTTCTGTCCAGTGAGACAGAAGCAGAGTGCTAGATGAATCTTTCTAGAATGGTTCTCAGAAAGAGGATAGGTGGCTAGTATGTGCCCTTTGGCCCTTTCCCCATTACTTCGTTTTCCTAGTCTTCATATATGATGGCTGGAGCACCCACAGCTATGTGGGGGACCTTGAAATGACCATGTGCTAAACAGAGTGGAGCAGAAAGTTGGATGGAGAAGACTGAAATGCTGCTGCCCCTGGACCTCCACCACCAGCCTGAAACTGAGCACCCCAGACTCATTTCATGAGAAATCAAATTAAACCTTGTGTTGAAATCATGATTATGCTGTGTTTTCTTTTATATGCAGTTAATCCGAATTCATACACTGGTTTAATCTTATTCTCCAAGAAGTTTCAGATAAGTCCCACTGCTGGGGATCTGAGCTTCCCCTAAGTGAGGTCTTACTCTTCTTTGTGTTACTATATAAGTAGATACGGTTTTAGTTAGCAGCATCAATCACGGACTCATTCTTGAGTCTCAATCTGGCCTGAACTGTCCAGTGAATTTGGCACAAAAATGCTGATATTGGTTGAGTTTTCAAAAATAGGTGTTTTCCACCAACACTATGATTAAAGGCACTCCTAATGATATCGATGTCTTATGGATAAAATAAACTGGTCAGTTACATGTGTATTGAATTTGGAAAGATCTAACCATTAAAATCCTGAATCTCAATGCCCGTCTATTTTCCTATTTAAAAAAAAAAAAAAAAAGTGAATCCAGCAGGTTGCATCTCATACCCAGGTGAGAGTTGAGGTGATAAAATGAAGTGAGTAGAACAACTCATTCCTTTTCCATGGGGTTCTATGAGGTTATATGAGACATTTGACCCACAGGCTTCCTCACAGCAGAGCCAACATTCTCTCTGAACCTGATCCATCTTTCTAGCAAATCACTTTTTCCGCTTTATCTAGCAGGGCAGTGTATTCCCTACAATCTGCTTGATTTCCACACTGCTTTCCAGAGAGATAAGAAAACTCCCCATGATCTCAATTCCAATCCCCACTCTGACACATACTGGCTGCACAACCTATAGCAAGTTACTTATGCTGTGTCTCTGTTTCGGTTTCTTCTCTGCAAACTACGGATATTACTAGTCATCTAATCCATCAGTTGTCAGGAGGATTTGAAGAGTTTAGGAAAAGGTGCTTTGATTCATGGTGAGTGCTCAATAGGCATGAGGTCCCATGACTCTGCAGGAGAGGAGGCAGAACAGGACACCACATGGAAGGCATGAAGAAGATAACGGAAAGACAAAGACAATAAACTCAATATTACATTACAGTTTATCCGACCAATCCCAAGAACTAGGGAAAGCAGGGATCCATTAGGGAGAGGGGGAGCGGGAAACTGCACCAAGGATATCATACACAGACTCACTCATATCCTTTTAAATGCAAAGCAAGGGAAAGTCACCGCAAATGAATCTAAACAGTGAGTGTGGCAATGAAAAGAGGTAACACCACCCATTTTGCTCTGAAATGTCCTGCTGGTGGTGAGAGAGCAGGGCGTGTATGCATGACTGTTTGTCCAGACCAGCCCATGGAACCTTCTCCTCCCTCCTGGGCAGCCTTCCTGGGCGACCTGGAAGGCACTAACAACTTGCAAACGGATTCACACTTCCCCAGACAATATGCTTGATCCTGGAGCAGTGATTCAGAGTAATGCTAGAGAAGTGCCCACAGTTTCACAAGAGGCAGTTGTGAGTCCATCTTTCCAACTCCAGGTTCAATGCCGTCACTCTGAAAGCTTGAAATCAGCACGGTGGCAGTATGTATATGCAAGAAATCAGCAAACACTACAAATGGAGTCACTTTCTTTCCCCTGGAGAGCCAGCTGTTAAACCAGTTGTAGAGTCTGCTATTTTGCTACGCTTGAGGAAGGGGCCAGGACACTTGCTGCTGAATAAGTGGTGAGGACCTAGAAGCATCTATGCAATAACAGGTCCTCACTATTGAGCAGTGAACCACGAAATCTCAGGGACAAGAGGGAAATCATAGGTTAAGTGTCCCAGTGAGCATGTGCTCCCTGAATCTCCTCAATAACCACCATCCATAATGATGCTCCAGCCTCTATGTGAATACCTCCAGTGATGGTGAATCTGTTTTACGGAAGTGGCCACTTTCACTTTTAGGCTAGGCCTGCCTAGTTTTCAGAAACATCTTCCTTAGCCTGGAGATATTGGTTGGAGCAACCAGCTTCTCTTCCTGAATTTCACTCATACAGCTCTCCTTTGTGACAGATATATTTACAAATGCACTCCTTTTATTTGAGCCTATGTTGAAAAAGGCTCTTTTACCCACTGGTCAACACAAGATTTTCTTTCAAGGTGGTGGTCACCTCTGAAGACAAACAGCACATTTCTTCCAAACAATTATCTTGCCCACCTATAATCCTATCACACAGACCATGATCCAAATTCCTTTTCCTCTCTCCCAAACATGACTGAATGACTGTTTTCAACCATTTTTTCATCTCTTATTGTATCCAGTTTCTCATCAAAACTCAGCTCTCCTTTTTCTGTTTAGAGCTTTCACTATTACTAATAGTTATACCATCTAGTTTCTATCTTGATTAATGTACTTAATGTTTGCCTTCTCTGTATTTTATTCAAATAATGAACATTTATCAGGCAACCACTGTGAGACAAGAAATTCTGAAAGACAAGGAACTATGAGATACAGGCTTTGCCTCAAGGAGCTACTATCTACTTGTTTAGTTTTATTCCCAGATTTATTGTTGTCACTATGTCCCCAGCCTCTCTCTCTCTCCCTACTGCCTGTACTAAATAGAGGTTTCTTTCTTTCTTTTGCCTTAAATGTCAGGGCCATCTATCACCCACCAATCCCTAACTTAATGTGTAACTTCTTAAATCACAAATCCCTAATTTTAGTTCATCCTGATATGATCTTCTAGTTCCATCTTACTACCCATTTTTCTGAAGCTAAATTCTGTTCTGAGTTAAAGGCATCAACTTATCTTGATTTATACCTGAAAACTACAACTTAAGGAATTTTACTTCACTCATTGGTCTACGTACCTGTGTATCTAGTTACCTCTCTGCCCTTTTATCTTTGTATATGTGTGGGGTTTTTTTTAATGGCCTGGTAATATGGAATGTAAAAATGTGATATAAAGAAGAGGCTTTGTGCAGAAATATGCAATAAGAAAGATACCTCATTTATAAATATTATCTGCTTCTCAAGGGGTCAAAGCATTTTAGCTGTATCACCGTATTTTGCCTACTCTAATTGATGGCCTAAGTACAGACAGAATCTCTCTCCATCTGCAGATGATGCTTCAAGTGTTGGAAGAACCAAAAAGTTCACAGTTTATAACTGGCAGGCTCAGATCTTGGGCTATTAGTTTGAGGCACCCTTTCTCCCAAGGTCTGTGTTTACTCTCAGCGTTTCCTCCTTCTGCTCTTTCTAGAATTAGTCTGATTAACCTAGAAGCCAATCCCATTTGGAGGTATGGCCCATGCTCAATGATAGCAATGTTTGCGGACCATAATGGGGACAAATGGCTGGATTTCTTGACCCTGTTTCAAGCAAGACTGGTATGACTGGCTCCAGATTCTTTCTTGAGAACAAGAAGGGAATAATTGGAGAACTGTAAGGTAGAGGCCTTTCCCAAGATCCCACCTCCCAAAGGCCATAAAAAAGGGGGGTGAAAAGTAAATTAGACTGAATATGAAATGGTTTTAAAAACCCAGGATGTGAAGCCAGTAAGCTGGCAAAGGGGATAAGAAGTACAAGGCTAATTCAGCAAGACCTAAAAGATCAGAAAACCAGGGGCCTTTTCTCTCTCTCTGTAAAGGCATTTTATCTATTTTATCTCAGGAAATGTATTAACCAAACAAACTTGGAATAGCCTGCTCCCTACTACAGTCTAAAAGGTAACTCTGGAAGATTGAGTGATTGTTGATAGTAGAAAAAAGGGAACAAAGTAGCCGTGAGAATATACCAGCACTACCTCATGAATCACAATCATTTGGTTCCATAAAATGTGTTCTGCTCTCCTTTTCTTACTGTTTCAGGATATCCTGCAGGCTATACTTGCTTAGGGACATTTTGCTTATCACAACAAATTACTAAGCACCATGCGTTGATTCTTATTCCCATTCTGACAGATTCTTTTTGTCTGGCTTGTTCTACCTTTCTGTCCCCCTATCCATTCACTTTCACTAAAAGAATAGTCTGTACTTTTTTTTCAGATTTATTACCGAGTCAGGTCTTTTATTTCTCCCTGCTCTCTTTTCACATTCAAGTTTGATGAACCAAAATGGTGACTTGAATGTCTTCCTTCAGTTCAAAACACACACACACACACACAAACACACACATTCAGAGAGCTTGTCCAAGGCCAAATCCCTCTTACAAGACATCCTGGAACTTAAATTCCCTGAGAAGTACTTACATGTGAGGCAGGAATGATGTCTGAGAGAAAAAGACCTCTGTGAATGCATTTCTTTGGCTGATTCTAGCTGTTCCCTGAAGAACGCTGTTTGTGTTCCAAAAATAAGCTCTTGGGGTCCTTTTTCCTTTTATTGTTAAGGGTGTAGCCCAGCCCCACAGGGTATTCCATATAAAATAAATGTGGTTCTAATGACTATTGATTGGGAAATCCCAGCCTTCCATTTGGCTGTCAGCTCCTTCTGGCAAGTCAGAAATAATCAATAGCAATGTGGGCGGCAGCTCGAACAACAGAGAATGCGTCTCCAATGAATTGAGGCTGTGGTGAGGGTGGTCCCTTGTCTTTGGGGAAGGAATCCTGATTCATGGCAGCTTTGGAAACACATGATTTCCAGAAAGGCGTGAAGCACTCTCAGAGAGAAGACCTATGCAAAGTAGATGCAGCAGCATCTCAAGATAATTCCAGAACTGTGCCATAGCAGCCAAGTGTCATGGTGGTTGTCTGTCACACAGCAGAGCAGGCTACTGGGGAAAGTGCTAGGACTTGTAATGTCAGTCTGAATGGGTAGCCAATAAAGTATTATGATTACGCCACACTTTATAGGACCAGATGCCCTGCCTTGAACTCTCAACAACACCAAACATAAAATGCGGGACCGTGGGCAGATTACTTTATGTCATTAGGCCTCAGTTTTTCATCTGTAAAATGGAGTTGTCATTAGTATCTACCTCACAAAGCTGAAATTATCCATGTAAAGCACTTAGCTGTACTTGGCACTTCAAAATAAATATACCATTAATTAGTCTTCCAGACTAATCCTGACAGGTGATTCCCAAGATAATTTAGGAATTCTAATTAATGCTCTATTTAATCAGTCAATAAAATATAAACCATACATGAGTTTCTTATGTACAGATTTTTATTTAAAATATATAAACAATGGAATTGTAAACCATATGTGTGACCTTTTTATCACTTTGAAATTTCTTCTTCTTGTGGCCTATCATGATAATTTGAATGTTGAATCTTCATGTCCTATTCTTTCTTTCCCTCCTTGTGGTAAATCAACTACAAATCTAACCAAACCAGTATACTCAGTAATCAGCTAATGTTAGAGTCCTTCACACACGTTTCCTACCAAAGGATGATCTATACTCTGCTTCAACACTTCCGGTGACTAGAACTATGTCCCCACCTCCCCTGTTAGCCCAGTCCTTTGTTACCTTTTAAATGAAATTTTTAAAAATATTGGAATAATTTTATGTCTACAGAAAGTTGAAAATCCAGACCTTCTTTAGTTACTTATCTTTTAAGAAACTGTCAACAAATGTGTATTTCTTCTTGTGAAAGTGTGGACTTCTGTCAATAAATTTATCCTCTTACCCTACACTGTGGGGCAGAGGAGTTTTGTTTCTAGCCCACTAGTGTTGGGCTGGGCTGTATGAATGACTTTGTCCAAAGGCACATTAGTGGACACAACCCAAGCAGAAGTCTTTTAGGTTCTGCCATGAGAAGCACATGCCCCCATGCAGTCAATGGTCCAAGGAAGATGGAAGATCTGAACCATACCCTCACCTGGAGTAAAATACAGCTTACCTAAATCCTGATGCAAAACTACCCAGCAGAGTCCAGCTTGGACCAGCCAAACCATGCTTATCTACAGACCCATCAACAAGAAATAAATGTTCCTTGATGAAAGCCACTGAGTTTGGGAGTAGTCTGTCACTCGATATCATCATGGCCAATCTGATTGATATACCCTCCATCTTCAGCCAGAACATCACAAGCAATCGCTAAATTTCTTACTGAAACTACAAAGTCCAACCTCTATAGTAGGCTTTTGAGCTATCTCCTGTAGTCATATCCCGGTGGGAATTTAGTAGTTTAGTTTAACATAACAGTCATGTAGCCCAGGGGTAGGACAATGGATCCCTCCCACCCCCGGGATTCTGATTTATTGATCAGCAGTGGGGTTAGCCATCCGTACTTTATAAAAGTCCCCTCGGGGAATACCAATATGCAGCCGGGGTGGACAACCATTGTCTAGTAGGGATGTGGACCCTGAGCTGTGTTTTTGGAAGGAGAAAGCTAAAGAAACAAGAAAGGACACCAAATCCCCATCAGACCACGTGGATGCCTATGCCGTGGAACTGCAGGAGTCTGCCATGTAGTTTCCATTATATGAAAAACAATGACAACAACAATTACAAAGTCTCATCGATTCACTGTTGCTCCCTCAGTAGGGACAAAACACAAGCTAAGGCCTGGGGCTGGTGACATCTGTAGATGTGGAGATGTTGAGCAATTATATTGATTTCCCTACAGGAAGATCAGTCAGAGTAGTAATGGTTGTGTGGGTACTGTGGGTGGATGGAGAAGAAATCTGTTAGTCTAGAAAGTCTTTTTAAAGAATGCACCTCGGGATACCTGTTTAATTATGTTGCCTCCATCTTTATAACCTGAGGGACTTCTGTTTCCTTTTTAAATAAACAACCCAGTTAACAAGTTTTTCCAACCCATTTTAAACTCCTCTGGGCACACTTGGACTTGTCAGCTCTGGTTCCAAGTAATCACTCAGCTCAAATAATGTTGATTAGAAATTTATAAAATCCAACATTAAGCCTTGACATAAACAGGATCATCTATAGATGATGGAAATGCAAAGAAAGCTAATTAGAAGGAAAGAACACAGTCATCAGAGTCAGAGAGACCCCGGCTCAAACCCAGATCTGCTGTTGTGACCTGAGGGATCTTGAGCAAATTAGTTTCTTTGCCTCTATTTCTTCATAGACATGAAACAAAGGGCAGAATTTTTCACCAGAATGCTGGTGAAGATGCTAACCTAAGGCAAACTGTGCTTCCCCAGGGTGGTGGCATGCAGGTGAAGGAAGGAAAGTAATGCCAAGAAAAGGGGGAATGGCAGAGTCATGAGGGGCTCTGGGAGAGCAGAGGAGTGTGTCGGTGAAGCCAGGGTGGCTGTCGGTATGGGCTGCGGAAGGAAATTCACAGAGAGGGAGAGACATCTAGGGAGTGTTTGCATAATGTTGGCTGGTGATATCAGCTCAAAGCTCATTCTGTCCCTTTTAAGAACGCCTTTAGATCCACATCACTCTTCATGGTTTCCAGAAGTGGATCTGAAAAGGTGGTAGACAAAAGTTGGCTCTAACATGGCCTTAGAATATAGGCTTGTTGTGAAGATAAAAATGTAATATGTAGAAAAGCATTTGTTCTAGCACATAGAAAGTATCAGGCTATTATTATTCTAAATTTGTCCTATCTTTAAGGACAGCTAATAGGCATCCATTTATTCCAAAAGCCCATGCCACTGCATGAAGCATCGGGTAATGCAACCTGAGAAACAAAAAAGGAAATGAAGGGCGGAGGCATTTTCTGGAGACTTCAGCATCCAACTATACTGTTGACTCAATTGTTTGGCTATTTTTGGCTATTTCAGGGCCAAAGCAAAGATGGCCTAAGTGAAGTTTTCAGGTTGTTAAAGAGAATGCAATGCACAGGAGAAGACACATTTGTCATATGCAGAACTTCAAGGCAAATGACAAGGGCAAGTCCATTTACTGTTAGAGTGTCCAAAATTGTTCACGACAGTTTAGTGAATGGGAGAGAAGAGCTGAAGGAGGTGAACTGAACTAAAATAAAGGATCTATGGCCTTTGAACCCCAGAGTAACAAAAGCTACTTCCTAAAATAAAATAGGTTCTGACACAAACTTTCCCCTTTCAATTTGCCCTACGTGGATTTGTTCAAAGCAAGTTTTTAGTGTCTCCATCACAGTGAGGACAAATCAGTTGGCTACCCTTCTGGCAAGCACTCAGCAGCACCCCTCTGAAAAGCCCACAGAACCCAGGGAAACCATGTGAGGCATAGGAAGGGCCAGGCCCCAGGCAGTGAGCCAGGGCAGCGGTGGAAAGATGAAAGCTCTTCCCCACAGTGCTCAAGGAGAAAAAAGCTGGTGTTCAAATGTTGGCTTTGGAAATGCAAAGCATGACAGAAAACATTTCTTTAATTTACACTGAGCAAAAGACTCCTCCATCTGGGTGACAATTCAGTTTCCAGTTGCAAATCTCTGCTTCAGGTACTCACTGCCAATCTGCAACCTTCTTCACCCGAGTGGAAGACTATTTGCATTGACTAAAATCTCAAAAGTGTCAACAAATCATGTCAAATATAGCATGAAGGAAATACAATTGTGTACCTGAGATGAAATATCCCTTTGGAAACACTGAATTTTCAGTTCCATGAGTACCATTGTATGTGCCCTGTGGCTGATAGACCTACAATCTATCTTACCTTCAGCTAATTTTATCAGTAAGAGAGGAAGTAGGAAGCTCAGGATGCATGCTTCTGTTTACCCTTCTATCATCTGTTTTCATATTGTGTACCTGTGGGCTCTTTGGTTTATTAGAGCTGTGAGTATTTTAAAAAGCACTGGCTAAGAGAGGTTCCCTTATAGGAAATAAAAGGAATATAGTCTACTCATGCAGACACACTTAATGTATATTTCTTCCTCTTGAAGGGACTATCATAAAGATGGAACCTTAACATATTTAACTTTGGGAATAGAAGTGAGGGATCAGCCTGTTGGGTAAATTCTTGTTTTCCAAGATCAGGTAATTTTAGCCACAATTCAGTCCAAACAGTGACCATTTATAATCATTTTTTTCTTATTCTAATATTGGGACCTCTGGGCTATGATCTCTCTCTCTCTCTCTCTCTCTCTGTGAATTTCTTCTTATGAAAAGTCTCACTAACTTGTAACAATTAAACCACATTTCATTTTGTATGAGCTAAACCATCTTAACAGTGAAGAATAAACTTTCATGAACTCAGGACAATCCCAAGACATCAGCATATGAAATGCAATTGATTAAAAAAAAAAAAAAGTACTCATGAACATAGTAAAGACTGTCTCACTTGTGAAATAATATATTTTTTTTAATGTACTTGCTGCCATTGTGACTGTTTGACAATCCTATATAGCTCAGTAGTCATCAACCTGGAGGGAATTTTGCCTGCTATGGAACATTTGGAAATCCTTGAAATATGTTTGCCACAAACTGGCTGGGGTCGTGGGGAGGTTGAGGACTGCTCCCAGCATCTAGTGGGTAAGGGTCAGGTATGCTGCTAAACATCTGACAGCCATCTACATCAAAGAATTCTCTGGCCCAAAATGTCAGTAATGCCATCGCTGAGGAAACGCTGCTACAAGAGGAGTCTTCAGGAATGCCAATGAGGAGTCAAAAAGATAGACCAAGAACTGAGAACAAGGGTTGAAAAATGGTGTAGCCACGTTGGATTTTTAGGAATCTGGCCATGCCAGGAAGACAAAAGGACAGTGAGAGAGAAAAATGGAGTAAAAGATATACCAATCTATAACCAACATCCAGCTACACTACCTGGATTATATTTTCCTTTGGAAAGAGTTAAAGCACAAAATTTGAATATATAACAGTATTAGAAAATAAAGGGAACTCATACTGTTAATGGGACAGAATCATTAGGAATTTCTGCAAAATGGGAAGCATATGGAATAGACCTGATAGAGAAAACTACAACTCAAAATAGGATAGGATGGGGCCCTAAAAAGACTTTGCAAACAGGGTAGTACCAGTAACAAAAGTATAGGGTAGTGGTTCCTAAACTTGGCTGCACTTTCAAATCTGAACATCTTTCAAAGCTGCCAGTGCCCAAGCCACATCCCGGACAAATTAAATCAGAATCTCAGGGAGCCTGGGTGGCTCAGTAGGTTAAGCAACTGCCTTCAGTTCAGGTCATGATCCTGGGATCGAGCCGCACATCAGGCTTCCTACTCAGTGGGGAGTCTGTTTCTCCCTCTCCCTCTCCCTCTGTGTGCTCCTGCCCTCTTTCAAATAAATAAGTAGATCTAAAAAAAATTTTTTTAAAGATGACAATCTCTAGGAATGGGATGAAACATTAGCATTTTTGGAAGCTCCCCTGGTGACTCCATATGAAGACAAGTTTGAAAACCACTGGTATAGAGGTAATCAAAGGATAAATATTGGCCATCAACTAAAGCAGTGCTTCTCAGACTCTTGCCTGCTTATGAATCACTAGAGTATCATCCTAAATGCAGATTCTGATTTAGCAGGTCTGGGATGGGGCTTGAGAGTCCATATTTCTGACCAGCTTCCACAGGATGCCAATGTGGCTGGTCCGTGAATCACTCCTGGAAGAGCAAGAAACTGAAGAGAACCAGGCCATTCCCATCACCCTTACCCCAATTCCCCTTCCAGTTGCCACAAATACAGAAATTGCCTCTAGTATCAGTCCTCTGGTTAAAGCCCTGAGGCCAGCTCTCTAAACTAAGTGGAGGATAGGCCTGGAAGGAGCTAAGAGAAAAGGAAAGAAGACCTCAAGGTCACCCCCAGCCTATACAACAGACAGTAGAAAACAAAAAAGAAAAGGCCACTGAACTCAGGAGTTGAGGGTATTGGGGCATCATTTTCATCCACAGAAAATAAAGCAAGGGTTTAGATTACAATAAAAGTATTTTTGGCAATGACCTTAATTACTAAGTATAGTGAAATCTTACAGCTAAATGTTAAGCAGCCACTAAAATTTATATTATGGAAGAATAAGTAAGGATCTAGAAGGAAGTTAATGATATAACTTTCATTTTAAAAATCTAACAGGGTGGATAGAAGGGGGAAGGTAAATAAGCAAGGGAGCAAGAAAGAAATGCTTTTGAGAACATGTACACTTTGGGGTTAGCTATCATTCTCTCTGGGGAAGAGGTGGTGGAATTGTAGGCGGTTTTTATTTTTTTCTTAGTAGAAGTAAGATAATCAAAATACCACTCTCTTCCTCCAAAGAAGATGTTTAGGTCTCAAGCTCTACTTAGTCCTACTTATAATTTCCAGGGGATAATCAAGCTGCCCTTTACAGCTTTCTCAAATTGCTGGTCCTCTGCTACAAGCCACACCCATGGTCATCAAGAGCTAATGGTGCCACCCCAGCCTCCATACTGTTAATAGAATCGCTGGTGCTGTTGATAAGCTCTCCCAACCCTGGGCTCCAATACCACTCCATAGCTTCCCCAGCTCAACCTACAATCACAGCTCTTTCTTCCCAGGGTAAAGAAATCTGATTCTGAGTATGGTAGCCATTTGAGGCTAAAACTAGATTAGAAAATATTGTAAATAATGGTAATGCTAATAGGCTTCACCCACTTGCTCTGGTTTCATGTCTCAAAATGGTACCCACGCTATATAACTTCCCTCTCAAAGGTCTTAACACCAATTTACATGGTCCCAATTATAAGCCCCCGTATTCCTTTTATAATCCTACACTGACAGGGTTGAGGAGAGGGATGTATATGGATACCTGGTGATCTACCTTGACTACCCAGGATCCCTGATGTCAATCCATTGATTACGTTCCTTTCACAACCTCAAATTGAAAACTTTTAAAGATCTTTTATTTATTCATTTGAGACAGAGAGAGAGAGAAAGCATGAGCAGGGGAGCAGCAGAGGGAGAGGGAGAAGCAGACTCCCCACTGAGCTGGGAGCCCAGGGTCCTGGGATCATGACCTGAGCTGAAGGCAGATGCTCAACCGACTGAGCCACCCAGGTGCCCCTCAAATTGACTTAAACAAGTTGGTTTTTGGAGAAGTTTGTAGCATAGGACCTCAATGATGGGTATATTAGCATAACAGGAATTTTGTTTTTTTTAAAAAGTAATAATCCAGAGTGGCTGCACCAGCTTGCATTCCCACCAACAGTGTAGGAAGGTTCCCCTTTCTCCGCATTCCTGCCAACATCTGTCATTTCCTGACTTGTTAATTTTAGCCATTCTGACTGATGTGAGGTGATATCTCATTGAGGTTTTGATTTGAATTTCCCTGATTAACATAGCATAATAATAAATAAATAAATAAATAAATTCACAAAATTAATGAAAAAAAAAGTAATAATCCAGAAGACTACTAGCAAACTACATTTGGAGACTCAGTCATAAGTGATCACTACACCATGTGTCCAATTACAGTACCATTTAGACATTTTAACATTACTTTTATATAGAGAGAAAAATTGGTCAGAGTATATCAAGCTCCCTCATTATCAACATGGTATGTCAAGTCTCTGGCTAAAGATTCATGGTTGGTTGCTTCTGTTAGACCATTAATTATTGTGCTTCATTATGGACAACCTCAGGTTTAAAGTTATTAGCTTTTTAACCCTTCTTTGTAATTAGATCAGCATAGTTTTCTGTTAAAAGGCAACAAATCAGTAAGTCAGCTGAAGGAAATATTTCCTGCCTTGGGCAACATATAATTAGTCTGTTAGCCTCAAATGTCTGTGAAGTGAATTGTTTGAAGTTTACTGTCAAATTAAAATTCCTCTGATTTGTTAAGGATCTACTATACATTTATTCCTAATGTTATAGTGTAATTGTAATTCAGCTGTTTGTTTAGCCATATATATATATTTTTTTTTCCATTTAGGTCCCTTTCTTGTTAAAACTGAGTAACAATCTATACACTAAAAAGAAAAATAAGAAACTATCATCAATAGAGGATAAAATAGAGAAATAGATGAATAAATGCCAAAAAAGTCATTCTTCAACAAAGCAACTTAGCTCAAAAATATTATTTGCAAATATGTTATCTAACACACTAATTTATCTTCCTAAAATGTCATCAGGAATACAACCTAAAAAAGATAATTAGAAACAAGCTATGACTACGAAAATCATTAAGAGAAGTAATGTGAACACAGAAGGAGACCTAGAAACTAACAAGATTCAGGTGTCCACTAAAATGTAAGTTCCTTGAGGGTAAAAACTTGCCTCTTATTTACCACTGTATCTTCAACCCCTAAAAGAGTGTCTGGCACATGGTAGATCCTTAATAAATATTTGCTGCATAACTCACTGTTTGGAGTAGCTCTGTACAAGAGAACACAATGGATATTAAAGGCATAAATATTTTAGTTGCTAAAAATAGATGTTCTGTAGCAGAGCAGAAATATTCTGCAAATGCCAGCATTAGGTATATGATATATCCTATAGAGCTAGAAAGAGTCTCTTCCAACTTTATACTCATCAAGGAACCTTCTAATTGCAAAACTCACTTCCAGAGGTGGAACATAGTAAAGGAAACCTAAATGTTCCAGTTATTAAAATTATGAACGCCCATTTGTCAATTAACACTTGGCATTCAGTTTCATAAATCAATCTCCTTGTGACTTTGGCTGCATTGGTCGATTTCCTAAAACTTTTACAAGTCCTAGATGAATTTATAGCTTTGAATTTCTAATTGTTCAAAGTTAAACCCAACCAGGTATCTGCCAAAGGACAGGCACTCGTTAGAACCCTATCAGAAACATCTAGCCAAACACTTTCCCATTTCAAAACAATGACAAATTCTAGCCATCAAGGGACTGGGCCAACAGCCAACATAAAGAAGAAAGCTGTGCAGTGACCACAGTATGCTCTAGCAGGAAAGAACCATAGCTTGGTTTGGGAGACAGCTGGATTTTAGACTATCCCTGACTCTAAAAAAAAAATAAAAATAAAAAATAACTGCATTGGCTATCTCTATTTTTCAGGGATGGGGCTTGGGAATGAGGGAAAAAAAATCACTGTTATGTAGTAAAAGGGAATAGTAAAAAGAAAAAAAAAAAGAAAGCATTTTCTCCCAGGTTTTCTCATTAAGTGAAATTCAGTATATCTCAAGATAGAGCCTTTTGTCCTCTTCCCCATCTCTAAAATCCTGACTTATCATCCCAACTAGTCTAGTTCATTCAATGGTGTATCATTATTCTTCAATCTAATAGGCACATATTTTTAAGGGAGAAGGGAGAAGGGTGTCTCCCTTCTCCTTTATATATCAAATCAAATTATCATGAAGTCCTATCAATTATTCAAAATAATCCATCTCTATCCTCCCTTATTTCCTTTGCCAGTGTCCCAACCTAAGGCTTCATTAAGGCATGCATGAGCATAGACTATAATCTAATAATTGATCACATAACTTATTGGTTTTATTCATTAATGCAATATAAATGCTCCAATTTATTATTTACATTTTTGTCTTGTTTCCTCCACTAAAGATCTATTTATTTGGGATTGGGATCTGGTAATCATGATGAACTCTTAGTGTTAGTTCAAATAGGATGTGATTATGTTTAGATAACATTTTGTGGGGCCTATCACAGAATCTACCTTTCTAAATCAAAAGTCTTATATCTACCTAATACAGAGTTTCTCCCTCTTTTCAAGAACAGTTTTAGTTATCTAGTGCTTCAAAATCCTGGCTTTGGGAGCATCCACTTCCAAGATCACCCACTGCCTTACATGGCTGGTGACAGAAGGACTCCATTATTTGCAAGTGGTCGGCTTGAAGATCCTCACAACATGGTGTGGGCTTCTGCCAGAATGAACAATCCAAGAATAAACAAAACAAAAGACAGAATGTCTTTTATGATCTGTCTTTGGAAGTCACATGCCATCATCCCACTGGTTCTACAGGGCAGTGCCACTTAATGTGGAAGGAAATCACACAATAGCAGGAATACCAGGGGGCAAGGATTATTGAAGGCCATCTTGGAGAATGGGTACCACATCAAAAACTAACTTCCATGTGCATGTGGGTTGTGGCCATCAAACACTTCTGTGGGTCACCATTTCACTCTACAATTTCCAAGATTACAAATGTATCCTTGTTTAGAAGAGTAATTTCTAGGATGGAATTTAGGAAGATACTGACCTAAAGCTTTGTATGTAGAAACACAGCAATAAAAATGGGACAAGTTGCTTACATTCAATAATGCTAAACAACCAATTTGAATACATGGCTAACAATGAATTTTCTCCCTAGTCCCAAATGTTTATATTTATATTTATACACCTGTCATTTTGTTTCATATATTAGTGGGGGGCGGGGGCGGGATATAGAGACTTACAATCATGGGTTCTGGTTTCAGCTCGCTATTTGAGTTTGAGTCCTTAGGTGAACTGCAGATCCCACTTCAGCTTTGGTAACCTCTTCTTTGCCACTCAATGGTCCAAAGAACAGCAATATCATCATCACCTGGGAATTTATTAAAATTGCAAATGGATGGGCTTTCACTTCAGACCCACTGAATCAGGATATGTATTTTTAACAAGATGCTCGGTAATTTGTGTAGAGAGTGCTTATCCAGGAACTACTTCACAGACTGTGAAAGCTGTTACGTCAAATTTTTCACTTCTCCAAAGAAAAACACCTATCAGGATTCTCTACATAGCAGATGTCTCAGAACACTGCTGATTGAGTGACATCATTATGACTTCCCCTGCTGGGTAGCCTTTCTTTCTGCTTTTCCCAGTGAAAAAGCAGTAACTCGTTGCCCATTAACTCTGTAAAATGTAAGTGTGCACATAAACAGAGCCGAAAGTAGGAAACATTTTTTCATTTTTGTTTTGCTTTCTTCATGTACTAAGTACAAAGGCATTAGGCTCATAATTAATTTATGATGAAAATCTTCTCACTTTTCAAAAGATAAAATTGCAATTCTCACTGGCCAATATAGATTTCCAAACTCCCACAATGAACTTGGGCAAACTGTCACTTCACTTCTTGAGTCCCAGGTGTCTCCTGAGCAAAATATGGCTCATAACTCATAAAGTTTTTCTTTACATATTTTTTGCACATTTGTAGTTGGTAAAATGTACAGATTTTGATGCACAACATGATGAGTTTTTACAAACATATATACCTGTGTAACTACCACACCAATTAAAATATGGAACATGTCCACCACCCACAAAGTTCCCTTAGCAGCCTTTCAGTCAATCCTACCTTCTAGAATGGACAGATAGTGAGGAGTTTTCAAGATGATATTCAGGAAATTAGAGCTGGAAGGAGACAATTTTAGAGTCAAAAGAACTGAAATTTACCTAAGGTCTTAGAGCTAGCAGGTGGCAGAGCTGAAAATTGATTCTAGGACAGCGAATCTTTCACAGTACCCTTTTCTGTAAGTTAAGGTATAATGTGGAAGTGTATACACATGGGACTTGCCTCACCATAAATTATTGTTGCCTCTTGTTAAACTTTATATAGATGGACTTAATCCATTTGTCACCTTTGACTCTGACACTCTTCACTCAACATAATGGTTCTGAAATCCATGCATGTTGTTGCATGTGTGAGTATTTCTCACAGTATTGTGTTGAAATGTAAATGAGATATATGGAAAAGTACATGTTTCCATGCTTTTAAATCTGAAAATCAACTGAGGGCATTTGGGGCCCTAAAATTTCCGTCTTTCTCTCCCAGGTACTAGGAGTGAGGGGGTAAAATGTCATCTCCTATTGGATGACCTACTTCTAATTTTGTTGCCTTTACTCAGATTTGCTGATACTACTGCAAATAAAAGGGACTGTGCTCTCCTTCTATCAGAATATGATAACTGATAATCTTACAGGTTTTCCTTCAGCCTGGGGAAGATGCTTGGCATTGATAACCACAAGCTCCAGTGGGAATTTTCCAGGAAAGCAAAAAGCACCTGGAAAAATCTCTGTCCATCCATTGTCACTATGACAACATGTAATTATAACTGCCCCAAATGAGAATGCCTCTCTCTACCAATACAATACAGTTATCCTACTTCAAAACCATTCATTTTCAACAGGATTGCTCAGCATAGACAGACAGAAGAATTATGTCTCAACCACAATAATGATGAAAGGTAATTATGTGAGTCCTACCAACACTTTGACATTGAGATGAAGTTTTGTCTATGAGATCACTAAGCTGTGATCCAGCAGGAAATAGGAATAATTGTCTTGGCCAAGATTCCATGGCTAATGTGAAG
The DNA here is from genome assembly GCF_054177405.1 of Leptonychotes weddellii. Lineage (NCBI taxonomy): Eukaryota > Metazoa > Chordata > Mammalia > Carnivora > Phocidae > Leptonychotes > Leptonychotes weddellii. The sequence continues at coordinate 65,902,027 of NC_138369.1, forward strand.
CAGATAATTGAGGCAATTATTTGGCAAATTCAAACCAAAAAGCATACTAGAGTAATAACACTGTTCAACACTAATGGTGCTCTCAAGTAAGATAACTGTAATTATGTGTTCCTGTAGCAACAATGCTTAAACATTTTTTTCCCACCCATCTTAACTTCAGGTATTTATGAGAATACTCACTTTCTGATTGTTTCCAACATTGAGTAGTCACTTGAAAAGCAGTTTTAAGGATGATTTTTAGGTATACAAAGATGGAAGTCTAGTGTCTTTATCATTTATATATTTTTAAACTTCTAGTGGAGTCCAAAGAAATTGGCGAGATATTATCCTTAATGTTGAGGCCAAGGCAATATGTTCAAAGGAAAGTATCTTTCGATTCTGTCTCACTGTTAATATAGTGGATGCCTGGTTTGGAGCTGCTATTACGAAGGTGAAATGTATTACACAGGGTTATTGCAATAACAAGTTATAAAATTCATTTCAAACCGGCATACACCATGAAAAGTTTAGAGGTAGGTACTGCTGGATGCTAGTGACATGTTTTGAGCTGTGCTTCAACATGTCAGCACAAATTTCTTTCTTTCCTCTGTGATGGTTTTACTTTATTTTTGCCCATTTTTGTTAGATGTAATTGATATATAACACTGTATAAGTTTAAAGGTATACAATGTGACAATTTGATATATGTACATATTGCAAAGTAATCACCACAATAAGATTAGTTAACACATCTGCCACCTCATAAAATTACCCATCTTACGTGTGTGTGATAAGAACTTGTAAAATTCAGTTTTAGCAACTTTTAGGTACACAATACAGGATTGTTTGTGATGGCTTTAGTTTCAGGTCAAATCTCTCTTAAGTGGCAAAGACAGAAATAGCAGAACTATCCTTGCTTTCTCTTAACTTAGCAACCCCAATGGCACAATAGAACCTATTCCCGATGGTTCCAGCAAGAGTCTCAGGATAAACCAGGTGGTCCCAGTAGGTCACACATCTACCCAGAAGGAAAAGAGAGAGTCTATTGCTGTTTATGTCCACCTGAAACACACCCAATAAAACTTAACTTTACAAATTCATCTCAAAGAGGACCAAAATATAGGATCATTGTGTTTAGTGGAGTATTATTAATAAAATACATAATAATAATCCAACAAACAGTTATGAAATGCCCATGGGCCAGTGTTAAGGTTTTTTTTTAAGTTAAAATATAAAAAAATGATAGTTTCTGACTCCTACCATCTGAGAGTTTATGACCTAGCAGGGAGTCAGGACTTAAAATAAATGTGAAGTTAGAGAATATAAGACAATATACAGTCCTATGTAATACTGGAGAATTCAGATTATAAGAGGTATGGGAATTTATTGAAGTGAATGGTAAAATATACTTGCTCTATATCCCAGTAGTTCTACTCCTACTCAAGAGTAATAAAATAATATATTCACAAAAAGACTGTCAAAAGAATGCTTATAGCAGCTTTATTTGTGGAACAAGAGATCCATGGATAAATAAGTTGTGGTAAATTCATACAATGGAATATTACTCTATAATAAGGAAGAGAGTGATCTACTAACATGGATGAATATAAAAAACCTTATTCTTCGACAAAGAAACATGGAAAAAACATAACATACCATTGTAATTCCCTTTAAATGAAATAGTAGAATGGGCAATAGAGTGACATAAAACAGATCATTGGCTACCTGGGTCAAGAGTGAGTAATCCCTCACTCATGTCCCCATGTCAAGGGGACATGAGGAAACATTTGGAAAGATAAAAATATTCTATATCTTAATTGGTTACATGGGTATAAATATATGCAAAAACTCATCAAACCATACACTCAAAATGAGGCCATTTAGCTTATTTAAATTATGCTTCAATAAGTTGATTAAAAAACTGTAAGAGGAGTTCATTAAATCACTGGGTCAGTGTTAGTAATCAAGGAGATAGTAGATGAAGACTTTATTATTTAAAATAGTCATAAATTATATGGTGTGTGTGTGTGAGAGAGAGGAGAGAGAGAGAGATGATTACATTGCCTAACATAATGTGATGAGAAGAACCTGGGCACTTGATCCAAACTCATCCACTTCTACATACTATCTTTGCCTTCAGCTGGCAGGAAAGTGATCCCACTTGCATAACCTGAAAAATTGACCACCACCTACTTCCTTGGAATATTAAAAGATATTAAATGTGAAGATTAAATTAAATTAAAATGATCTGATGAAAAAGAATAAAATCTATTCAATGCATTAAGATGATAGAATAAGGAATATAATAAAGAATAGTAAAATATGGATGGATAGATGGATGGATGGATGGATGGATGGATGGATGGATAGAAGACAGATTACTTTTAACTTTGGCAAGAGGTTTTGTCAAGAGTAATGAGGCAATCCTGTGCACAGAAGTACATACTTCATGGAAATTCTTTATTCAGAAAAATAAGGAAGAAATGGGGCTACAGAATAAATTCAGTACTTTGACCACAGAACTAGTCAATGTTCTATCTGGGCCAGGTGAGCCAAAGATAGTCACAAAGATTAAATGATTCATTTCCTACTCTTTGTTACCATAATTATAATATTATCATAGCTGAGATAAACAGTGAGTAAATGTCTAATGCAGAGTGAGGTATCAGAGGGGTCGTCTTGAGTTTGTAAATAAAAGAAAGTACACTGAGCCTGCACTTTGGGGAATGCCCTAGGTACCACCTGATCTGCAACATCTCCAGATAACTTGGTCATTCTATGTAAATAAATTAAACGCTCTCTATGTAGCAGTCGTGTAATTCCCCGTTACATGGATCAGCAACTTTAGGACCACCAGTAAGCTAGTTAGAAATGCATGCAATATCTGCTGATCAGGATTTGCATTTTAACAAGATCCCCAAATGATTCCTGTGCACACCAAAGTTTGAGACCAAACAGCCCTGCTCCCTTGCTTCATGAAAGGAAATCTAGGACAACAAGAAAGGGAAGCTTATTCTCCTGGTACGGAGACTTATTCTCAGGCTTGAACTGCTAACTCAGAAGTTCCTGTAGATTTAGCCTACCATGAAGAGCCTACTAAAAGGGACAGAAAAGTCAGAAGCAATAATGTAGGCAATGGTAGTCA
>NC_138369.1:65905250-65938335 GCF_054177405.1 Leptonychotes weddellii
AAAAAAAAAAAAACAGAATGTGCTATTTCTGTACTCTGAAATACTAAAATATCTGTTAAAAAGAGTAAGTGGTTATATGTAGATTCACATAGGAAGATTTCCAAGACATATCACCAACTTAACAAATTAGTTGAAGAATAATATTTAAGATATAATTTCTTGTTTTTAAAGAAAACACATATACAAAAAAACTCCGTATTTCTATAGGTGCAATTACATACACTATGCACATATATGGGGCAAGCACACAGATAAATGACCAGAAGAATATACACAAAATCTTTTAAAGTCATTATCTCTGGAGAGGAAGCTGGATCAGCATATGATGGTATAGAGAAATGTTAAGTGTGTGTGTATTTGTGTATTATTTTATTTTTGTTAGCAAATATAATAAATGAAATAACCTGAAGGAGAATTATTTATATAAACCTCATGAGTTACTTTGTATTTCTCACTAAAACATCTGTAGAAAATATTATTTTTCTCTGGAACCGAACTTTATATTCAATGTGAAGACTACAGTCTATTGAATTATCACCTTTTTATGGGATATTGTCTGGATTTTCTAACTGGAAAGATCCTTTAGCATCTTTACACATAAAAATTAAAATTCTTGAAAAACATTTCACTATAAAACCTTTGGCATTTTCAGCGTGACTTGCAATCAGTTACTGGTTATTTCCTTCCAAAGAAGACTATTAAAACACTTGACTGATATACAAGACTAACTTTTCTCAGAAATTTTAACATTTCCCAGAAAATACAACATTTGCATAAGTTGCCATAGGATAAAATTTTGTTAAGTATATTTCTATTTATAATTCCCATTACTACATCCATCTCCTACGTATACCTGGATCCACACAACCTGCCTTCCCCCCTGATTTTGCACACAAATCTCGTTTAATTCTTACTGCAACTCTATGATGTACTATTATTATCCCCATTTATATGTAAGAAGCAGAGACTCATCAGGTTAATTAAGTAACTTGCTCAAAACCGGGTTTTATATCCAACGATCCCAAACAGTTTCCAAATTAGTTATGCCTATTATATACTCCCCCTAAGAGTTTATGAGAATTTCACTTACTCTACATCCTCACCAAGATTTTGTATTATTATTTTTCATTTATAAAATATAGTTGTGGGTATATAGTGGCTTCACATTGTGGTTTTAATTTTCATGTCCCTAGGGCCTAATGAAATTGAGCGCCTTCACATATGTTTATTGGCCATTTGAATAACATCTTTTGTTAACTCCTTGTTCAAATCATTTGACCTTTTTCTATTGTTGTAACTGTTTATTTCATCTGGGGAAGACTTGGGACTCAGATTCCCCAAAAAGTGTCCATTAGCAACATCCCTTCCCTAATTAATCATCTACCTCCACTGATTTACAAAGTGCCTGAATCTCCTGCAAGAAGATTTGAACTCGGAATTTCAAGAAAAAAAAAAATTCCCTTTCCTCAGAAAGCCCAATAAAATAAACAGAAACAATTTAAAACCCACCAAAAATGCAATCCGTAGCTATTTTATTGATTTTTATTGATACTTTCCTCTTACTGTTATGGGAGACAAATAACTTTCTCATTAGAAAATTTTCTTGACTTCCTAATGCTTGAAAAGCACCATGTCAATGAGTGGTGCAATGTCTCAAGGCTTTGATTGTGTTTTGTTTGTTTTGTTTCAAAGTGGGTGGTATGGTTCTTAACTTTAATATTCTAGGTCATAATTTCTCAGCAATCCAGACTCCCAAGTGTTCTCAAATATAATACTTTAAAGATCCCAAATTAACTAAAACTAATATAACAAATAATAAAACCACACATTCTGATGAGAGGATTATAAGAAAGAGTGTGGAAATGAATAAGACAGAAATATTCTGAAACAATTTACCAAGGGTGATGAAGATCCACAAGGCCTTTGTTAGATTTATATGTAGAAGCCTGTCCTTCCAGAAGCACAGGAAAGAGTGGTTTTGAGAAATTTAAAGAACACTTGCCCATTGAAGAGGCCAAAATATATCTAGTGATGGTTCTTTTAGGTTTTTTTTCTTTAAAAAAATGCCCCAATTCTTTTCAAAGAGCCATTAGTGTTTCAACTCTTGTCTCTCTGTTGAGTATTAGAAGGGCATTCACACTTAAGTCATAAACTTGGGTATGAAGCTGCTTTTCTCTCTCCAATCTGTATTGCTTTGTTCTGTGTATGACAGGAAAAAATCACTTCGAGACATTACCAAAGCCTGAGGAAAATGCTCCTTAGTACACAAGGTACTAGTGTGTACTAGTCATTTCATTCTCAGTTTGAGTACTTTAAACTAATTTGTGCAGAACTATTTTTTGTTTCCCTGAAGAGTTTTCCTAATTAAAGTTTTCTGGGGAAAGAGGCCCTTCCGTTGACACAATTCAATATTGCAGGAAACATTGGTGTCACCTTGATTCTCAAAAATGATAGGAAAGATGAGGTGAGGCAAAAGTAAGCAATTAGGGCTCAAAACGAGGTTCCTACACCTTTGTCTCAGGTTCAGCTAGAAGTGCAGACATGTTACTGAAATAAGCCTGCGTTAAACTAACATCTTATTTTTTAATCATTTTTGGCATTTAGGTAATTTTCCATATCTTATTTTTGTACAAAGGTGTAATATCACATAATATAGTTTCAAATACTTGGCTTCCAAATGCTCTCAAATAAAAGAATAAACCTTATTTCTACTGGAAATTAGAAATGAATCGTTTTGTAGAAAGCAAATTACTCAATCTGTCTGATTTGAGCTTCACAAGATGCTTTAACAAGTCACAAGTCTCTGAAGACAATGTCAAGTTAAAACAAAGGCAATTAGGCTGGAACTAGATCTATTTTATGGCTAAATTTCTAATTCCAAAAGGTGAGGCCCAAGAATAGAGACATGTCTGTTGTGTTCTGTTTGATTTTTGTTAGTTTGTTTGATGGAGAATAACTTTGACAAGTGTAACAATGGACTCCCTTCTCAGCAAGAAATCAAAGATAATTTAGATCAGGGAATGAACCCTGGTCCAGCAATCATTAAGCAGCTGGGTGGCCTTTGGAAAGACACTTCATGTTGCTGGGCTTTCGTTTCAGCATCTACAAAATAAGCCTCTGAACTCTATAATTCCTATCATCCCTTCCAGCCCTGATTTTTCTGTGACAACATTTAAAAATCCATTTAAGCTAAAATAATTTACATTTTACTACTGACCTGTAAAAGACCAATCAGCACCATCGTAACTAATAAAACCAAGACAAAACAGTAGCAGTCTGGTGATAATCTTGATAACAACTATTTTAGATTTGAATCAAGCTGCACAATTTACAAAGAGTTTTCATGCTTCTCCCATCAGTGTCGTTTCTTAGTTCCCTAAGACTGCACAGCTTGCAAGTTGTAAGTCCAGAACAAATCATTTGGTTCAAGAAGCAGGGTGTTCCAAACTCATAGAAAAAAGAGATCAGACTTGTGGTTGCCAGAGTGGAGGTGAGGAAGGGAGAACCAGAAGGCGGTCAAAAGGTACAAACTTCCAATTATAAGATAAATAAGTGGTAGGGATGAAATGTACAACCTGATGACATTGCTAACAGCACTGTAATAATATACAGGAAAGTTGTTAAGAGAATAAATCCTAAGAGTTCTCAACACAGAAGGATTCCCCCGCCTTTTTCTCTTTTCTTTTTATTGTATCTGTCTGAGAAAACGGATGTTAGCTGACATATTGTGGTGATCATTTCATAATATATGTAAATAGAACCATCATGCTGTATGCTTTAACCTTATATGGTGATGTGTCCATTGATTCTAAATAAAAACTGGGGGGAAAAAAGAAACAGGATGTAATCCATATTTTGCTATCTTTGTGGTCATTTTGAAGGAGGAGTGCGTAGAATTGATTATCAATGTCAGACTTTGACATTAAAGTGAGGGTTTTTTTATACTAGTAATGCATTCTTTCCCTCCCGGTGACATGACAGTAGACCCATAAAAGAACGGATCCTTGAAGTGAAATAGTATGTTTTCCTAGAATTATAACTGAATAAGCACTCCTCCTTCTCTCTCTTGTCTTAGATTGACAGGGAGAACCAAATGATACGATGGTCAAAGAAGGAGCTCAAGAAACTGTCATACTTCAAATCAACTATTTACTATGAGTGTGGGTGGGTAGTTACATAAGCTCTCTGTTATAAAGAATAAAAATTCACCACAAAAGAACTAATGAAATTTGTGCAAGTGAACGTGTGTGTATTTCAGGGCTGGCATACATTAGGCAGTCCCTACATATTGGTTTTCTATCTTTTCCCTAAGAAGCATCATGGAATTTCAACATTGAAATGCCCCACATCGCTGAAAGGAAGAAAAGCATAAACCTGGTTCTAAACCCAAGCCCATCTTTATGAACTGGATGACCTTGGGGAAGTTATGTAAGCCCTCTGAACATCAGTTGTCTTACGTGTGTGTGTGTGTGTGTGTGTGTGTGTACACCACCTACCGAAAAGATTTAATCTAAAAACTGTAGTCTATTCTGCTACAGTGCTTATTTTTATAATGAGAATTAGCTGATACATGATTATTAAATAGAGGAATTATGCCAGTATAATTGAGAAATCAGGTTGTTTTACAGACTTTATTTTTTCTGGTCACATGCTGTTTTGCACCAAGTAACTAGAGCTATATGCCAAGTCCACCCACACAGCTAATTACAGCAAGCCTTACAGGAATACAGTAGTATATATTATGCTCATTTACCCCTATATGCTGCCTCGTGGCTTAGTTTATCCAAGTTCTCTGCTTTGAAGGTGTTTATTGAGCGATTTTCTCTGATCTTTGACCTAAACTTAGCAGCTGCAGCTCTCTTTTATACCCCTTTCCATAACCCTATCTTTACCTTTTTTTAAAAAAAAAATGAAGGCTGCATTATTTTAACTAAGCTAGTGTTTTGTTTTTATTAGATTGTTAGTGCTTTCATTACAAAGTTGAATAGGTTCTGAGTGGTCTTCCCAAAGTATATTCTCCCATTATTTTGTTATTTCTAAAGCACAATTTAACAAAAACTTTTTTAATTTGTACAATCACATTATAAAGAAACACCTGTACATCAGATAACACGTGTAAAGTACCTAGCCCAGTGTTCAGTGGATAGCTTTTAAATATCAGATTCCCTATTCGTTCGGGATGGCAGTATTTCATTTCAAAAGGCAGAGAAATGAATTAAGTGAAATTTGGGATTTCTTAGAGCCTTAGGGATGTTTTCTGAGTCTGTGAGAGAAAGCATAATTCCTACTAAAAACATTGGCTAAAAGCATAAGCTATGAACATCTGAGCAAAATGCCCCGGGAATTATTCATGGTTCAATGTAAAGACACCGCAAGAGTCAGACTAAAAGAAAAAAAAAAAATTGATCCAAGGGTTACATTGCACCTCATGTATTTTTTCAATCCACGTGGTACCTCCCAACCAGTAGGAGATTCCCCTAGACACTTATGATTTTTCATGTGGCATTAGTGGTTCCATTCAAAGCTCCCCTGAAAATTGAAATGACTAATAGGTACCTGTGCTTTTGTAAAGCTCTGATGGAAGCTTCTTTCTTAACACTATTCCTGACACCACACATACATCACGTAGCAAGTGATAAAGGTGGTTGACAGAGAGGTATCTGAAGCAGCAATTAGCAGAGGTCATTGGACGCCATCTTGTGTCTGGAGAGGCAGGAACCCAAACTAAATCATTGGATTTGGCCTCTAATGGAGCTCTTCCTGCATCACTGCTTTTCCATTGGAAACCACCCTCCAGTTCACCAAATTCAGATGTCAAACAGAAATCAGACCTGAGCTGACAATGAAAACCTTCCTGTTCAAACTAAAACTCTTGAATGTTGGGCATTAAACTGGTGTTGAAGCAGAGGACCAATGGCGCAGTGTCAACTCAGCAGAACTGCTGCATTTTCCAAATGTCACGCATACATTTCCCCAGCCAGTTACTTCTCTTGGGCCCACTTACCCAATTGAGAATGCAAAGGAAACTTTGGGCCTGCCAAAATTGTTCTCTAAAGCAAAACCAAGGACCATCTTTCATCAAAAGAACACAGCTAGCACAGTGTCTTAAAAATAGTAGGTGCTCAGTAAATGGGAACTAACTTTTACTTCCCCTGCCATGGGTCAAAAAAACATACAAATCTCCTCTAGTTATAATACTAGTTTCCCTCAAAACAAAAGTAAAGAGAAAATTTAAAACACAGGTGATTGCCCATTTTATTTCTCATAGGATATAAGATTTTACACTTAATTTGGGTTTCTACTGGTTATATTAAAGCATGCTTTTCTCTGAACACTCCTCCAAAGTGTCAAGGACTGGACACTGGACTTTCAAAGAGTGGCTATTTTTATCTTTCTTTCTCCATCTCCAAATAGTGCTATTCACTTTGCCCAGCAATTTTCTTAATAAATGCCCCTAAATTCCCATGCACCAAAGATATGACTATGAGTCAGAAGATTATGTCTGCCCTCTATATTCATAGCCACAGAATAACTATGGAATTATCAGCAACACGAAGACTAGAATGAAAATTAGGCAGGGTCACTGCCCTGACATGCAAGTGGGCTTACAGGCAAATGTTCATACATTCATTCAATAAATGATTATTCTGGGGCACCTGGGTGGTGCAGTCAGTTAAGCATCTGACTCTTGGTTTTGGCTCAGGTTGTGATCTTGGGGATCAAATCCCAAGTCGGGCCCTGCACTCAGTGTGGAGTCTGCTTTAGACTCTCTCTCCCTCTGCCCCCCCAAAATAAATAAATAAATCTTTTTAAAAAATGATTATTATGGTCCCCTTATGTGCTTGGCACCAGAGAAATAATGGTGAACAAAAAGTAGACATGGTCCCTGTTCTCATATAAACTACTGTTTAATAGAGAAGACCGATAGTAATCAAGCAATCACATTAATGGATACATAAACTAAGACAAATTCAATGAAATAAATGGAGTACAGTTTATTAGAGTATATAATAAAGGAGTCTGATCAAGATCAGAAGAGAATTAGGAAGCACTTTCCTGAAAAAGTAACTTGTGCTGAGATCCATACAATGAGTAGGATTATTCAGGCAGGAGGTTGTAAGACAGAAAGAAATGATGACCATCCAGAATTTATAGAAAGCATTCAAGGTTTCATAGGTCATGTTAAAGATTTTGGTCCTTATTTTCAGAATAAGGATGAAAGTAGCAATGCTTTGAAGAGTGGGAAAACTTTGAAGGAGAAAGCCCCGGGATTGTAGGCTATGACTGTAATCTAAGTGAAAGATGATGGTATTTTTCCCTGGGATAATGGCAGTGGACATTGAGTGATGTTGACATATACAAAAACTGCTCTGGAGGTATCAATCTGCAGGACCTGGGAAAAGACTCGTTGTGTTAGGTAAGGGAGATCAGGGAGGAGAGGAAGATGTCAAGGAGGACTGCTAGTTTTCTGACATATTCAGCTAATTCTCTTAGCAGAGGAATTCTGGACAATGACTAGGTTTGAGAAGTTGTGCCCCCAAGTTTAATTTTAGGCTTGTTAAACACTTTAGAGCAATACAGGTGAAGAAATTGAGCAGGCAATTGTGATATATGAGTCTGGGCTTCAGAAGAGAATTTTGTACTGGATGTGACTATTTAGAAGTCAGATTATTAGTGATAATGGATGTAATGAGGACTGATAACACTGCCAAGGAGAAGTATACATATAGGAAGAGGAAAGGACCTAAAACTCAGCTTTGAGGAAACCCAATTTTCAGAGGCCCAGACAAGGAAGATGAGCTAAAGGAAGGAGTGACCAGTGAGAGGGGCAGAAAATCAGATGAGCTGGTGTCTAGACAAATGCAGGACAAGACAGTTTTGAAAAGGAAGTCTATGAAGCCAAAAGCAGCTACCAGGCTGCTTGACACGATGACTGACAAAAATGTTCACAGGATAAAGTGACATGCAAATTATCAATGACTTTCATGAGTCTGCTGTTCTGCAAAGCTGTGGGCTAAGGGTCAGGTTAGATGTTGAGAAATGAGTGAGAAGTGAGAGAATGGAGATGACTTTTGAGAAGTGTGGCTTTGAAGGGAGGAGACACAGAGTTATGGAACAGGGGTGACATTTATGGTGGGATTTGGCTTTTAGGATGTTAAAGTCCTTGGTAAGCAAAGTATCAATGGGAAGTATCTGGTTGGAAGAGGAATGACTGAATATAGAAAAGAGAATCATGGATAGTATGAGCCTCCTGAGGAGGGAAAGGGGAAGAGGACGGACTACATGGCACAGATGGAGAATGCATTCATGTAAGATTAAGGCCCTTTCTCTAACGTAGCAGGTGAAAATTAGGACAAACTGAGCATAATCATGAGCAGTTTGTTTTGCAGCTGTGATGGCCAGAAGATAAGGGTGCCCATAACATGGCTTCAAATTTCCATGGCTGTAGGAAATGAACTTGGTCATTGAACATGGAGGGTAGAGGTGGTGGAAGGTGGAGATTTGAGGACAGGTTGGAAGTGCTGAAACATGTGGACTGAGCTGGTTAGGAAAACGCTAGACAGTGTTGAAAGCACATGTGATGTTGATGGTCAGGAATTGTCAGTGATACCAATCTGCCCCGGCTTCCTCCAGCAGCACCTGATTGCTCGGCAAGATGAAAGACAGTGCATTAGAAGATTCTTCTTGGGATGGGGTTTTGCCAGACTGATACTACATAAAGACAGAGGACAGGGGACTTTAATGTGGTCGCAAGGAAAGAGTTTAAATGATTAACCATAATGTGCAAGCTGGGATGGTTGTTCCATTTTTTCCTATTATATGGTTGGGTTTAAAACGCAAAGAATAATGTGAAACGTCCCCAGCCTAACCCTGCCAGGTCTGGATGGGTCAAAAAAATGAAGGAATGAAGTCCTACTTCACCTCTCTTAGAATTCCCCTGTAAGAACTCAGCCCAGTCTCTATCTGGAGCTTTGCAGTTTTCTTCAATCTTTCAGTTGTCTTCTATTAACCCTGAGACTTCTCTGTGTGCTGAGCGGTGAGAGGTGATTTTTTTACCAGCCACACACCAGGATGACTCTAAATCGCCTCTCATTCTTCTCTAGTTTACACTAATCATAGCTTCCAAGTAGGGAATGGCCAATCATTTCACATGTATTCTTTCATCACCATTGTACAGGCAGAGAAATGGAGTCTCAAAAAGATGAAGCACTTTGTCCAAGGACACACAAGTAGGAACTGTCAGAGCAAGACTGGCAACCAGGCCATTCTCCTCAGGGGTACTCTAGTTTGTCTCCCTTACTAAATATTTACAGATAAACAGAATCTCAATTGGACAAACTCATAATATACTTCTACTCTCCTGGTACAGTGTTTGAATATGGTAAATAGAGTCTTCCTCTGGGGTACAGAAGGCCACTATTAAAATGATGATGACTTAATACAGTGTTTCCCACACTGTGATACAAAGACTACATTGGGATCACCTGGATTACAGTTGAGGCTGCCGGGCCCTCAAGCTTCTCTCCTCCCCAAATCATACCACTACCTCCTATCAAAATTCAGTTTCAGGAGGTTGAAGTAGTGGCTCATCACTCACATTTTTAATAAACTTTCATCTGCTAAGTTATCTTTTGTATACTGAAGTTTGAAAATCATGGACTTAGCAGAACTCAATTCTTGCCAAACAGACTTGAAAGGGTACTACATTTGGGTACCTTTATTGGGAAAGATCATTTATCTTATTACGAAAATCACAAATCTGAGGACATAAAACACAAATGGGTCAAACTGACAGGGTAAGGGAGTCCAGAGATTAGTATTTGAGGAGGAGGCCCAAGTGTTTCGTTTCATTTATGTGGGATGGCAGAGCAAAACAAACTTTGCCTCGTAGTGATTTTTGTCTATTCATTCCCCTGTTCCCCCCCAACAATTCTTTGAGAAGGCGAGATTTAGCCACCTGTGTTTATTGGTAAACTGCTTCTGCCACTTGATGGAAAACCCCCCTTAGAAAGCAGGGGATGGAAATGGCCTCTGCAAACGATTATAGATAGCTAGGATTCCATCCTGAGGGCAGATGCCAAGAATCGTGACCAAAAGCAACATTCTTAGCCACAGGGGATTCCTCCCGCTGTGCTCACGTATAATTTCCAAAATGCATCATTTTGTCTCCAGAGCAGCTGCAAATGCTGAACCCAAGGCAGATTCTGCTACAGCAAAAGTGCCTCCCTGGCTGTGAGTTGGGAGAAAGTTCCCCTTCTTCCCTGACCTTTGTTCCATCAAACTACAAAGGTCACGTGGAATTTCTCCAGTTACCTCTTATTTTTAAAGCCTCTATGAAATACTTTGTAAAATGATTCACGAGTGGTGTGAGGGTGTGAAAGGGTATGGGGTTTCTCAGTTCCTGGTGCAAAGGGGTAGTGAAGCCAGAGGGGCAAGGGGAGACACAAATAAAAGGGCCAGACCTTATTTTCAAGGAGCCCATGTACAAACTTGGGATTCACTAGATACTTTAACAAGCACTGGCATCAACATCCACCAGTTTTCCTGCAGTTGCTCTAAGAGCTTCACCACCAACCAGACAATGACTTAGGCTAGAAATTTAAGAGTCACCCTGAGGGCTTCTCCCCATCCAGAGGGCACACTTTCCCCTGCATAAACTGGATATTCCCTCCTGATGATTGGCAGGGCCCAAAGAGCTCAACAAAAGCACTGACCCGTATAGACCTTGTCAGTCAAGGTAGACAGCCATGTGGTCCTAGAGACCTCTGTGTGCAGAGAGGGGTAGAGGAGAAGCTTAATGCTGCTTTGACCAGCAGGGCTACACTCTGTTTATATGCCTCTGTAGCATATTAACTAAGAAGAGCCCAAGCTGCCAACTTCCTCGTGGGTGAATGTGCCATTCTTTTGGTACACGGAAGGGCCCTTTTTTCATTTGAGCCTTTGAACTTTAAAAAAATTCATTACTCTTAAGAGCCTATGTGTTCAGACCAGGACTCCCCTCCCAATGTATTAAATTGAATCCAATTCCACAAAAATGTATTGATTTCTTACTCTGGCCAGATATTGGAAATATTCTGATTTTCAAAATACTGTGTGCCTCAGAAATCACTTGGAAGTTGTGTTAAAACACAAAGTGCTGGTTCTACTCCCAGAGTTTCTGATTCCATAGGTTTGGAATGAGACCCAGAAATGGCATTTTTAAACAAGTTTCCAGTGAACGCTAATGCTGCTGGTCTAGGAACCACAGTTTGAGATCCACTATCATAGAAGGCGAAAATCTAGCTCTTGCTTCAAATAGTTTAGTATAAGATACAGTTAATCTGGAGACAAGACAGTTTGTGTACCTGAAATGTAATAAGTGTCCAATAAATAGTTGTTGAATTGATGAATAAATAAATGAATGAAAATATGGAATGGATACAGTATGTCAGGACACAATAGGGGGGAATTTATTCTGGTGACAGGGTTTGCCTTTGAAGAAGTATCAAGCAAGGACCTAGTGGCATTGTGTTTTGAAGGTCCAATGGGATTTATATAGAGAAATGGTTGACAGGAAGCATTTCCAAGCTAAGAGGACAGCATGACAAAGGCACAGAGAAGGGACTGGAGCTGTGCATGGTGGGGAGTGGTGAGCAGGCGGGTATGTATGACATTGCATGAGCCTGAACTTGAGCCTTGCCTAACCCGCAGAAGCCACTTTGCAACTGATTCTCCTTCCTCTACTTCCTAGAAAGCATCTACTTCTCCTTTAATTACTTATTTCTTCCTCCTTTACCCTCACCGTTCTTTCCTCCTTAGGAAATCTGAATATCCCTTATCTGAAGAGCTTCTGGAACTATGGCCAGTGTTTTGGGGGCCACCATCCACCCACTTAGTCCACCTCCTATTACTTGTACAGGGTTCCATGCACATGACCGAGACCCACATCAAACACGCTCTATAGCTTCTCTCTACTTTTCCATCCCAGGGCTTCCAAAGTGCAGAAACTGTATCATCCCATATGCAGGGACAGCCAGAAGGGTAGTGCAGTTTATATTCTTGGGGGCCATTATTAAACTGTGGGGGAGAGGATTCAGTGGATGCTTCACCTAGCATCTTGTCCTTTGGAGGTGGGTTCCTCAGAGGGTCTGCCATGGAATTAAACCTAAATGCTATGATACATGACCTGGTTACAATGATAACCAGGTCAATAACACAACCTTCATTCATTATCATTGTTACTGGCTTATCCTCCCCTCTCTCACTCTACCTCTACCTCAACTCTGTTTCCTGGGATCACCTCCGAAATAAACTATCTGCATTTAGATCTTTGTTTCAGAAACCCAAACTGATATCTGTCCCTCATGGCAAACACACAACACAGTCCGAGGTATGCTGTTCTCAAATGCTTGTCTGACGGAGCAGGTGTAATTTCAAGAGCAATGGCCTGCAGCAACAATGGATTTGCAGAAAACAGATTAGACAGTTTCCCTTGAGACCACAAAGGCATTTACATCACTAAAGACAAAACAGGCTGTGTTCAGTTTGAATGACAAATTTACTTACTTAACATTGACTCTTGATTTTTGCGACTTTGGTCTCGCAGTTTTAAATGAGAGCCCCCTCCCTCTGGGATAATCCGGAAGTTCGAAACCCCATCATCCTTCAAAGACATCCAAAATGATGTCAAAGTTATGATGTTATGATGTTAGAAAGTGAGATACAAAATATCTGCATTGTACTTGAGCTGAGAGACAAGGACACATCTCCAACCATAGGGAAGCTCCAGAAACAGAAAGCCAACCATGTCTTCGGGTTGGGGGGGGAGGTAGACACAACTAAAAGGGTTACAGGAAAGGCTCCCAGAGCTTCATCTAGGATTAGCTCCAAGCATCTGATTCAAACTGGAAACCTGATTTTGTGAAATCTATCTGGGTTTTGTTTTTTTTTTTTTTACAAAAGCACAAGCATATTTAGTAGCAGGAAAATTCCCCAACTCCTTTTCAAGAGGATGATAGCAGAGGCTTTTAGTGGAGGGAAAATGAATGGTCACCAGCATGAATATTTCATCATTCACTCTCCAGGCGCCAGGAGATCAGCATATACAAATTATACTGATGTGGTGCCAAGAGGAGGCTGCCCAGAGTTTTCCAGGTAGGAGGTTCCGGAAAAGCACTTGAAATTCCAACCACCACATGATATGATTTGAAGACGGCTGGAAACCTCTATAGGCATTTGAGGGTCTAAAAAAGCACTCTGAATTTCAGATGTCTTTATTTTTTGCTAAAATTGCTGAAGATATGGAATGGGGAATGACTCTGCAGTCTTCCAGTGCACATTCTGATCTGAATCTATTATCCTAGTGAAGGCCTGATTTCTTCCCTTCTTTTGTTAAAATTCTCAGAACTCTCCCTCCCCTCGGGAAAAAAAAAATCCCTTAACTATGTGTTGGTAGAAATAAAAGACAAAAATCATAAGGTAAGAAAGTGAAAACTAGAATAGATGGAAAAGATGTATCGGGAAGGTCACAAAAGATCTTCCTTTGTCCTAAATAAAGATTCAGTTCTCTCAACATAAATAATTTATCCCCTAAGCCCATCTCCCCTAATATTTGTAGAGAACTGGATATTGCATAACATAGTTTCACACACATTACATCAATTGATCCTGATATCTACCCATTAAAAGTGGGCAGGACAGATGTCTTCAACCCTATTTTAGGGATAATGGAATTGTGTTTCAAAGGGTTAAATTACTTGCCCAAATTCTTAAGGCTGATTAGTGACTTGGGAACTGGAATCCAGAACTTGGGGCTACACTGACTTTTCCAAGCCAAATGACAGATGGACCTTCAGGTGGATAGTTTCCCTAGCAAATCGCCCTCATTCATGGGTAAGACATGCCTCAAAGTGAGCTCTTGCAGTCTATTGTATGTTGTTCTATCCTAAGAACCATGTCTTGTTCAGACCACCTAGGCTTGAATCCTAGATCCTCCATTTGCTAGTTGCATGGCTTTGGGAAAGTTACGTACCATTGCTGAGTCATGCTTTTTCTGTCTTTAAAACCAGAATAAATACAGTCCTTTCCTGATAAGATGGGAGAATCAAGTAAAAAAATGCAAGTAAATCATCTTAACACAGACCTTGGGATTTCATTGGTGCCCATAAAAATGAGTTGCTACGATGATGGTAATAACATTGATGCTGATTGTTATCACAAAAGCCAACAGGGGCCAGAAGCCTAACACAGCCTGTGAATTAGGCAAATTCTTATTTTGGCAACACATGCCTCCCTTTGGGATTAACTTTTATACACACATATTGATTCAAGCTTTTATGTAATTCAAGTTTTATGGAAAAGGAAAACATAGGTACATGTAAGTTTTATGGAATCAGTTTTTGGGTTGAGTGTCAGTTTTGTCGATTCTTATTATCTTATTAAACAAATACATAAATAAATAGCATAATATAAATTTCAATGTTGATAGTGGGCAATCAGTTAAGGATTTTAATTTATCCAATGTTTCAGGTCCAAAATATTACAATTGGAATGAAAAAGTACAAGATCAGATCAACCTAATTTAATATATTTTAAAGAATATGTAAAGAATTACACAGAGGCAACTGGGTGGCTCAGTTGGTTAAGCATCTGCCTTTTGCTCAGGTCATGATCTTGGGGGTCCTGGGATCAAGCCCTGCCTTGGGCTCCCTACTCAGTGGAGAGCCTGCTTCCCCCTTCTTTACCCCTCCCCCCCACTCATGAGTACATGCTTTCTCTCTCTCTCTCAAATAAATAAAATCTTTTTAAAAAAAGAATTATACATAAGGCATATGTATAAAGGTATATATTTATAGAATAATAGTATTTAGCAGAATAAATTATTCTCAAAAACCTTGAAATTTATTCCTTGGGCACATCTCAGTCCCAATTCAATGGTCATGTCACTGATGTTGACTCTTCTTATCCATCTCAGTCATGTTATGGCAAAGAATGTACTTCCACAGTGCCAAATGGGTTCAAACATGGTTAAAAATTTGCCCATCTTGTCAAAACAATTATGTGAATTCTGAGATTCAAAATTCTCATTTCTAAAATTCCAGGGACATTGCATTTATTCTGTGAGCATGGCATGCTTGGCTCAGGTCCTTTTAAATTTAGAGGCTTAATCTTTTAGCCTTAAAGCAGCTACAGAAACAGAAATTATGAGTTAATATTTGTAAAGTGCTTAGAAGTGTGGTTGGTAAATAGGAAATGCTATATAAGTGTTTGTTAAAGAAATAAATCTCGTTGGAAACAATGACTGCTTTTTCAACAAACTGCTATTCAACTCTTCAAAATTCTACAATTTATTTGCCCTGAGAACAATTTGTCAAAGAAAAATGAGGACAGCCTCTATCCTGCACTTTGTTGAACAAGTTAGCAATTTTTCATGACCTCCTGCATTTTCAAGTCCAGTGTATCATATCTGTGAAAAGGTTCAACTTTATAAAGTTCTAGGAAATCCAGCAAATTTGGACTCTGGCCGCCCTTATATTCCAAAATGTTAATGTCTGAAGGCTTAGCTCAGTTAACTATTTCAATGAATGTTTACAACACACATGTTTAGCTATTTCACAGATTGAAATAAATTAAATATACATATTTTGCTCTGCAGAGGACGGTATGGTTACCTCTCCAAGGGTTCAATCTATGCCGTCCCCATTGTGTAGCAGCAATGTGATTTTTGCATAAGACTGACCCACCCCTAGCTCCAGAATGTACCCCAATGCATCTAAGCGACTTAAGAGAATCTCATACCTTGCCAAAGTGACTGAATTCGGAGAGGTTAAGAGATGGGGTGAAAACTTTTGTTCAAATGATTATGGGAAGCTATGTTCTTCCCATCCCTGATATAAACATACAAGCCCATATTCTGAGTTCTTGCTGGTGGCCATCTTGTGACCATAAGGAAGCCAGCATGAACTCAACACATAGGGAGAGTAAAACAAAGAGAATTGTTGAGAAAGAGATTTAAGACCTCAGTTTAACCATACCCAAAGGCTGGCTGCTCCACTCTGGAATTTTAAATTAGTGAACCATAAATCTAATTTTTGAATTAGTATGAATTGAATGCATTTTAGTATTCAGATTTTGACAAGAGAAATGTGGAATTGGCTAAATTGAAGTAATAAAGGACAGTGATGAGGGCTCTTTTATCCATGACTGGGAAATTGATAATCCTTTTTATTTAGACTCTTCTAAAAGTGAATAAATCATAAACAATCAAAGGAATAAGACATGCAGAGAAATATCATCTAGTCTCTGGTGATTTCCATCATGACATCATTCAAGGATTCTGACTTGCCAAAGCGATGACTGATAAAATGGTAGCTACACATCAAATCTCTCATTTTACATCAGTAAAATCTTCCAAACACCTCTGTTTTCCTGCTGAAAGGATATACAAATTCCATATTACTAGAAGGGTAGGTCCCACTGGTCTATGCATTATTTCAAAAATTTCACTCCAATACCACTTTGGTGATGTTCCCACATCAGAAGTATTCTGAACTGAATAGAGCTATGCTTTCTGCCCCTGCCTCAGGGCAACTGCTTCACTGATGGGGGTATACTAAAATTCAAAAGGGAGAGTAACTTGCATAAAACCACCAAGATAGCAGCAGAATAATGATAAAAGTTCAAAACTCTGCTTTCTTTACCCAGTGCTCTCCTGAGTATATCAGGAAAATAGAAAGAAAAATATTATGTCAGTTAACTATTGCTTTGTAATGAATCACTCAAAAATTCAATTTCTTAAAATAATTATTCTCACAAATCTGTGGGTTTGTTGGGATGTCTCTACTTCAGGCTGCAGATGTGTAGAGCTGCTCCACTTGTCTCTCACCTTCCTTTGTTCATAGGCTCATCACAGAATGTTCTTCGGAGAGGGAAGGGGTGCAAAAGAGATCACCCCAGTGTAGAGGTATATTTAAAGCCCCTCCTTATGCTGCATGTGGTAACTTCCCATTGGCCAAGACAAGTCACAGGATCAAGTCCAAAGTCAAGGAGAAGGAATTGTAAAGTTACTGACAAAAGGGGGAAAATGGGACCAATAACTGAATCTACTACAAATGTAAGCAGACTGAGGAGTATTAGGTTAAAAAAAAAAAATTTACTTCCTAAATTAAAGTCGACAAAACACCAGAATAATTTGTTATGAAGAGAAAAGCACCAGGGCATTGCAGTTATGGGTAATGAGTGTAAAGCGAACACCTCATCTGAATCAAGTTCATGTATTTAGTTTGAGATGAGGATTAATGCTATAAATTTCTCATTAAATATTAAATAACAGCTCTCTCATCTAGGCAAATTAGCCTGGATATCACTGATGCCAATGAAACTCCAACAAGGCCCTAATTTAAAAGGTATAGATTTGAACACAAACTTGTATATAAATAGAAGGCTTTAACAAAGACAGATAAGCAAAACATCCTTTTCTCCAATCTTTAAAGTCATACTACAGGTGGACTTTCAGATTTTATCAGGATCACTGAATTTACTGTGGGCCAGAAATAAAATCGTACTTATGTTGCTCACATTTCCAAAATGCCTCCCATTTCTAATACTCTAAGTAGTACCAGTGCTCAGGAAGAAAGTGTTTGTGAGAGGATTATTCAAAGAACAAATGACCAGCTCCCCACATTTTGATAAAGGAAGCAGAATGGGGTCAAAATGGCAGGGATATACACTGAGGTCATAGGAAATACAAAAGCCACATTAGTCAGAGTGGGAACCTCAAGAGCAGCGGAGAGATCAGCAAGCAGGGTGGGGCTCCTGAGGCTAATCAGCCCATAAGGGGGGATTCTGAAGGTGATACCTGTTACCCCATGACCAGTGGAAACTCTACCAGGAGACTATGTAGGAAAAGACAATGAGCATTTATTAGTCTTCCCACCAGGACAAGTAGAATAGAGTACAAGTTACATAGCAAAATAGAATCTGGATTCAAGTGTGGATGCTACTATAGGAACAAGTCTTAGCCCCCACTACTTCACTAGCTGTGAGGATTCCGGCAAACCACTTTGATTAACCTACCTTAGCCTTAGTCTTCTCATCTGTAAAATGGAGAAATTAATAATACCTGTCCCTTAGTGTTGTCGAAACAGCTAAATGGAGGTAATGTATATCAAGCAACTAGCAAGATGCTTAGCAAGTGGCAGAGGTTCTTACAGGAAGGAGACCTCATCATTGCTGGGAGTGACCCAGTAATATTATCCAGTTCAAGATCCTCATGGTTACACTAGTGGATCACTAAAGCTGATCAGAGATAGAAAGTGGTGCCATAGACCACCTAGTTTATTAATAACTAGGCTGGAATGAGACTATAATTTTCAACTGGTTTCTTCTTGTTTTTCTTTTTATGCTAAACCAACGATTTTCAGCTTAGGATTCCAGGTTAGTGAAAGAGAAAAAGATCAGGCTTATGAGTTAGTTTCAGTATTTCTAGGGATCTGGAATTTGGAAATTTGCTCATAAGCTATGGAAAAAAAAATTAAAAATCGACTTTCTTTGCTTTATATAAGCTTAGGATAGTAACATAGTTGCTCTCATGCTATCCGGAAACTCTGAAAAGATTCTTTAAAAGATTCCAGAAACTGGGGCACCCAGGTGGCTCAGCTGTTGAGCGTCTGCCTTCGGCTCAGGTCATGATCCCAGGGTCCTGGGATTGGGCCCCGCATCGGGCTCCCTGCTTAGCAGGAGGCCTGCTTCTCCCTCTCCCACTCCCCTGCTTGTGTTCCTTCTCTCGCTGTGTCTCTCTCTGTCAAATAAATAAAATCTTAAAAAAAAAAAAAAAGATTCCAGAAACTACTGCTGTATAACAAACTACCTCATCATAGGATTTTCTGGGACATGGACCTGACTCTGACCCAAGTCCAAAAGATACCTCTATCTAAATAGAACCTACTCTTTCAAACCCAAATTCAGAGAGACAGCTAAAATAAAGTTACCCGTAGCAATGAATGGTGTTTACTGCTGTATTTTTACTTAACTTCATTATGTAGTAGATTTATAATGAAAGTAATGATTTATGCATTTTCATAATATTATAATAAACTTGGATGATTGGTCTAAATCTGGATTCATGTTTAAATGGAAAACCAGTAATAACACAGACGGAATTAATTAAAAAGAATGCAGTTTAGGAAAAAAATCTTTCAAAATACAAGTCTTTGGTGGCATTAAAAAGAAAAAAAAAATCGGGCACCTGGGTGACTCAGTCATTAAGTGTCTGCCTTCTGCTCAGGTCATAATCCCAAGGTCCTGGGATCGAGCCCCGCATCGGGCTCCCTGCTCAGCGGGGAGCCTGCTTCTCCCTCTCCCACTCCCCCTGCTGTGTTCCCTCTCTCGCTGTGTCTCTCTCCATCAAATAAATAAATAAAATCTTTAAAAAAAAAATCCTGAAATTACTGTACTATATCAAGCTACTACTTGCTACAAATTCACATTTTAGGGCTACAATTTTAAGATTTCCAAAGTGAATGGATCTCTAGGAAAGAATATCTAAATTCGTCTTTTCCAGAATATCTAAATTCATTTTTTGTTCCAGTGTGGCAAAACTTATGAATCCCTTCTAGGAAGCCATTTGGCCTTACCTGATCTTGCTTTCTTGTAGGATTCATAAAGAAGCACAAGGGAAGAGACACTGTGCATAAAAAAGATGTAGTAATCTGTTAAATATGAACCTCATAGGAATACTGTTTGCGAAATAAACTCAAAAACCAAAAAATGAATCACATTTCCTACCTAATATACTCTAAAAACTATGTGTCTCATGGAAAATGGAAGTTTCTGTCAACATATTAAATATTAGGAGTTACTACCCAACATACATGGTCAACTCTCTCTCTCGCTTCTTCAGAAGAAAAACTCTTCATATTTGTTTGGCTGCAAGTGGACACAAGTTTTGCAGATTTTTATATTTTGACCATTTCAAATGTTTTACATTTTCAGCATTTTCTGTATCTTTTATCTCAACTTCTGACAGCTCAAGCCAGACTTCTTTCTAAACCTCAAGACTTGTATCCCAAATCCCAAATTCCAAGAATATCCTACAACAAGCATCCAAGAAATGCTCTGAAGTATTTCCTTTAAAATGAGTTATTCCTTAGTATGTAAATGATGCAAGGGAAGAGAATTTACATTTAATACGCTCTTATTGTATTCCACGCATCATCCTCTGCGCATTAGATAAAGTTTCTCAATATCTGTCATCCATGATATTACTCTACCCACTTTCAAGAAGGAAACTGAAGCTTGGAGAGATTGATTAGTCCAAGGGTAAGAGCTAATAGATGGCATGCTAAAACAATCTGCCACAAGAGAAGAGACTCAAATTTGACTGCATTATCCTCACTTAATTGGATGCAGAGTTGTACTCAGTACACATATCCAATGTACGAGAGCTGTTAGGTTACAAGTGACAGAAGCCCAACTTGAACTAGTTTAAACAAAATAGGAGAATTTCTTTAACCCCATACACAAAGCCTAAGAGGAAAGAATTGGGACCGGCTTTTAGGGAGACTGGAATGAAGGACTTGAACAAAGTCAAGGCTCCTTTTCTCCTCTCTACACTGACTTCTCCAGATGGTGAAGGGCATGGTCCCAGGAACATCACTCTCAAATATTACAGTCTTGGGATATAAGGCCCATGTTTCATTCATCTCATTTAATATTCACAATGGCCCTAAAAATAGGCACTATTCCTATCTCTATCTTTTAAAAAAAAACATTCATTCATGCATTTTAGAGAGAGAGTACACATGAGCCAGGGAGGGGCAGAGGGAGAGGGAGAGAATCTCAAGCAGACCCCTGCTGAGCACAGAGCCCGATCTCATGACCCTGAGATCATGACCCAAGCTGAAACCAAGAGTCAAGTACTCAACTGACTGAGCCACCCACGCGCCCAGCTATCTCTATCTTACAGAAGGAAAAAGTCTTGGAGAGGTTAAGTGACATGCCGAAGATCATTTAGCTGGGATTTCAAACATGTTCAGTATTAAAGTTGATGTGCTTATCCACAAACAAATGCTACAAATGGTTTTGCAGGACTCAAAAATTGAAGAACCAGGAAAAAAAACAATAGAAGTAAACGTGGTTCTCCTTTTCCCTTTTCTCCAGTTGCTATCTCCCTATCACCTGCAATCTGCTCCTCACCCTCTGCCATATCCTTCTTTAAGGAACACAGAAAAAGTTACTGAGACATTTTTCAAAAGTAAATTACTAATAAGTACAGACAATCAATTAACTCAAAACCTAAACACTGCAAAGGGTAGGTGAGGGTTAATCAGCATTCATTCCTATTCAATTATGGCCCATTTCAGGTGATGTTTATGAAGCAAGAGGGCAAAGGGGTACCCTAGGTAACTGCTCTGAAATACAATATCCGAGGATCAGCATTATGACAGGCAGAATTCTTTTATAGAAATTAGAAATAGTAGTTGCAGATCCTACATGTTTCAGAGTGTTACAAGGAAATCTAAACAAAGCAGAGACTAGGAGAGCTCATCAACATCAGTGAGCCCATGGGCAGGATGTTTTGAACCTCAGAATAGTTACAAAAGGGGATCTCCCTACTTTGGACAGGCAGCCCTGAGCAGAGAGAGACAAGCTGGTGACTCAAGCTCTTCCCCGACAATTTGATTCATTTACATCATTCATCTCCTTGGATTTAGTGTCCTCAAGTCAAAAATTGTGGGTTATGTTGCACACTGAATCACTTTTCCCTGTATATTCTACAGCCCAGGGTTGAGACTGTGGTACTGGTGCCAAAGGACATCTCTTAATCCTACTTAGTCTAATCCAAAGAGATGTTGAGCACTTTTTTTTTTTTTTTTTTGGCAACTCCAGTTCAATCTGCTCAGGCAAAATCTACATGTAACTCAGCACTCTATCTGCAAAGAAGAGGTTTTATACCAGCAGAACCCCACTCCACATCTCATCATTCCCCCCTTTGATAGTTTACCCCATTTTTTAATAAGAGCTGGTACTGCATGACCCTATTCTAATCCTCATGTTTAGTTAGCTATATTATCCTTCAAACTACACATGGAAATCATCTTGGGCCATAGTGCACACATCACCATCTTGTCACTTTGTCACAGTTCCTGGTCCTTCCAGTCCCTGTCCTCTCTTCCACTGGCCCCATAAACTTGTTTATGTTGAAATTGGGGTCCCCTTCTCTCAAACGATCTTCTCCAATGTTATTTATTTTGAGTATGTTTCACAGTTTTTTTCCCCCCACAGTTCTTGAAGCAACTTCAACACAAGCATCAAATTTAAGGCAAAGCATAGGACCTTCCAATGATACACCTCAGTGTGCCCAATAGTTTTACACCAACATGTAGCCCAACAGACTGGTTAATCTCTAAGGACCCTTCCAGTTGTAACATTTTATAATGTCATGGACACTTCAGCAGTGACATTAAACGTGGAGCGTATGTCAGAAGTGGCTTGCTGCCATGAGCAGCAGTTAAAGGACTAGAACACGAGCAGAACTTCACAAATAGTCCTTCATTAGGAACAAAATGGTTTCAGCTTTCCCACTCTCAAGTGACTACGTGATTCCACTAGCAGCAATCAAAAGAAAGGCATGGAGACCTGTGTCCCCAGCATATATGACAAAACTCACATGTCCCCTGTGGCATCGAGGTGAATTAGAGAATGAGAAAAATGCCCAGGGTCCCAAGCAGTATTCTGTATTCATATAGAATATGAAGGGAGTCCACCTATAGACTCTCTTTGTGATGCATTCATCACCATGACTTACACTTTACTGAACCTTTTCTTTTTACTTCAGATGGTGGGGTGAGGTTGGGGTTGGGATTGGGGGGGTGATGAGATGCTTTTTGTAAAACAGTTAAGAACAAATACACCCAAATTAATGCACTTCCTAAAAGGGCGTGTCCTTCTAACAATGCAAGCTCACATAAAGCTATTCTTTGGGATACACTTTTAACACCAGTTTATTAACTACATTAAAAAAGGCTCATCAGTTTATACTGTATCTTATATCTGTAAACAAAACAAGGAGAAAAAACACATAAAAAGAGCCAGCTTGATTACCCAGCTTAATGAGCCATCCAGGTTAGCAGGCTTCACCATGAAACACTTTGGGCTTTTTCCAAAAACCAAAATGACCCACAAAGTCTTATGACCATGAGAAATGTTTATACACTGTGCCAACATCTTTGGATGAAATTCTAAAAGAGAAGTTTCAAAGATGTTTCCATCAGTGATAACATCAATTGCAACTAATTTATGGTCTCTCTAGATAAATATTTTGAAGGTGTCAATACTCAGTAAGAAGTATAACTTATAGCTTGTATGTTATTATTTTTTATTTAGTCAAGGCCTATATTATTTATTCATCTTTATCACACTTTGTTTCAGAAATAATTTAAAAGGGTTTATGAGAAGAAATTAAAATGCAAGAGATAGCAAAAATTAAAAGTGAAGTGAAAGGAGAATTAAAAAGAAAAACACATCAGAGACATAAACAAGGAATAGAAATGGAGTGTAAAATGCACATCATAGTGTGAGCCTGTGACCCACAATGTGGCTGGCAGCCAATGGGAAAAGGAAAACCAGGTCAGCTACACAATTCACAGTGTTCATAAGAAAGGAAGCAAATCAACTGCTCAGGAAGAATTGTGTAACTTAGAGTTTCCTTTTTTCCCATTAACCCAAAGGCAAGGCCAGTCAAGCTTTTCCTCAGAAAACAGTTTTGAGTCAATTCTATGTCACAGGTGACCAAGTGAGTGAGGCCTCAATTTCTGCTCCATGTTGGATTATTCTATGGAATATGGATTGAATACTCATAGCCATAGCTTTAAAAATGTTGAGGCATGTATAAACAAGAATCTTGCCTTTATCAAAATAAGATTTGAAAATAAAATAAGAATTCCTAGTTTAGAATGGCATTAATTCATACAAAGGAAAAAAATATATATTTGCAAATGCTTTCTAAAGCTATTTAATTAGGTCACTGCTGTATGGGGTTGGGATGTAATAAATAATCACAATTTAAGGAATGTTATCACAAAATGTCTTTTATCATAGAATAGTTGATATGTCTCCTCTTTAAGAAACATATTTAGCTAGTTGATGTTTTAGTGTGACAGTATCTTCTCACATTTCTCTGAAGATATTTATTATATTCACACATACATTCGAAGAGGCTTATACAAGGATCATTTTTGCATACTACATACAATAATGGAAAATTGGAAGTAGTATTCCAATGCCTTCAACAAGATAATGGTTAGATAAGGTGTGGCACATTTTAGAATACTATACACATATTTAAAAGAACAAGGTAGAGATAAATTGACTCTTGAGAAAATTTTAAAACATGTGTTTCTTTTTCTGTTTGCTCTATTAATTCTTCCATTTGTTGACTGTGGTGGCTTTCTTTAATGATGTTAGCTTTTCCAAACTATTTAGTGATTCTCGGTAGTATACGCATCCTTGACTTTGAGATTCTTTATTATCCTGCTTGTGAGTACTGCATTTGTCATTGTTCGTTGTGAAGAGAGAAGAATGTGCTGCCTGGCAGGGCAGGCTCACTCTTTGTCTTATTACCTTTGGGACCCTCCCTTCCCTGAGATGTCAGCAGCTACCCCGGACACTGTCCTTTCTCTCAGGCCCAAGTGACCGTACTCATCACTTCTGCTGGAAATAGGAATAGCCATATATTTCTGCTATCTACTGTTTGACATGATTTGAAGGAGGGGATAACACTGAGCCTCCTGGCTTTTTCTGTGGCACCTCACACAGTCATTCTGAGGGTTTTCCTGGGCCTCTTCCTCCTCCTCTCTCTGCCTCTCCTGACTTCATACCTCTCTTGAAACAGATCCTACACTCTGTTGATGTTGTATGCTGTGGATTTCCCATTTCAATCCAATCCAAACTATTTCAGGGATTTCTTGTAATATATTTCTATCTAGAGGATTCCTTCTGGTTTCCATCATTGTTATGGATTTGTTTTTAAATACTATGTTTCGTGTCATTTCAAGGAATTTGGAATGGGAATGGGAGACAGGTGTGTATGCTCAGCTCACTCTCATAATCCATTCTTGGCAGGTGGACTGTGGAAACACTGTGTTCCGTCCTCTTCTGCACCCACCTACATAAAAATACAGCTGGGATTTCCATGAGGATTAGGTTGGCAGAATAGATTTAATTAAGGAGAATTTACATGTCTTACAATAGTAATATCCCCAATACATGAACACACATTTCTTTCTCTATATATTTTCTAAATAGAAGGTTATTCTGTTCACATAAGTCTTAGAAACTTATTATTTACTCCTAGGTAGTTTATGCTTTTGTTGCTATTGTGAATGGTATCTCCTTTTCCATTAAAATCTCTAACCAGTTCCTGTTGGTATATTAGGAAAGCTATTGATTTTGATATATTCATTTTGTAACTGACCACTTTGCTCAGCACTTTTATTTTTTCTAATAGTTTTTCAATAGATTCTCCTAGGTTTGCCAGAGAGATAATCATAAGACAATGTGCAATAAGTGTATCAATATTTTCATTTCAATATTGTTTGTAATGGAAAAAAAGTAAAAAATAATATGAATCTCCATCAATAGAGATATAAGAAATAAATTAAATAAGTTATAATGCATAGTGATGACAGTGTGCATGCAACCTTTGAAAATAAACATATGAAAAGGAAAAAGAAGAATATAAGATAGCATATTTTAATCCAATTTCCTCATTCTTACAAAAAAGTTCTTTGTGTATATATTTTTGGGTATAGAAAGGAAGGGAGGGATAGAGAGAGAGAGAAAGAAAGAGAGAGAGGAAGGAAGGAAGAAAGGAAGGAAGGAAGGAAGGAAGGAAGGAAGGAAGGAAGGAAGGAAGGAAGGAAGGAAGGAAGACAACCAAATATTTAAAATATCTGTCTCTAGGGGCTCCTGGGTGGCTCAGCTGGTTAAGCGTCTGCCTTCGGCTCAGGTCGTGATTCCAGGGTCCTGGGATCGAGTCCCGTATTGGGCTCCCTGTTGAGCAGGGAGCCTGCTTCTCCCTCTCCCTCTGTTGCTTTCTATCCCTCTGCCTTTCTCCCTCTCTCTCTCTCTCAAATGAATAAATCTTTTTAAAAATTTTTAAAAAATAATAAAATATCTGTCTCCAAGTGGGGTGTCTTGTTTTTTTTTTTTCCTTTTTCTAAAAGACCTATAATGACAACATATTACTTTTGTACTAGAAGTTATTTTCAAATGCACATTACTGGTGGCTCATTATCATCCCAACATTTTCTGAGGCTAGCTACAGTCTTCAGCTGACTGGCCACTCTGTTCTAGCCTACAGAGAGGCAGGATCTGTGGAAAGACTAGTGAGTAAGCTAACCAAATGTGGCTCTTCCATTGGAGTGGAGAACATAGGAGAGAATGGCAATGGGGGATTCTCAGGGATGATAATAAAGTGTAGGTTGAGGAGTCAGTTTATGCAGCCTTACTATAAAGTCATATCCAATATGCAATAAGTCCAGCCAGGTTGATTAAGCCAAGGGAATCTTAAAATCCAACAAGTACCAAGTATGTTTCACATAAATTATTTATGCCATAGTCTGGTGCAAGTCTTAAAATTAAATTTTGATGGAAAAATATAACTAATTGTAAACTCTAGGATATTAGCATATGTAAGGTTCTCTGCTTTTAGAAATGAGCCTGATTATATGAGTAGACATACCCCCCAAAAAGGTCTTATTCATACACTGGATATTAATCTTTATCTATGGCTAAAGTTCTATAACATAAATATGAAAAGATCTCAGATAATCAAACATTGCCTTTATTAGCTTAAAAGATAAAAAAATCACAGACTGTCATGAGTGGAAAGTGCTTATTGCTTGTTGAGTGTGGTCAAAGCCAGGTAAAGTTAGCATCTTTCTTATAACACCCTCACGTGTGATCATTGAGAAAAAGTCAAAATCTCTGCCATGGTAGAAGTTCTTCTTTGTCAATGTAAGGAATGTCAACAAGCATACTGTAAGGAAAAGAAGACATTCATTGATTGCACTGTCCTAAGGGCTTTATATACAGCACCCCATTGCATCTTTACAATAGACCTCTAAGGTATTCATCATTATTTCTGCCTATGGCAGGAAAAGAAAAGTTGGCAATAAGAAAGGATAGAACCTAGGGATTTAAAAAAAAAAAATGTCCTTTTATGTGACTCTGCTTCTGCTGCAAAAGGAAAAGGGAACAGGCAACCAACAGGGATAAATAAATAACATTGAGGAAACAAGTCCAAGATGACTCCAGCCAGACAAGCTTACTAAAGGTCCCAAGCATTTGCCTGCCAGACTTTTATCTTTGGATCATGTTATTATTAATTACTTTGGGAGGAATGGCCATTTGCTACTTCTCTAGCAATCTGAATTTCACTGAACATTTTAGTTTCAGTTCAACCTCATCTCTAGCTTATTGATCTCTCTCTTTCTAGTAGGAGCTCTCATGTAAGGCTAACTTGGCATCTGACTAAAGAGTTTGTATGGGATACAAACTCCATTGACCACCTACCTCTCAGACTATGCTACCACCACCAGGAGCTGACCAGGCACTCATTCTGGGAATGTTAACCCTCCCCCTGGGTTACTGCCATGCATTTAGCCTCAGTGGCAACACACCTGGAGTTTCTGGCTCTCCACCCTTTCTGGACTTATATGAAACCCCACACAGGAGGTGAGAAGAGCTGGCATTCCAGGAGGACACCAAAGGGGCCAAATTATGTCAACTAGAAGTGTGGGGAAGTTAACTTCCCATGAGATGAATTTGAACCAATGAGAAATAGGAGGTGGGAAGGAGCAGGGTAGATTAAAAAAAAAAAAAAAAGAATAACTTCCTCTCCTTTATCTCTCTCATAGACTTTTCTGAGCCTGACTTTCTCCAAACTAACTGTCTGGGATATCATTAAGGCTCAGTAGATGCACTAGACAGGCTTTCCAGAGTGTCTCTTTATGCTCACTATAAAACCAAAGCCAGCATGGTAATGTAGCACTTCACACAGCTTCATATCTTTTTTTGCCTTTCTCTTTACCTCACTCTCCTACCCTAGACTGTATCTCCCTAATAAAGCACTTTAACCCTTGCCTCAGGCTCTGCCTTTTAGAATTCAGGCTATGATAGACCTCACAGAGAGGATGGGATATATGTCTTTCTGAACCACCAGTCATTTGTTCTATCTAGTGTAGGACATTATTGTTTTAGCTCCACTGGTGAAGCTTGCATAAAGTATACAATAGAAATGGGTACATATTTTCAGGCCACTTTGGGGAAGATTTGATTTGTTTGGGGACATCTCAACAGCATAAATCATTAAACTGGTTATAGATATTTACCTACAAAAATGTAAAACTATTCTATAATATGAAAATCAATAAAACATGTAACAATACTTCACTGCAGAGGTAACATCAAAATCTTCCTGCATATGTATCACTAGCTGACTTGCTGACATTTAAACTAATCCAAGGGACTTGACTTCATCCAATCAGGATTCAGAAGCACTTGGAGCCCCTAGGGTTACTTGTTAATATCAGCCATCAGAACTCAGTGACTAAATTTTGACAGCAGGTATGTAGAATTTTGGAAGCTATAAAAATCTAAAAAAGTAAATTTGCCATGGATAATGACTAATAGTCAAATAATCATAAAAATGACTATAGTCAGAGGAAATGTGACAAGGATGGAAAAGTTCAATCAGATTAGGCAAAACTGATTTTTAATTGGTTGGCTTTAGGATGAATTTTGTGTCTTCTGTGACATTTGCCTGAGAACTTGTTCACCTAGAACAAATCCCCTTCACCTTCCTGAGTTCCCATTGTCCTATGACCTGTGTTATTTACCATGAATTGTTGCCATGCTTTTGTTCATGCTTTCCCATCTGCCTGACACATCCTTCCTTTTCAGGTGGTCTTACACCTTCTTCTCAGTTCCCATGTACCTCCTTTAAGGGTCTTTTTATACCACTAGGCAGGAGTTGACACACTATATCCCATGGGCCAAATCTGGTTTTTGCATGGCCCATGATCTAAGAATGATTTCTACAGATGAAAATTTACAATCAGTCCAATGATAGGGAACACTAACTTTGAATCCCAATTAAGTGAAATGTTACCCAAACTCAACAAAACAAAACAAAATAAAATGATAAAAGAATTCCATTCTCCTCATTAAAAGATCTTCAATTCAAAAAAATGTACTTAATTATTATTAATTAATTTTGAAATATCTCAATAAAAATTTATGGACATTTCTTTTCTCTCTTGTTATATAAAGGCTGATACAAGATTTTGATTTTGTCTCTTGATCCACAAAGCCAAATATATTTGCTATCTTTATAGAGAAAAATCTATCAACACCTACACTAGAATCATGGAGACCAAAGCAACCAGAAAAATGTCTTTAGTATCTCGATTATAAAGATTAAAAAACAACAACAACAAAAAGAAACAAAAAGCAAAAACAATGCCCAGAGAAGGAAAAGGGCCTGCCCCACCCATTTCCCAGCAGCATTAGGACTACCCCCAAGTCTGAAGGCTGTGCTCTGCTCTTCCCCAAGTCACAGCTCAACAGACGTTTGTTAAGTGACTGGAAAGAAGCAGGATTTCTCAGAGAACCTATAAATCAGACAGCGTGCCCAATCTCCATTAAATATACCTTTCCCCTCCTGCCTTTTGCTCTTTGTCTAATTTAATGGAAATCCAATGCTTGGATGAAATTCAACCCCCACTCTGTCTCCAGCAAGTGCTCCAGGATGTTATGTGAGAAGCAGTTGTGAAGACCAAGTGTGATCAGTTAAACGGGAGCAGAGTGGAAAGCCTGGAAAGAATTCTATAGCCTAATAATGGTTTATTAAAAAGCCCTGGCAAGGCTGCCCCAGATTGACAATTGGCCGGCACCTTTCTCTTCCTTTTGAAACAGCTCAGTAAAACCAATCTGCCTCTGCCTGAGACCCGCCATTCCACACTGCAGAACTTTACCAGGGCGTAGTGTTTACATTAGAATTTGATTCATCATATTTACAAAAAGGTCAGACACAACTGCATGGCCTGCCTGGAGATTTTATTTAAATCTACTGTATTTTTTAAAAAGGCTTAAAAAAAATTCAACCTAGGCTTGGAATGAAGAAGCCACTTGATTTGTGTGATTTGTGTTTCAAAGGTCATTAGCTATATGAAACTCGTTCAGAGCCTGGGATGAGAGCAGTTGAGAGCTGACAAATAGTGGGACAAATTTCTCTCTGTGTTCATGAAATCTTGTTCAAAGGCATATTGTTTATACATACTTCCAGAATATCCACTCTTCTAGCAGTTGTGTTTGGGGAAATTAGAATCCCAGTTCAAGTGTCTTAATGAATCAATTCAAGTCTGTAGAAATTAGGTAGGTAGGTAGGTAGGTAGGTAGGTAGGTAGGGGTGATGATAGATAGATGATAGATAGATAAAAGGACAGATAGGTAGGTAAGTAGATGATAGATAGATAGATAGATAAATTGATATAGCTGAAAAAACATGACTCTAAGCAATTGCTTGATGATGTGGATCATGTATTAACCTAAAGTTCAGAGAAAGGATATGCCAACAAACACACTGTGCTTAATTGGTGGGGGAATTTTTACAAAGAACGTTCACATTATATTGGTGGTTGACTAGGGGGTTCTTCCTATATACTCCTAAGTGCATTTGTGTGACATGCAACTTATTATGGATTATTGTCTACAATAGGAAGCTTGTGAGGACAAAGGCATGGTGGTCATGTCTGTTGGGATTATTTCTTGAAACAGCTTCTTTCCTTCCAGTCCATTCAGGTAAATTCTGCACAGACAAATGAAGCTCTCAGTAAGCCACAAAAATACTGCTAGCGTTGATTTGAAAACAAAATCAAAGATCCAGGAAGGTTTTGACATTTTAAGATATACAGAATCCTATCTTAAGAATGAAGGAAACGTGCTTCACTAATGAGGAACCTGTAGAACTGGCATAAGTCTGAGAAAGGGGGTGATGAGGAAGGAAAAACAAGAGTATCTCTCACATTTATCATTTTCCAGGATCCATATCTAACACCCTTTGTTTTCAGAATAGCATAGTGGCAGGCAGAAGACCAAATCAGTGGAGAGGACCAACTTTGCCATTAGATAATCTGGGCTTCCCAATTCAGCTACCAAGTCATTATCTAACTGCTCTGAACCTCAGCTTCCAGAAGTATAATGTGATTCTAAAGATAAGACTTTCCTCATTTGTTTATTGTGAAGATTGAGATAATCTGTGTAAACAATTCACCAAGGTGCCTGAGTTTGATAAACCCTCTACGAAATCTAAGATAGACAGAAAGTGAGTGCAAGTTCACAGAGGTGCTGTTGGGATCTTGACTGTCCCCATATGGTCTTGTCTTCATTTAGAATCACAAAACTGAAGAGGCCTCATGGTTCTCAAATTTGACTGCACATCTGAATCATCTGCACAACTATTTTAAAATCTAAATTTTTTTTTAAAGATTTTATTTATTTGACAGAGAGAGACACAGCGAGAGAGGGAACACAAGCAGGGGGAGTGGGAGAGGGAGAAGCAGGCTTCCTGCTGAGCAAGGAGCCCGATGCAGGGCTCAATCCCAGGATCCAGGATCCCAGGACTCATGACCTGAGCTGAAGGCAGGCGCTTAACGACTAAGCCACCCAGGCACCCCTTAAAATCTAGATTTTTAAGCCCTTCCCTACATCTATTCCATTTGATTCTCTGGGATGGATTCCTGACATTAGTATGCTTAAAAAAATAGCTCCCAGGAGATTCTGATAAGCAACCATGTGTGGGACCTTCTGATCTAATTTAACTTTCGATCCAATGAAAGAATCCCTTCTTCAAACTGGCAACCTTGACATTTACAACCATGCAACATTCTGAAATAGATCATTAAATTGTTTATGTATCTTTAGAAAAGGCAAGGATCCATAGCCACCTGTGTGTATTCATTAAGAGGAAAATATTTCAGGCTGACTTTAGTTCCTTTATAGATACCTTTATGAGGATGGTAGATCCAAGGAGCTCTCCAATTACAATTTTTCTTGAGGTCAGCAAAGCTAGTTGTAGCTAGTTTTATGGATCTACGTCTGCCCATTTGGAGGTCTCTAGTGGGCTTCCGCAGGCTTCAGACTTTGGTCCTGCTTTTTTTTTTTTTTTTAAGCCAAAGGCTGAATGAGATGTTGCAAGATATTAAGATCACTTCAAAACCCATGCTTTACCCTTTTCAGGGCGCTGCAGTGCTCTCAGGTAGATAGGATCTTCTCTGGTGTCATTTCAGTTGTTGGACAGTGTTTTCCATGAGGCCCCAAAATCCTGTAATTTCTATACCTCCATCTTACTTCTTAGCAGGGAATAACTTTTCTTATGCAATAATTTTCCTAAAATCTTTTAAAATCTTAAGGAAGACTTTCACCCACTCTGCTGTACATTTTTTGTTTTCTCCATCTTCTTCAAATATTTCTCCTAGGACATGGTTTCCAAACCAACTCAACATTATCTTCCTCCTCATCTTAAACACTAGCTCAGTCATAATATTGCTCTTTAAAAATCATACTAGAACATAATATTCTATGTCGCCTGATTAGCATAAACAATCACTTTCATGATCTCCCACTAAGCAGTCTAATGTTTTATTAGTTTATATATTTTGACAGTTATCTCATATTGTTCAGGTTGTGGTCAATTTCAACAACCAATGTTCTTCAGAAACTGCTAGCAAATGAACTCTTCCTTATTTTTATACCCATGTTTAACTTTTTTAGGAAAATTAAAGACCATGTATTCACCACTCCTAAAGTTCCTTTTGGAGATTTTGGAATCATC
The DNA here is from genome assembly GCF_054177405.1 of Leptonychotes weddellii. Classification (NCBI taxonomy): domain Eukaryota; kingdom Metazoa; phylum Chordata; class Mammalia; order Carnivora; family Phocidae; genus Leptonychotes; species Leptonychotes weddellii. The sequence goes on from NC_138369.1 coordinate 65,938,126, forward strand.
ACTCCAATTTTGGGGGGGGGATAAGTAGAATTTTTATTATAATCAATATATGTGTTATTCTTCCTTGCTTTGCAACATCTCATTCAGCCTTTGGCTTAAAAAAAAAGAAAAGAAAAGAAAAAAGAAAAAAAAAAGCAGGACCAAAGTCTGAAGCCTGCGGAAGCCCACTAGAGACCTCCAAATGGGCAGACGTAGATCCATAAAACTAGC
>NC_138369.1:65938835-66041339 GCF_054177405.1 Leptonychotes weddellii
AAAAGAAAAGAAAAGAAAAAAGAAAAAAAAAAGCAGGACCAAAGTCTGAAGCCTGCGGAAGCCCACTAGAGACCTCCAAATGGGCAGACGTAGATCCATAAAACTAGCTACAACTAGCTTTGCTGACCTCAAGAAAAATTGTAATTGGAGAGCTCCTTGGATCTACCATCCTCATAAAGGTATCTATAAAGGAACTAAAGTCAGCCTGAAATATTTTCCTCTTAATGAATACACACAGGTGGCTATGGATCCTTGCCTTTTCTAAAGATACATAAACAATTTAATGATCTATTTCAGAATGTTGCATGGTTGTAAATGTCAAGGTTGCCAGTTTATATCAACCAGAAGCTAGCCTTTGTGAGAATAATGGAATTATTTGACTGTCTCCATTTTTCTGGAACTTATTTATGAGCCCTCAGAGGTTACTGACAATGATGCTGAGACTCAGAAATCACATTTCTAAGTTCTGTCAGCATTATAGAGACATAGTTCTTTTTATTCTCAGATACTTGAATTCTTTTAAATCTACTGAATCTTCTTTTACTTACTTGTCAGATTTCTTAGGCCACAATATGCTTTATTTTGTTTTTAGTTTTCTTCCTTTCAGTTGGGAAATGCTTTTCCATTTTGAGACAATGGAAACAAAAATAGAAATTGTGAGTTCTCTCTTCTTTTTGTCATGTTAAGACACAAATCTTTTTTTTTTAGGTTGCAGGCTTGACATTTCCCCAATGTAGGGACTTATTAAGATCAGTGAAACAGCTTTCTGAGCCACTGTAATTCTGGGAATGTCCTTCCCAACATAATCTTAACTGTATTGTACCCTGCTTTCACAGTCAACCTGACAATTTGACATTTGAGGACAGAGAATTCTTTGTTAGAGGGTAGAGGGCATATCCTGTACATGTAGGATGTTTAGCAGCATCCCCAGCCTCTGTCCACAAGATGCCAGTAGCATGCACCTCCTACACCTCAGTTACCATAATTTGAAAGTATCATCAGATATTGCCCCCAGTTGACATCCTAGTTTTTGGAAATTTTCAAAATCATATATTAAAACTTTTAGATTATAATTAACCTTCCTTGACAAGTGCCCATTGGCATCTCTAGGCTGGTTCACACTTATATTTGCTATTAATACTTCCATGTAGTTGGATTATATGTGGCCAAACCAGGAACCTTCCATGGAGGACCCAAACTCCCAAGTCTATAGCTCCTAGAAATTGTTTCTCAGATCTGACATCTTCCTTATTTCATTTGCAAATCAGCCATTTTTTTAATTCACCAAAGAAAAATTGAACACCTTCTTCCCCCAGAGCTTCTCAGATTGCAAGGTTCAGATTGAAAATAGTGAAATCACGAGACAATATTCTGATGTTCTTGATGCTCCTAATTCCAATACCTATGCTGATTCTGGGAATGGAAGAAACCAACCAGTTTGCTTTGGGCTATTCTTTGCAGCCCAAGAAATGCTTATTTATACCAGAGGTAATCTTTTTCCCTCACAGTTTATTTCTAGCTACTTTCCAACAAAGTCCCCCCCCACCTTAACTAAATGTACTTTTAGTGACGTGTCCTTGTAATAAAGTCAACTGAGCAAAACTCACAGGGGAGGAGACTTTCAAATGTCTTTTGGGAAGAAAGAAAACAATCCACAAAAAGAAAGGCAGCACTGTTCTTTTAGAAAGCCTGCTGTGGCAAAAAGAAATGCACAGAAAAGGACAATTTTCTGATTCAAAGGAAATGCAGACGTCAGAATTCCTGCCAATACAGAAGGATAGAGGTGCAAACACTGGAAAGGTAAGGTTGCCAGGCTCTCTGTCTACGCACAAAGAACTTCTTCTCTCACTCTGCCCCAGAAGACAAGCTATGGACATTTTGCACATCTTCCCCACCTAAAGTTAGAGGCTCTCTAAGACAAATTTGTCTTTAAGACAAATTCCCCACCTAAGGTTAGAGGCTCTCTAAGACAAAAACACAAGTTCTTTCCAAGAAATTCTTGGGAAGCTTCCTGGGTCAACATCCCCCCACCCCCTAGAGTATGTTTGACACCTGACAGTAGCTATTGGGCCAATGATTTTCAGATTTCATTGTGCTTAAAAATCAACAGGAGAGGGGTGCCTGGGTGGCTCAGTTGGTTAAGCATCTACCTTCAGCTCAGGTCATCATGATCCCAGGGTCCTGGGATTGAGCCCCACGTTGGGCTCCCTGCTCAGCGGGGAGTGTGCTTCTCCCTCTGCCCCTCCCCCTGCTTGTGTGCTCTCTCTCTCTCAAATAAATAAATAAAATATTTTAAAAAATAAAAATAATCAACAGGAGAGCTTATTTCAAATGTAGCATCCTGGGACCTGCCCACTGGAGATTCATTATGTGGACTGGGGCCCAGAAATTCATATTTCTTTAATAAGTAACACAGGTAGTTCTGATGCATAGTTGAAAAACACCATCCCAGGTGTCCCAGGGTAAAACTGGGAAAACCCTGATACTGGAGCCTGGTCATGTGGGTGCAAAATGTGTTTTATCATGGCATTCAATACTTCTCTCCCCAAGGAAAGAATTGGCAATAAGCAACAAAAAATAGTGTTACCAAAGCTTGTGTGCAGACCCTTCCAAAAAGAGAAGAAACATTTTAAATGACTTGTTATTCACCAAAAAAAAAAAAAAATGTGTTTAGCAAAAATATGCTGTTAGACTGTTAAGCCACAAGTACGTATTTTGTCTCCCTTAATAAACCATGAGGTTTGCATATGTGAACGAATGGGCAAATGCCTTGCCAACATTCTCCACAAAAGCTGTGCATTTGTGAGACAGCCAAGCCCTTGCAGACCTGAGCTAGGACCTAGCTGTCTGACCCACTGATGGCTGTTTTCATAATCGGTGATCGAGAAGAGTCCCCTGCCATTTCCTCTGCGGTGTCCAGGCAAGACAAACTGCAGGTTGTTCACCAGCTGACTTTCACTTCTCTAGAAACCATGTTTTTAAGTCCTAGACACATCCCACACAAGCAAAAGTTCTCTTTCCCAAGGTTTGTGGAGCAGACAGCATTTAGCGGAGGTCATGATAACGTCATCTCTATTTGAACCCAAATTGACATTGCTTTTACTCTTGTACTACCAAAATAAATGAGAGAACACAAATGAGATTTTTTGTCTTCTATTAATAAATAATATACAGGAACAAAAGCACATAGATTATAAGTACTCAGCTGCATGAATTTTCACAAAGTTGAACACACCTCTCCAACCATTCTCCAGACCTAGACATAAAATATCACAGTATCCCACAAACCTCCTCTCATATTCTGCCAGTCACTGCACCTCCCAGGATAGAGGCAAAGGTGCGGTTTTGCTTATTTGGGGTGCTTATTAAATGAAGTAATATTTTTTTAAAGATTTTATTAATTTATTTCACAAAGTGAGAGAGAGAGAGCATGAGTGGGGTTGGGGGGGAGAGGCAGAGGTAGATGGAGAAACAGACTCCCCCCTGAGCAGGAAGCCCAATGTGGGGCTGGACTCCAGGACCCCGGGATCATGACCTGAGCTAAAGATAGACGCTTAACTGACTGAGCCACCCTGGCGCCCCTTCATGAAATAATATTGTATGTGCTCCTTTGTGTCTGGCATCCTTCAAAACAAGTATTTTAATATATGAATCCCCATCTGGTACCCACTGTTCTCCTGAAATACTAGCATTTATCAAACAAACATCTGTAAGGACCCTTAGAAAGTATTCAATAGAGCAAAGCAATTGATCTACCTCCTGAGAAAACTCAAATCTAGCAGCAGCCTATAGCATGAAACAGGCAGATATTCACCATAGAAACCACTGCTCCCTTCCCATCAGACAACAAATTCATACCAAATCCCTACTCTGTGCCCCCCACTGGGCTGCCAGCTCTGCATTAACTCTGTGAGGTAGGAAAGTCATGGCCTCTCCAGAAAGCACTCAGAATGTACCTGGAGAGGTTAATACACAAAAGAAAGAAAGAAAATTCAAGCTGTGTGTGTATATTTACCGGACTGTGTTGTGTGTTCTAGACTATTCAAGAAAAGAATGATAAGGTGCTACTTGAGTTACAGATAAGAATTTCTTGAGTGACAGGCAGTAACTGCAAAGTGAGTTATGGAAGAAGGAGCCCCGGGCATGGTTGTTACCAAGGGAAGGGTTCACAGGAGAGATGACACTGTGTTCTGTTTATTGCAGATAATGGCTACAAAGGTTGTGCTATTAATGTCACGAGGGCAGGAGTAGGCAGCTCTGTAGGGAGATAAATGTTAAGCCTAGGGGGCAAAACAACAGGTAACCTAACAATGGGACCCTGTTCACAAAAACCAGAGACGTCAATGTTCGAGAGTCAATGATGGTTTGTCTCTGAAGCATTCCCCCCCACCTGCCCCCACACTCAGGGAAACTCAGCAGCTCTTTATGGAATCACTGTTACTTGAGCCAATGACAGAGATTCCATAATTGAATTTCGTGTCTTAGTAATAGCATTTCCTGCCAGATAAGAGTTTGTTCCATACAGTACCACAGATTTCCTTTGTAGTTGGCAATAGTCAAAAAATAAAAGGATAATAAAATATCATTGATTGGGTGGCAGGAACCTTTCCATGTATGTGTTAGCTATAATCCTCATCACGTTCGAAAAGGCAAATTTACCAAAACCACAATTCAGAGGGCTGCGATACATTTCATAGAATTAAGTAGCTTGGAAGAATCATTTGGATTTGATCATCTGGATTTGGTCTATCTAGATACAAAAATCATCTAGAGAGCAGAGAGTGAGCCCTTTTAGTTGGATGTGCTGATATTGATCACAATGGCCTGATATAATAGATAATTATGTGGTATTTTCTATCCTCTAAATTCTTTATTTCGTATTGCTCTTAACAGTCTCACAAGTAGATTTCTCTGCATTTGACCCTCACAATGACTGTACTGAGTAAGCAAAACCAATCTTGGCCCATGTCACAGGGGAGCTCACCTAGTTTGTAAGTTGGAGGCCACAACTGAAGGCCAGATCGGATTCCATTATCAGTACTGTTTCCACAGAATAGAAATGCACAGCATTAGTACTTCAGTACAGATACGGAAGATAAACCATAATATGGTCTTGAGGCCAGGGGTGAAATAAAAATCCACGATATATTTACTGATAAAGTGTCTTTTTAACACCAGGGCTCAAAATGCCCTTCTTAAAAGAGACCTGGGGAGGGCGCCTGGGTGGCTCAGTTGGTTAAGCGACTGCCTTCGGCTCACGTCATGATCCCGGAGTCCCGGGATCGAGTCCCGCATCGGGCTCCCTGCTCAGCGGGGAGTCTGTTTCTCCCTCTGACCTTTCCCCCTCTCGTGCTCTCTCTTTCTCATTCTCTCTCTCAAATAAATAAATAAAATCTTTAAAAAAATAAAAAAAAAAAAAAAGAGACCTGGGGAGGAAGACTCAAAGAGTCCTAATGATTATTTCATCACCATCCCAGCCTTGTTCAGCAGCACAGTAACTTCTACGGAAATGGCTTTGCCTGCATCTGTCTGAGAATAAGAGAAGCAGAGGAAGGTTAAACATGAAAATGATGCTGCAAAATTCATGACTGTGGATGCGTCTGATTCCCAGCTCGCGGCTCTAGGGGGGCACCTGGTGATGCCGGATAAAGGAGAGGAAGCATGAGAAGAAGCTGGCAGGCCGTCCCACAAAATATGCCACCCTTGGGTGCCCTTCCTGAGAAAGAATCCCACAACACAGCCAGATAGCTGCTAACCTCAGCCTGAAGGAGCCTTGCGTTGGCAGTCTTCACACAGATTGCTTAGCAAGCAAGCCAGGCATCCCATACCACTAACAGCCACAGAAAAAGGGCTTCTTAGGAGAGTCTAGGCCAGACAACCCTCTCCACCTCAGAGATGCATGAAAACAGTTTCCCCAGCAAGTGGGATGAGTTGTCATCAAAATCAAATAAACATACGTCTTCAAGGATTCTCAGGCACCCCCTTGCCAACAGGCTTTCTTTACTTGCTAGCGGTCTCCGTGTTGTATCAGCAAGGTCACGGCCCCCCCAGATTCCCCAGGATGGCTTTTGAGCTTGTTTGTCTCCTGTCCTCCCCTTGGGGTGTTTTACATACCACGGGCCAGCAAGTATTTTTACGACCTCTCTCAGGCTCCTGGAAGGGAGAGCCTTGAAGCACCTCAAAATTCAGGTGCCCCCTTGAAGAGCCCTTAATTAATGCCTAACAGGTCTCAGAGTATGAAAGACCCACTCCACTTGCCCAGGCCCAGAACAAGTCTGTTCGTGCCTAGAATGCCACAGAAATTTTCACTGAACAGTTCTTTCAGCCTTCTTCGTTGTTTTCTTATTTAAATTCCAGTTAGTTAACATACACCGTTATATTAGTTTCAGGTGTATGATACAGTGATTCAACACTTCCATACAGCACTTGGTGCTCATCACAGCAAGTGCGCTCCTGAATCCCATCACCTATCACACCCATGCCCCCATCCCCCTCCCCTCTGGTCACCAGCAGTTTGTTCTCTAGAGTTAAGAGTCTGTTTCTTGGTTTGCTTCTCTCTCTCTTTTTTTTCCCCTTTGCTCATTTGTTTTATTTCTTAAATTCCACATATGAATGAGATCATATGGCATTTGTCTTTCTCTGACTTATTTCACTTAGCATTATACTCTAGCTCCATCCATATCATTGCAAACATCAAGATTTTATTCTTTTTGATGGCTGAGTAATATTCCAGTGTGTGTGTGTGTGTGTGTGTGTGTGTGTGTGTACACCACATCTTACATTATCCATTCATCAGTCAACAGGCATGGGATCTTTCCATAATCTGGTTATTATATTGGCTGCTATAAACATCAGGGAGCATGTGTCCCTTTGAATTAGTATTTTTGTATCCTCTGGGCAAACACCTAGTAGTACAATGCTGGATTGGAGAGTAGTTCTATCTTAACATTTTGAGGAACCTCTATACTGTTTTCCAAAGTGGCTGCACCAGTTTGCATTCCCACCAACAGTGTAAGAGGGTTCCCCTCTCTCCACAACCTCACCAACATCTGTTGTTCTTGTGTTGTTGATTTTAGTCATTCTGACAGGAGTGAGGTGATATCTTACTGTAGTTTTTATTTACATTTGTTTGCATATTGATGATGAATGATGTTGAGCATCTTTTCATGTGTCTGTGGGTCATCTGTATGTCTTCTTTGGAGAAATTGTCTATTCATGTCTTCTACCCATTTTTTAATTGGATTATTCATTTTTTGGGTGTTGAGTTTTATACATTCTTTATATATTTTGGATACTAACCCTTTATCAGATATGTCATTTGCAAATATCTTCTCCCATTCTGTAGGCTGCCATTTAGTTTTGTTGATTATTTCCTTCTTTTTATCTTGATGAAGTCCCAGTAGTTTATTTTTGTTTTTGTTTCCCTTGCCTCAGGAAACATGTCTAGAAAGAAGTTGCTGTGGCTGATGTCAAAGAGGTTACTGCCTGTGTTCCCCTCTAGGATTTTTAGGGTTTCATGTCTCACATTTAGGTCTTTAATCCATTTTGAATTGGTTTTTGTGTTTGGTATAGAAAGTGGTCCAGTTTCATTCTTTTGCATGTTGCTGTCCAGTTTTCCCAACACTATTTGTGGAAGAGACTTTTTCCCATTGGATAGTCTTTCCTGCTTTGTTGAAGATTAATTGACCACACAGTGTGGGTTCATTTCTGAGTTTTCTATCTGTTCTATTGATCTATGTGTCTGTTTCTGTGCCAGTACCATACTGTTCTGATCACTACAGCTTTGTAATATAACTTGAAATCCAGAATTGTGATACCTCCAGCTTTGCTTTTCTTTTTCAAGGTTGCTTTGGCCACAAAAGACCCCAGATAGTCAGCCTTCTTAAAACCCAGTCCAAGGAGCCCACTGGAGAATAGAGAAAAGGCCACTCCTCATAACATACCCCTTTTCCCTTGAGAAGCCTACCTACAATAAATTTCATCCATCCACCTTCTTCAGTTACATAAATCAAAAGTCTCCAAGCACATCAATGCAGGCACAGAGTTACTGGGGAGGGTTCTGGACACACAGTGTTTACCTGCAATGTCTAAGGTGCAGACTGGCTAGTCAGAAATGCCCCACTGTAGAATAAGTGTCTGGAGAGGGGTAAAACTTCAAGTTGCAAAGAGAATTTGCAAGCACATATGCCCTGGAATGAAATTCTGAGCAGCTGAAGGTGAAAGGAAAGTAGCTGAGGCAGGGAATTAGGCAGAAAGTTCAGGAAGCACAGGACTCTTTCTCCTACAGCAATGGTTCTTCAGGTGTCACTCCCAGGGCACCAGCAACAGCCTCCCCTGCGAGCTTGTTAGAACTGCCAATCCCCGGGTACCTCCTAGATATGGACCCAGCAATCTCTATTTTACAAACCTTCAGGTGATTCGGATGATGTTAAAACTTGAGCGTCACTCGTCTAAGGCACAGCTGGTAGAGGAACCCTGCCACCACCCAAGAGCAGCTGTCGCCATTCCCTACACACTGGGTGCTGTGGGGACAAACGGTTTAGACGTTACAAAGCTGACACCCATCTGGCAAAGCTTGTTTTCCAGGTCTTTTTTCACTGTAGATTTAAGGCCTTAAAGAGAAAAGTCAAAGTTCTCACCTCCAGACCCATCCCTCTCTGGTGGGTGCATAAGGGATGTGGGGGTACCCATCTTTGCACTCATGGGTGCATCTGTTAGCCGGGGTTTGCCCCTCCTATAAACACTTTTTCCTACTAGCTGGAAAAGTCTTCCAATGATAGAATGAACGCCTCTCGTTTGGAAGAGAAGCCTCTTCAACTAGTTTCAGGTGCTGTCCTTGTTGGTTAACTTGCCTTTCAGAGGCTGTCAGGAGATGGGGTCAAGGTAAGAGATGGCCAAACAGGAGGAGATTCATAGTCACAGACACAGGCCAGACTCCACTCCCTGGTGGAGAATCTTTGCCAACTTCAGGGACAGGAAAGAGGCAGCAGCCACCAGCAAGAGGTTCATTTGTCCAGAATATCTGGCCTGCAATCACCCTGGGGGGGTCCTACAAAAATCACAAGAGATCCAAAGGAAGGAACCAATTGATGTAGAAGCTCCAAACGCTTGTACCAATCTAGCATGGGAAACATTCCAAAGAATATAAAAAGGAAGGGGGGGCAATCGGAGGGGGAGACGAACCATGAGAGACTATGGACTCTGAGAAACAAACTGAGGGTTCTAGAGGGGAGGGGGGTGGGAGGATGGGTTAGCCTGGTGATGGGTATTAAAGAGGGCACGTATTGAATGGAGCACTGGGTGTTATACGCAAACAATTATGGAACACTACATCAAAAACTAATGATGTAATGTATGGTGATTAACATAACTTAATAAAATAAAATTTAAAAAAATGAAATGGAAATAAGGAAGATAAATAGAAAAGGGAAAAGTCAAGAGATGTGCTCTGAGTGAAAATGCTCTGAGACCTCAGGGACATGAGCAACCTCTCTGGACTTCCCTTCCCCCTTCTTTAAAATGAATGAGTCAACAGGATGACCTCCAAGACCAATTCCAGCTCTTTAACTATAAATCTCTCACCACAGTTGGTGCCTGTCTTCTCTTAGCTGTGCTGGGTCCCCATGGGTCTAATCACCACTTCTTAATCTCTGGCTACATTTTCCTGCTGACTTTCTCAAGGGCAAACTTCTACAGATTAAAAACAATAATAATAAAAAACAAAAGAAGAAGAAGAATCTCCCAAAGTCTCTGCTTTTGAGTTGGGCGTGCAATGGATGCCTACAAAGAGAGTAACCAAGGTAAGCATATTTGGGGGATAAAAGCATTTCAGCAGTGGAGGAAGGAAAAGCAATAGATGTCAATGAATATTAAGACAAAAATAAAGTTAATAAGTATTAAGACAAATATCCTCTCTCCTTTCTCTTAATCTGTATCATACTTATTTTTTTACACCTGGCTCTCCTTTCGTCTACTATTCATCAAACTCTGATTTCAGACTGTGCACATCCTTCCCTTATATGAATAAATCCTCCCAACAACCAGAGGAGGCAGATACCGTTATTATCTCCATCTTACCATCAGGAAACTGAGGTTTAGGGACATCATCACTCCCAAGACGACACACAGAGTAAGGGGCAGAATTGAAACCTACATCCTGGAAGAGCTGGGTCCAGAGCCAGCACGTAAATCCTCCAGGATGCTGCATCTCTCAAATTTCCCTTATAAACTGTTAGTTTAGGATAAAAAATGAGCTTTAGGACACCTGTTAAAGGTTTATCAGTTTTTTAAATTGACCCTGACAGGCTGTCACACATTCTCGTAGGCGGAACAGTGGGTCCTGATACTGAATCTCAACAGACAGCTATCTGAAGAGCATCCATTGTACCCAACAAGGGATCAACGTGAATGAAACCAAGATAAGCCCAAGACATGAGGGTCTCTCATCCTCAGAGCCTGAGTACTACTCCAGATTCTATTCTGGAAAAGCTGTGTGACCTCTAGAAAGTCACTTGATGTCTCCAGACTTTAGTCTGTCTATAAATTAGGGGGAGAGTCCTTTCCTAAGAAAAAAAAAATCTTCGACCATTCTCATATCACCCATATCCTCTGGGAGAACCGCTGACTCACAATCCAGCTCCTTTATATGTGCAGAACAAATATGGTAGTCAAGTTAGACAAGTAATCAGATCTTAGAGGTTGGCTTCCAGAACTTATGTTCTCTAACATTTGAGGCTTGTATCAACCTTAAGTTTCTACATTCACATTCCGTGTATTGCTTACTGTGGAGTTTTTTTTTTTTTTCTTCTTCCTTTAGCTTCACTTCCCATGAGTCAGAATATTGTAAAACACATTAACTGGTGATTCTGGAAATGAAAAACCTTTGCTTTCACATAGAGCAGTTACCTTAACCCACACTTTGGGATCTAACCTGCTCACATTATGGCTCCAAGTCTCATCATTTCACAAGAGTTTGCTTTTTCTCATTTAAGCCTTCGATAGAAGGGACCTGATCCTGGGATAACCCCCTCTCCCCTCCTCACTGTTTTCTTCTCCACTTTTCCAGAAACACATACTGCAGAACAGGGGAAATCCTCATTGATCTCTCCTCTACTTTGAGTCATGCTAACTAGCTCTCCGACTGCTTGTGTTTCCAGACTTTGTTGTTGTTTTTAATTTTCTTTTTTAGACTTGGTGAACTGCAGACAAAAAGGGGTGGCAGAGAGGCCATCAGAGTTACTCTGGCATTTGAACCTCAGCAAGGAAACAACAGCGTTGGTACAGCCACTGGGAATGAATTTGCCCTTCCGATTTTTTTCCAACAAGTTCAAAAAGTGAACCCAGGATATGTAAAATGACATCTCTGCTGGGCACTTATATGGAGTCTCTCTCCTCCCAGTCCCTCAGTGCACAGGTTGCAGTTCCATTTAGTTGTCAAGTTGTGGCAAGATTAATAACCGTTTAGAAGAGTAATCATCTTACCCAACAAACTGACGGAATCTCCCTCAGTGGGAATTCTGACTCTTGTAACTAAGTCATGGTCTTAGGAATCATGGAGCTGGAAAGAAACCTCTGAGCTGTTCTAGGTCAACTTCATGTCTAGATAAAACCAAGTTCAAAATAAAGAGAACAATGTGAACTTCACTTAAAACAGTCAAAGATTCCTTAGTCTTTTTTTAGTCATACAGTGCTTCAGTCAGTAGACAAACAAGACAATTAACTCACTTTATACTTTCAGAAGGAAAGAGTAAAAGAAATGGTTTTAACTATCAGATTTTTAACATAATTGATACTGTAAGTGAAATGTGGACTTTCATTCATTAAGAGTCTTTTATAAAAAACATGAACTTAATATGTTGAAAAGAAATTGCTGAAATAAAATGTGGGCATCTCTAAAATAAGTATACTGTTGGCATGGACAAGCAATGGCATTCAGAGCAACTAATTCAAACTGCCAGAAATATACTAAAATAACTCTGCACATTAACAAAGAAAATCCTAAAATTATTTTATATATTGTGTTACTCAGGAATCTTATTTGCAAGTATTACATTCTGGCTGATTTAATCAGAAAATGAATGAATTGAAATTATATCAGCTGCTTGCAGAGTTGAGTCCCTAGGAAGGCTGGAAATTGGTCAGGAACAAGGGATACTAGACCACACCCCAACCAGGGCCAGAGTCCTACCGCACGACTCATCCAGTGGGGACTCTGCTTCTGATGTCCCTGAAAACAATGCACAGTAGTTTACAAAAATTTCCACCAATGGCCTGAGACTCCAGATGTTACTTCCATACCTGTTATCCCTGATTTTCCCAGAAATGTACATTTCCTGCATTGCTATTGCCACCAGAATAAGTGGGAATCATTTATCCACTATCCCTATTTCTTTCATTTCCAGCTCCCAGTTTATATATTTAGGTGGATGTACTGATTGGTCAGCTTTGGATCAAGTGCCTATAAGAGACATGACAAAAGTAGCTATCCTTTTGTACCTCCAGGATGTGAATGGGGCTCTGCCAAGACTCGGAGGGTGGGGTGATAGGAGAGGCCAAATTATGCTGCTAAACAAACCACCCCAAAAATCTCAGTGGCTTAAACACAAAATATTTGTTTCTTTTTCTTTTCTTTTCTCTTCTCTTCTTTTTTTATTTTTTCCTTCCCCCTCAGTCATACTACCAATCTGTAACTAGTTACCTGAGACCTCTTCTCATTCTCACTCAAGGACCTAGGCTGACAGGACAGCCTCTATGTGGAAAGCTGCAGGTCATCATGGCAAAGGGAGAGTGTGGTGAAACGTATACCCGTGCTTTAAAGCTTCTAACTGGAAGTGACAGTGTCATCCCTGCTTAAACTTTAGTGGCCAAAGCAAGCAACATGGCCACAGCCAAACTCAAGAGGAAGTGGGGTGTAGGGAAAGACAATTCTACCTCATGCTCAGAAAAAGAAGCAGAAATACCTGATGGACAACACTAATGAATAGCATGTCGATGAGCTGCCAAATATATAAAGGGAATTCAGACATTAGGCAGTCAGAAGCGGACAAACATCTATTACATATATTAATGACAATTAGCATTAATTGAGCCGTTACCGTGTTCTAGGCACTGTTGCTACTGAGTTGCCTTATATACCTTGCCGCACTGAATTGACTCTGGGATGGAGTTTTTTTAGCATTATTCTCATTTATTGATGAGGAAACTGAGTTTAAAGAGATTATGTGACTGGCTCAAGGTCACACACAAGGGAATAAAGAGCTAAGAGTTCAACTTATAATTATCAACAGCTGTGAACAAAAGAAAAAAAAATCAGAGTTTTTCCTGAATGGACAATAGCCACGCAGAGTACAAAGAAAGAGACGGCTGAGGGTTCATATGGGAAGTAAAGTGTTATCTTCCTCAGCTTCCCACCTCTGGTCCCCTTATTCTTTTGTTCCCCTCTCTTCTTGTTTTGCTTCTTGCCCTCTCTAAGCCTGTGAGCCTATCCCAAGTCTCCTTCATGGAGGCTCTGACCATAAATTGTGGAGGGAGAGAAGCCTGTACCAGGACCCAGAAGCTCCAGGCTCTAATATCAGGCTTTGGACTAGAAGCAATTCGCAACCACTCTGAGCTTTAGTCTTCTGAACTGTAAAATGGTAATAATAATCTTAAATTATAGGATTCTGGAAATAAGTTACAAAGAAGTACTTTTAAAAAAGCAAATATTACATACATAAAACATTATTAGTAGGAAGGAGATCTGATAAAGAACGTCTGCGGTGATAAGATACATCTGAAGAAAGGATAAAAAGCTTCAAAACCCAAAAGGATGAATAACTGAAGACATTCCTGGCCAATAGAAAGATATTTGGGTGAATTATAATTTTCAAACCTTTTTTGGAATAATAGATCAGACTAGTGCCCCTTGCAAGACTTGTCTTGCTCACCCAATATACCCTAGTACGTGAGAGCCTCTCTAGCATACTCCTTCCTAAATATGGACCCCCCCCACCCTGCTGTTTAAGAGTATAGTATGCCTGGGATGCCTGGGCAGCTCACTGGATTGAGCATCCAACTCTTGATTTCAGCTCATGTCATGATCTCAGGGTCATGAGATGGAGTCCTATGTGGGGCCCTAGGGTCTTGGGAGATTCTGCTTGAGATTCTCTCACCTCTCTCTCTCTGCTCCTCTCCCCTCCCCCTGCCCCACATGCGTGCATGCTCTCTCTCACTCTCTCTCTGTCTCTTAAAAAAAGAAAGAAAGAAAGTAGAGCATTCCTATGAACATTTCATAAGTAGGAATGGCTTAAAGCAAGAAGTATACCCTCTTGGAAAAAGGTACCAACATAGGTTTTTCATAAAAACAAAGTGACAGTACTGTGAACTTCCAGAGAGTGGGGGATACCTGTAAATCGAATTCTTTATGCCTTTCCTTTTCAGACTCTCTGATGCATTCTAGGAAACAGTGACATCAAAAATGAGGTTATACCTTATTCATTCCGCTGATAATGAACAATCATCACGTGTACCTTCTAGACAACGTATTCTTAAAATGATTCTCTTCATTTGGGGTATGTCATCATGAAGTTAGGATTTCTACATTCTTTTACTTTTATCAGGTTAAGTGGCTAGGAGAGGTCAATGTGGAACAAAAGTGAAAGCACAGATGAATGGAGGGAAAAGTGAGGCTAATAATCGGAGAAAATGTCAGGGCCAACCAAAAGTTTCCATTAAAACATCTCCCATTACAATTTGTCCTGTGAGTGTCATGGCTGAAAGTGCCCTGGTCACTCCTTTGAGCATTTTCCACTAATTAAAATATTTTTCCATTGTGTAGATTAGAGGAGAACCGATTGCTTATAAGTATTCACATCCACAGCAGGTCTAAATTAATGATACAGTTTTTTTTTTTTTTTCAAAGCAGCTTTGTGCAAGGCAAACCCAGTGGTAGCAGATGGACATTTTCTGTTGCAAAGAGAGCTGTGTATTTATTATAAAATAGTGATTCTGTTGCTTAAGAAACAGTGCATTTTATGCTTCCTTTACCAAAAAAAAAAAAAAAAAAGTAAAAGCATCCATCCTCTGTCACATATCTGAAAATTATCTTTGTTGGCATAGAAAAATAAGAAAAGGAAAGACCCACATGGGGGATAGTCTGCAGCTTTCCATTATTTATAAATTACCCACTTTTGTTTCTTAGGCTGCATTTTTTTTAAAAAAGTAACATTAGTTTCCTGGGACACTTTTAGCACTAGGCCACATCTCTACCAGATTGTATTCCTATTTCTACCAGATTTTAGTCCTATTCCAATGTGTTTCTGAAACATATTGAAGGAGATTAAATTGTTTTATCTTGCAAATCAAATGTAAGCAATTATTCGGTCCCAATATTAGGTTGTATTCTACTTCCCTGCCCCATTGGCCTGGATCACTGTCAGATGCCTCTAACTTATTTCTTTGTGGTTTTAGCTAGAACTTCTGGTCTTCAAAGAACAAAATTTTCATTTTGTTTTGTAGGACTTTGGGACCTATTTTAGCCCCAATTGTTTATAAATACTCCTATCAACGTGTCAGTTGTAAACTGGAGACATTATTCACTTCTTCTTCATTGATGAATTCTCCTATCAAGAAGCTGATGAAGAAAGGGCATTATTTTTAGAATGAGTTCCTCCAGATTTCACCTAAATACCTGCAAAGAGGATAGCATGAAATTCGATATCTCTGCTCCCACATATATGCAAGGTCTCAAAAACACAACACAATTTCCCAAGTAAATGTTGACAGCCTGAAAATTATCAAGATGGTAAGGTTACTCCAAAGAATGTCTCTTGTCTATCCATATGGGTCACTGTGATTGTGCCCCTTGGAACGTGTGCATCTATTCTGCAACCTGTCTTCCTTGGCATTCTCAGTGTGTGTTGGTGTTTCTGTGGGAAAAAGAGATCAGACGAAAGTCCTCTCTTGTACTTTTCTCTGTTGTCATTTCCTCTTGGTGTTACTCTCCCTCCCCTACTCCTCTATAACTTCTTTCTGTAACTAACCAGACTTTCAAATGGGAACATCGTATTTCTTACCTTTGTATTTATGTTTCTAGCTCTTAGTCTGGAAAGTAAAGAATGCTTTACAGTTCTCTTAAAAAAAAAGAAAGAAGAAAGAAAAATGTAGTCACTTTCACATATATGATTTAGAAAAGTATTTCTTTCCCAGAAGTCCTTAATACAAAAGAAAAAAAAAGAGAGACTCCTCCCCCTACTAAAAGGCTCCCCAGGAGAGAATGCAATCAGCCACATTTAGTTCCTTGAGGGAGAGAAAGATCAGGCAGTCATTACGTACCTCTTGCTGGGAGAATCTGGGAAATGAGGGCCATTTACAGATATTTGGTTAATTAAAAAAGTTAGTGTTGTATGTGTCTGAATCTATAAGACTATTTCTTTTCTTTTTCTGCATTTTGAATATATGCCGTTGTACTGAATTTTCATAATTCAAGGTTTTACAAAAGCAATAGTACAAAACTTCTTTTAAATGTCCCCAGCTCTAAACCCTAATGCTATTTCCCCCTGTGAAGTAAGACTGTAAAAATGTGTGATTCAAGTTTTACAGGGCATACTGTTACTAGAAAAAAACAATATAAGTCAGCTTCTCATTAAGGAGATATACATTCCAAGTTATGACTTCTAATTATCAACACTGAGTCCAACTATGACTCATCATTCCCATGAGTTTTAAGACAAAAAAGTAAGAAAGCCAAGGAGAAGAATTTTATAATCAGAGTTTGGGCAATAGTGGATTGGCCCATTGTACCAGGATTGGAGAAATCCCTGACACCTTACCTGCCCTTTTTATGGGAATTAATTCACACCTTGTTGTCTAAGCCAGTTTAAGTATGGAATTCCTGTTACTTGTAACAAATAGCATCCAAAGAGCATCCAAATATATAATATAGTACTCTTAGTCAAAAGCAATAGAACCCAACTCTGGGCCACTTAACCAAGAGAAGGTATATTAGACAGATACTTGAGGGATCACAGGACTTATTAAAGTCTGAGAGAACAGGCTTGGAAACCAGCAGAAATCTAGGAGGTAATAGAGGGCCATGATTTAGAAAGCCATAAGGGTGCCATAACAGACTTTATTGTCTCAGATGGCTCCCTCCTCATTCTTGTTTATCTTACCCGAGATTCAATATCTAGTTGCCCATGCTTAGATCACATTCTACCATTGGGGTATGCAGAGAACAGGAAGGAATGGAAAGATTGACTCCCTTCATTTTCATACTGGGAAATGAGCAGCTTCACTCCAAGAAGATGTAAGACAGGTAAACTCCCAAAGGAATTTGACTATTAAGACAAGTGGAGATGGACTCTGGACAAATTAAAATAACAAACAATCCAGCAAAAGAACATGGGCTTTGAAGTTAGACTCTACTTATTAAGTATATGACCTTGAGCAAATTACGTCCTCTCTTTAAATTTCAGTTTTTAAATCTATAAGATGATAATGAGTATGATGATGAACATAACATCTGCTTTGTAGATTTCTTCCAAAGATCAGATAACATAATGTGTACAAAAATCTTCAGCATAAAAATCATGACAAAGTAGCGACAGACCATCAGCAGCAATAGCTGCATCATTCTCAGTTTTTCTAAAAGACATGGGCGATATCTGCTGGAATAACCTTCCCTGATTATCAGATTTTTCTTTTAAAACTCATGACTTCAATAGCAACATTCTAGAGAATGTTTTGGGTGATAAACCAGTCAAAAGTCTTAATCCAAATATCCAGTCTAAGAAGAAGAAACCCCCTGATGCTTGGGAACCAAATACCAAATACACTGTGGGTCTCTCCCTACTAAAGTGAAGGAACGTCTGCACAGTGGCCCTCAGAAAAGGTGGAAGGTGCAACTAACAAGACTGAGCAAGGTCTTAGAGCTCAAATTCAATTGTCATCTCAATCAATTCCAACCCTCAAGGACAGCTTCTGGCTCCTTCACCTGAGACCTGGGACCCTCGCAGCTGGGCTGATTTCACTTGCAAGACAGCAGCTTGTTCTCAAACTCTACCTAGGGAGAGGCTCCAGGCAGGATTTCTGGGCTTTCACTGCTCAGGAGCCGGGGAAAGTGGGAACCTCAGAAGGCACTGACACCAACCCAGAGTTTCTAATGGATGACACAACCTCCCAAGGTATTAAAGTTAATGGTTTAGAGGTGCTTTGCTGAAACCCATTAACCATTTGTACTCTGTAGAGAAACTATTAGGTTTTTAGCCACCAAACAGCATGGTAGGTAAAAGCATAGATTTCAGAGTCAGAGACCTAGATTCTGATTTAGTTCCATTCCTCTTACTAAGTTTAACAGAAATAGCTAACCTAGCACAAATCTGTGCTTTGCCTTGGCATGATGGAAGTGGCTGCCCGGTGAAGGACTACATTTCCCAGACTCTCTTGCACCCTAAGTGGGGCCATCTGACTAGTTCTCACCAATGACATGCTGCAGGCTAAGAATGTTCAGAAGCAAGTTGCCTTCTTCATACTGTCTTCCCCATCAGCTTTTGCGAGAGAGGAATCAGGGTCCTAGGGAGTGACAGATCCATGAGATAAAAGGAACCTGGATCACTATATGGAGTGGTGCCTTCCTCTAATCACAAATATCTTCTCTGGACTATGATGTTGAAGCTACTATACGCTTTGCGGGTTATTTCTTACCACTGCCTACACTACCCTAATTAATACATAAGTGCTATATAAGCATTTACTGCACATATGAATATATTTTTTCTATGCATAGTTCTCATAAAGATATGCTCCTATAATAAATAGTTTGCTATACTGCTTTGATTTTTATACTTATAGTACTTTTTCCATGTTTCTATATTCTTGTAACAGAATTTAATGATTCTAGAAACTTCTGAATGGATATTCCATGATTCATTTAATCATTTACTTATTGGTGGATTTTTACATTTTTTCTTATCTTTCCCCTTTTTAATTTACTCCTGTAATTAATAACTTTGTAACTGAAAATAAATCTGAATGTGATATATTTTCTAATAATATCTTGGTGACCGTACATCTTTTAACCAGAGCATGGTTTCAGTATCATACTTGAGCAAACTGCTTGCTTGGTGTCTCTTCCACCCTAAGCCTCATCAAGTAAAAAACAAAAATCAGCCTTCTCTGATGATTCAGAAGGTGGAGAGAGAATCTGTTAAGTTCCCTTTTCTATGTGACTCGCTGCACCAACCCAGACAACATTCCATATAATCTTGTCATATACGTGCACATACATCCAGGAGTTTGTAAACCAAACTTAGTTTCTGAAAATCAGGAATAAAACTCAGCTCCAGGGACTCAAGAGAGATGTTAGGCCAGATTTATAGAATGCACAAATTTAAATGGTACTCAGCTCCATCAGTTCACAAACCAGGCAAGAACTTACTCAACCACTAAGCAAGACTGTATCTAGGGACACTGCCACAGACATTTCATGTTAGTGAGTCTTCATGAGCTCACCATATGGACCATGAAAAACTTTAAGAACTGTGAATCCACTTATGAAAGCAAGTGAGGAAGAACATTTTTGTGATATTGCAAACATTATTTTTGTATCTTACCTAATATGCAATATTTGGGAATTCCCAATGCTTCAATGGACTCACTCCTTAATTATAGATAATTCAGAAGATTGTTGTGGATATTTTCTGACCCTTTGAAAAGACACTAAGATACCTCAATGTTTTGTTTCCTACTGAGGCAGATTAAACAAATAGCTTCAGACGAATTTTATTGATGAAACCAGAGAATGGGACTTCTGGGCACACTATTTTTTTCCCCCAAAAGGTAACTTCCAAGCTCAGAGGTCACCAATCTGATTGTGCCTCTAAATTCTCACTCTATTTATTGACAAATAATACAAATTAACTAGACCAAATCAAGTGGTAGATTAATCTCCTCTTTTCTGTTTATTCCATTGTCAATCTTATTCCTCTTTCTTGTTTAACTTAATGTCTGAAGAAATTTTTCAAGTGGTACAAGAGACAATAATTAGGTAATTGGGAAATTGAAAAAAGCAGAGAGCTAATTAAAAATCAGTCATCTGGGAAGGTCTCAGCACGGTGGTAACTTATGAGCTGATGTCTACATGATAAGAAAGAGTCAGCCATGTGTCTGGAATATTCAGCAGCCAGTTCGAAGGCACAGCTTGGAGTGTTTAAGCTACAGAAAGAAGGCTTCTGTGGCTGTAGCATGGTAAGCAAGAGGAGAGCCATGGGGAGTTGGAGAGTGGTCTGGGACATTCAGGACATGGTCAGGAGCTCAGCTTTTATTCTGAGTACAATTGACAACTCATCTGGAGTATTTTAAAAGAGATAGTGGTATGATCTATTTTATATTTTAAAAGATCACTGTTGCACAGAGAATTGATTGTGGAGAAAGAACAGTCTGATGAAAGCTAGTCAGGAGGCTACTGCAGCAGGTGAAGAAAGAGCTAATGACAGATTGAAATAGGGTGGTAGATATGGAAAGTGGGGGAGTGGATGGGTTTCAGATATGCTTTGGAGGTAGAGGCAAAAGGAACTTTGTGGAATTGTTCATGGATGTGAGAGAAAGTAAGCAATGAGGAATGACTCCTAGACTATGGGCTATAGAACATAAGAGATCGTGATTCTCTACACTGAGACAGAGGAACAGAGGGTTGAGAGGAGAAGAGAAATTCCATCAGAAGTCCTGACTTAGTCATGTTGAATTTTAAGGGCATATTAGTCAATTAAGGTATGCAAGGTAGTTCATAAATGAATCTGGAATTTGAGGGAAGTTATGCTAGATGAAAAGAATATATACATTTAAAGAAAGAAGACTTGATGACACCACCTAAATATAGAGACCAAGAAGAATACAGAACGTATAACTGCTGTGAGACATCCCAGA
This sequence comes from Leptonychotes weddellii, assembly GCF_054177405.1. NCBI lineage: Eukaryota > Metazoa > Chordata > Mammalia > Carnivora > Phocidae > Leptonychotes > Leptonychotes weddellii. The sequence continues at coordinate 65,959,737 of NC_138369.1, forward strand.
AGAAAAGAAGGAAAGGAAATGGACATGGAAAAGGAAAGTCAATATGGAAGCCAGAGGAGTAGAAAAATAACCAAGTGCGTGGTGTCATGGAAACCAAGAGAACAAAGTGTGTCAGGAAGGCAGAGCCAACTGTGTCCAAATCCACTGAGAGGTTGAAAAAGATCCAGATAGCCAGTGCCCACTGGATTTGGCAATACAGAGGTAATCATGACCTTCACAAAAGCAGCTTCAGAGGACTGGTAAGAAAAGAACTCAACTGAAGTCAGGTAAAGAGGCTGAGCTGGGAGGAAAAGAGAACAATGGCAATATTGACTCAATAAGTTTTTCTGTGAAAGAGCACAAAAAGGGAGTGGTGGGTAGAGGGCCGTAGTCAACACGTGTCTTTGTCATTGATACTAGTTGGAAATGAGAGAGCAGGTTTGAACCAGAAACACTGGTTATGAAGGGGACAGGAGGGTAGAGCTGAGGAAGTGACTCTCTAAGAATGTGACAGAAATGGAACCCAAAGCACACTGGGAGAGTTGCCCTTTGAGATCAGGGATGTTTATCTTCCATAACAGAGGGAAGAGAATGCATGGCCACAACTCCAGAGATGTGGAATACCAGTGGAGTGACTCACTTATGAAAGGGGATGCACTGAGGTATTGTTTGTTGGGAGGGCTCAGAGATTTTGCCACTGGGATTCAGAGGCTTTGCCCAGTCTCCAGCAGACCTGACTTTTCACCACATTTCTGAACACTACCATCCTTTTCCCTCACCAAGTTTCCACTTTCTACTCCAATTTCCCATCACCTTTAAAAGTGTAATTCAACACCCATCTTCAAGAAGCAGCTTCAGCCTACAAGAATTTCTCCTTTCTCTCAATCCTAAAAGTCCTATACAATCTACATTTGGCAATTTATGATGTACTATTTTGGTCTCTAAATGTTTCTAACCTTTAGGGGTTTTTTTCACCATGGGATGATCCCAGCTCCATAAGACAGTGATTATGTGGGGGTGTTTTTAGATATCTGGTCTCTTGTGGTGTCTAAATGCAAGTGAAGTTACTGTCTTGTCTTTAAACTACCTATTGCTTATGAACTGTAGCAAAGGTAAACAGAAGGACGGGAATGACAGAACAAGCAGTCTTTCCGAGGAATATTCATCATCACCACCATCAACCCCAAACTCTAGTTAATTTAGGGTGAATTAAATTCTGCACTGGTGTATGGTATAAGTAACAGGGTGCCACAACCATTTCCACTGCTAGCTCTTTGAATATATCTGGCCAAGGCCAAATCTGCCCGAGAACCTGAGATGGGACTGTTCATTCTAAAATCATCAGCCTTTCATTGAGGAAAGATTAGAACACTCATTATTGAAGGTCGTGGTTATTACGTTTTGCAGTAGGATCTATCATCCTTATTCAATCCACATAATAGGATAAACAAGTATATACATGCCTACATCTCATAGTTCCCATATTTCCAAGTGAAAAGCTCTCTTTAAAAAAAGATTATACATCATTGTCATTTTCAGTGAAGAAAAGAGAATTTATTTTCTCAGAATCCCCATCTATATTGCTATTAAATCATGAATGTTCCCTTAAATAATTTGCATTGTTATGAAGTTGGGATGTACTAAAACTACAGCTCCCTATGTCATCTCCAAGCTCTCCTTCACGACCGGTCTTTTTCCATTTGGATTTAAAGCATGTCCATTTCACCTAGGTCTATCTATGACAGTGCTGGGGCTGATTTGTTATAGGAAATCAGTTGAGCACTCATTTGGTGATGGCTTTAGGCCTCCAGTAAGGATAGAGTCAAGAAAGATGGAGGGGGTCAATTCTTACTAGGCAGCTCCAAATCTGTTATCCCTAAAAACAAAGAACAACAACTTAAAATAAACAAAAAGCTGATGTATCAGTGAGTTACCAGCTGGACTGCACTCTATTATAACATGAAATGCCAGCCAGAGATCCAATCCCCGATCTGTTATCCACACACCAACCCCACATGCCAATTGCTCCTTTCTCTGAAATGTACTGTTTGGATTCTTTCAGTTGTTTGTGCTTAATTATCAAACTCTCCAAGTGTGAACTGTCAACCAATATATACTAGATGCCTTGGCCCATCCACAGGATGGGTTGGGAACAAGAAAATGGTAAGAAGGACTGGCAAGGGGGACAGAGTGATATGGCAGTAACTGAGAAGTCATTAACTCTAGTATAGAAAACAGAAAGGCTATCACACAAAATGTTCTACAGAACATAAAGCTAATGGGGGAAATGCTATTAACTCCTTGTAGTGATTTTTACTGTTTTACTAAATGTTTTACTAATTTTTCATCATTGTGGTGTATTACTTCATACAAAAGAAATAGAATAACTTGTAAGCCCTGCTGAAGAAGGTTTATTTAATGCTCTTGAAGCTATCCTAGTTAAACATGTCTTCTTGGTTCTTCTTACATTAATTCTCACGTCTCCTTTACCTTTATACCTATTCCCTAACCACAATTCTACCCAATCCCTCTCAAATCAACTGGAAAAAAAAATCAGAAATTTTCTCTTCAGAGAAATCTACTCCAGGAGAAATGATAAAATTTTGTGCCATTTGGAGTTTACAACTAATTATTTTGTTCTCTGAAAACAGATTGGAGCTGTCTAAAGAGTCTATCTAGGAAAGAAAATTTCCTTTTCTTTGAATTTCTTTTTAGATGTGAACATGAGAAAGGTTACCTTTAACACAATTTATAAGCAGTCATTTCACTGAAGGTGCAGGAGTATATTTCTAAATTGGTTTAGGATCATTGCATCTTATATCTGCTCTAATTCCCTGAGAGACACAATTTCCAATTAACACTGGAAAGCTTGACAAATAGAAAAGGAACATTCTTTTCCATGGTGAGCAATACCTTTCTGATGCTGTTCCTTGGCCTGAAGTGCCCTCTCTGCCCTAGTCCATCTCTCTGTGTGAGCTTTAGTCGATCTACGCTGCTAGAGTTAGGCTTCCTGGGAAACCTCCATAGACCCATTCATGGAGGGCTGCCCCTCTCTTTTGTGCCATTGGTGGACTTGGTACACATCTGCATGAGCTGTCCTTACCACTTGCAGTGCCATTATTACTTTGCTGGTCAAAACTCCCCCACTCTGCCATGAACAACCTGAGAACAGGGATTGTCCTCTGTTTCTCTTCACATGCTCTTTGCACACAGTATGTGTCTGACAAATATCTACTGAATGAATGATTCTCCACTCCACTAAGTACTATGTGATCCTGAATGAGTTATGTAGTCTCTCTGTGCCTCAGTTTCCTCATATGTCGCTAATAACAGAAACCTTATTGGATTGTGGACAGGATTAGAGAGACTATACAAAATGTTTATTAGCACACCTGGCCCTTAGAAGGAGTTTGTGGCAAAAGGCTGATTACTTACTCCCAAACCATCCCTCTTGTTAATAAATGCTAGATGTTACTCTGCTATGGGGCAGTGGTGTGTTTCGAGAAGGTGAACCCATCCCTCACACTCAGACAAGGGAACTCTTTTGACAATAACAGGTTTAGGGGTGGGCCTAACACTTGGTTCCACTTCATACAACTTAAGGGGATTCTGCTGGCGGTTTCTTGGATTTTTCCTTTTTTATAAAAACAGACTCAGGAAGAAAAAGACTATCCCCTTTTCCCTCCATGGATATTGTTTTATGAGGTGTGACCTCCGTCTCATTACCATGATGGGGAAAGCTAAGAGAATTACAGAGAAGCCAACTCAAGGAACTTGACTCATTTGAGTTGCTGTATTAACAACCCTGAAACCACCTCTCTGTAGACAATTTAGTATATGAGAAAATTAAATGACCTATTGTTAAGCCACTTTAATTGACTATTCTATTACTTGAAGGGGAAAAAATCCTAAATAATAGGATGTTTAACAAATGCTAGCTATTCATTTCAGCCAGTACTAATGCTCTCTGAACAATTTCTATCACAGAAAGTAGGCTCTTGCTGGAAATTATACAATACATTCCCTAGTGTTATTTACAAAACAGGAATTCCATAAGCCAAGATTTTCTTGTTTATTTAGAAAATAAGTTAAAAGGTACCAGGTACCCACTTCCTTACTCTCTAAAAGCCCATGGAAACATAGTGCAAATAAAGATTGGTCTGGCTTATAAAATCTTTCAATATTGAATTGATTTTATGGAACCTAGTAGAAAACAGGTAGGTTATGCCCTGTGTCAAGCCTAACTCACAAAAGCGAACTCTGACTGAATCAACTCAGTCATCAAACTCTTCTTCACACCCTATGCAAGTGAGCTTTGCCCCCTCCATCTACCCTAGATCTCAGGAATTTACAGCCCAGAGTAAACAGTTGGTAGGTTAGTGATAGAAACAGGGTGGGTTGATGTCTGTTTTTTGGGAGAATGTCTTAAATTCTCATATTCTTCTTCAGATATATTGGCATCTCTTGTTCTCTAACACTCTAAGTAGGTTGTTAAAGTTTCAGACTCCTCCAGCCATTCCCAGACTTTTAGGTACCTAGAATGTCATCCCAGACTTTTAGGTACCTAGAATGTTAGCCCTGCTCCTCTTCCCTAGAACACCCACCACAGTACATCAAAGACCTCCAATAGGAATACATAAAATATATATATATATATAATATATGTATTTTATATATATATAACTGGTTTACATTATGTATATTATATATATAATTGTACACACTGGATGTCTTTATCATGATAGATAACAAAAAATGAAGGGTTTGGGGGTGAAAGGGGAATGGTATTCTCCACCACATGCATACCCCATAGATCAGTCATCCCAACAGAAGACAAATGGCACACTCAGAACTAGACATAGAATGAGATACTTTGTGGAGGATTTATAAGAGTCTATGACAAAGTGTAAGAGTACGGTAACACCAAGGGATAATGCAGTAACTGGGATCAGTAGCAGCCAAGTCATTACCACCCTAAGACAGAAGGAAATGGGGGAGAATTAAATACCGTAGAGAAAGCTGCCTTTGAAGTGACCTTCAGTGGATGGACACAGCCAGCCCAAGGAAATTTTTCATGGAAGGATTTAATGCCTGGACCTCTCCTCCTCTTTTCTAACCTTGGGCTAAGCCTCCTCATTGACCAAATCCAATCAGAATCCAGAGGCTCTGGGAACACTGTGATGAAATCTGTACATATCAGCCTGTGGGACAGAGAAGGCAGGGAGAAGAGTAGATAATAGATCTGAAGAGGTATGGCTTGGATCCAAAGCAGGGTTACTATGAGAAGAAAGGGACTGGGTCAGAGCTGCTGAACTTTGGAAAATACATTTCATTGTACAAATCATGGCAAGGTCTAAGGGCAGTGAGAAAAAAGGAAAAGCAAATCAAAACCCTTTTACCTTTCACTTGTATTTGCTTGAATATCATGTCTCCAGATTTCAGACCAATTATTAGTCCTCTAAACATTAATAGAAATTTGGATGCTGACAGTGAGAGATGCTGAAAAAACACAATTGGAGGTAGAAGAATTGGAGGAAAATTAGATGCCAATTTCTCTCTCTCCCCCTCTGTGGCAGTTCCAGTAACTTTGAAAAAGATGTTCCTTGATCTAAGCTGTGGAAACATTTTAAAGCACTGTCTTAACTTATTCTCCACTAGATATTGACCTGGCTGTTTGCAAAGCAATGCACATCACTTTACAAAAAATCCACTTCTACGTATGTGAAGAGGGCATTATTCATTTCTGCCTCTTTATTTGTCTACCTATCTAAGTTTTTTAGTAACTTCTTACAAAGAAAGTTATTAGTTTCATTTTCCCCAAAGTACACCACCAAGTATAAGTGGGTTTTAGCACTTAAATTGTTCAAATATATTCTGTATATTCTTAATTTTTACTTAGTCAAGTAAAAACCAATTTTCTTTTCAAAAAAAAAATTGGAGACATGACATAGAAGTCTAAATCTACCCTCCCCCCCCCAAAAAAAAACTCCAGTCCTTCTATCACCAAACATCTCAGTTTGTGGCATACCTCCTTCCAGGCCATTTGCCTATGCTTTTAAATATACATCTATGACTATGTATTTATAGAGATAGATTTCATGGAAATTATGTAGTATTACATAGAGTTGTACTGTACATACAATTCTGCAACTTCTTTTTTTTCTCTCAATAATATATATTGGATATATATTGACATTACTTTACATGGATTTAGTATTAACATAAATTTACCACAGTTTATTTAAGCATCCACCCATTGATGAGTATTTCAGTTAATTTAAGGGAGGGAATATAAACAATGTTACAATGACTATTTTTATACATGTCTTCTTGAGTACAAGTGCATTCATTTTTTTTTTAAAGATTTTATTTATTTATCTGAGAGAGAGAGAATGAGAGACAGAGAGCATGAGAGGGAGGAAGGTCAGAGGGAGAAGCAGACTCCCCGCCGAGCAGGGAGCCCGATGCGGGACTCGATCCCGGGACTCCAGGATCATGACCTGAGCCGAAGGCAGTTGCTTAACCAACTGAGCCACCCAGGCACCCAAGTGCATTCATTTTTATAGGGCAATTAGAAATACACGAGACTGCCCATCCAAAGATATGAGTGGTGAATAGTCTCTGAAGATGGCTACACCAATTCCTTACATGTCCCTATAAATTCATGCTGCTCCTCACATCAATGGGTAGAATCTAATTTCCCATCTCCTTGAAAATGAGCAGACCTTACTTATTTACTTGACCAACAGAATGCAATGGGAGCTGTGTTCTTGAATTTCTGAGGCCAGGTCATAAGAAGCCTTGCAGTTTCCACCTGGGGAAAGCCAGTCACTATGACTACCTTGAAACTCCCATGCTGTGTGGAAGCTCAAGCTAATCAGTTGGAAATGCCTTTGAGTAGAGAGAGAGAGAGAGAGAGAGAAACCAGTCAACTCACATCCATTCCAGCTGAAGCACCATACATGCTATGAGTGAAAATGCCAACTTAGATGTCCAGCCCAGATGAGTTTTTGGGTAACTACAACCCTAGCTGTCCTCTGACTGCAACCACATGAAAGACCCCAATGAGAATGTCCCAGCTGAGCCCAGTCCATCCATAGAAGCCATAAGAAATCATAGTAAATTTTAACCACGAAATTTTGAGGGATTTTTTTTTTAAAGATTTTATTTATTTATTTGACAGAGAGAGACACAGCAAGAGAGGGAACACAAGCAGGGGGAGTGGGAGAGGGAGAAGCAGGCTTCCCGCCGAGCAGGGAGCCCGATGCGGGGCTCGATCCCAGAATCCTGGGACCATGACCTGAGCCAAAGGCAGACGCTTAACAACTGAGCCACCCAGGCGCCCTGAGGGATTTTTTAATGTAGCTATAAATAACTAATAAGTAATAATAAATAGTTAATAATTATTAATTTTCATTGTTAATCAGTTTTTCCCAGTTGAGCTCCAAGATGGCTATACCATTTACTACTCTCCAACCGCTAGTATATGAAAACTCCTATGTACCTACAACTGATTTTTTTTACAGTAAGAAAACTAAAAAGGGCATTTTTTTTCTGGCTGACCTTTCACTTTGACTCTAAAGCCAAAAAAAAAAAAAAACAACACTTTTATGTTTTCCATTTGTAATAAAGAGATTTTGCTGTTCTCGTGCCCCTCATACAGACAGACGGGGTCAGACAGACTCATCTTCCTTTCTTAAACAAATGGATTAGAGATTTTTTTTAAACTCAAAATGTGAAAACAGCTCAAATGGTAATTGTAATGTCTGGTTATCTGGTACCACATGTTTGCAGACCATGATATTTAAAGGCATAGTTTGAAAAAGGACTCTAGATTGTTTCCTAGTGGTCAGTCTGAGGCTAACCCCAGGGCCACACATACCTGGAGGGAGCTCATCTCCATGCAGAGATCGTTCTAAATATATAATTCCACTCGTTTCATCTCTCCAATCCAATTAAATACTAGCAACCTAACCACTGTCAGAAAATGACTGTAGAGAATTGGGTCAATGCACCTATGTGAGAATTACTTCTGGGCCAATCAGAGGGTCAGTCCAATTATTTTCAGTGATTTGGAGGGTGACAGAAAGTCTATCCTTCAATCCTACCATTTAACTACTGGCAGCTAGACAGTCTCAGTGCTAAGCCTATAAAATATGGTGTTCCCAGCATGGACAGAGTATGCATCTATCAGTGATCCTGGCCAGGAGAACCTGTCCTTTCTATGTCATCCTCCTTTATGCACCCAGAGAAATCCATCACTCAGCTTCTCCAGTCTTTTCTATCAATTACCTCCCAAATGGCATTATTTTATTACAAATGTAGCACATGGTTGTTTTATAAAGAGATACAGTGCTTAATCATGTATTCCTCAAATCCTTCCCTCTTGGTTCCCCTTCCCTGTTTATAGCACTTTTGATAGTAGGATGATTTTTTTTCCCCAGAAACATTCCTATGCATTGTTGCATTGTTATTCCATTGCATTACTGTTGTGGTGCAAATATGGTATCATAATACTCTTTTGCAACCACCATTGTTTACTTAATCATGTATCATGGACTCTTGCCATAGGCACAGAAGTTTGTCCACCTAGTTTGTCCTTTCTAAACAATTACATGGGATTCCACTGTCTCATTTCTTTCTGGTGGGAATTGTGAAGAATTACTGGAGAAAAATGGGTTCTTACCTTTTTATACCTATGTCTCATCTCAGAGTAGAATCAGCAAGGGCTGGACAGCAAAGTAGAACAACAAATAATTTGAAAATGGGAAAAAAGGAAGCAATGGCAAAGCAGTTGGAGGGCACAGACTCTGTGTGAATCCTGTGGTTGTTGATTCGGGTCAGGAAGGAAAAAGAAAGAATGACGCTGTCAATGCTAATAATGTCACGTTAGCATCAGCATGGCTGAGCTGGAACTTGAGAATACTCATATAACCATCTTTTCTTTTAGACCATGGCAGGCTGTTATTTAAAGGAATATGATGGAACCCCATTAAAGTACAGGAATTATTACATGTTCTCTTTCTGATATGCACTGTACATTGAACTAAGTTCTTCAAAATTGAACTGACTAGAATCCAATACAATCCTTATTTTTTAAGATTTTATTTATTTATTTGAGAGAGAGAGAGAGATTGAGAGCGCAAGAGCAGGGGGAGGGAGAAGCAGATCCCCTGCTGAGCAGGGAGCCCAATGCGGGACTTGATCCTAGGACCCTAGGATCATGACCTGAGCTGAAGGCAGCTGCTTAACCAACTAAGCCACCCAGGCGCCCTCAACCAAATCCTTCTTATCAGAAGAACTGCCAGTAAGACATCTATTAGGCTTCACTGACATCACCATTATTAAAAAATACTAATAGGTAAATTCACCTCTCAGCATTACGAAGTCATCAGAAAAGTCTTTATGTACCCTCTGAAAGACATTTACTTAATACAACTGGTATTAATAACAAAACAACAAATTACCACCATGGTTTTGGACGGAGAGTCTTTGGGCCAGTGAGGAAACAAGATTTCTAATGGTTGGAATTTTTTAGTTATCATGAGAGAAGCAATAAATTATAACCACAGATTATCTAGAAGCATCCCATGAGTAAATTTGGGACCTACTCAGGAGTCAGCCTGACTATTTCAGTAAACCAAAAATAATTCATTGACTCTGAAAAAGATATCTGGCTCCTCAAGTCAAATTAATCCCAATCAAAGCAAAGCAGAAGGATAATGGGAGCTGCAACATCTCTGAATATGTATTTTCTACAACAAACAAATATGGTGAGGGGCGCCTGGGTGGCTCAGTCGTTAAGCGTCTGCCTTCGGCTCAGGTCATGATCCCAGGGTCCTGGGATCGAGCCCCGCATCCGGCTCCCTGCTCCGCGGGAAGCCTGCTTCTCCCTCCCCCACTCCCCCTGCTTGTGTTCCCTCTCTCGCTGTGTCTCTCTCTGTCAAATAAATAAATAAAATCTTAAAAAAAAAAAAAAAACAAATATGGTGAATGCTGACAGTCCCTCCAGCACTCATCTAGCAACCTCCACTGTCCAAAAGGCAGACAAGAGCCAGAAAGTAAGATGAAAACAAACAAACACAAAAGCAAAAGACTCCGAGCATCCAAAAGAGCTACATAAAATCAAAACATTAAATACTATGCAATTTATTCAGGGGGCAGCAAAGCCTTCAGGCAAAATTGTGCCGTTTGGAGCCAATTTTTAAAGGCTTGCTTATCTGGCTTCTCAATTCATACTAGATTAGAAATGGCAATTAAGAGGAAGTGGAAAAGACTGGCTGCTAATGATAGACAGGCGGACATCTGCAAGAAGTGCAAGAAAGAAACACCACCAACAACAAAAAACCATGAACGAAGACACACGAATTCAAAATCCTTTCAGCTTGGGGTCATGTAGTGCAGACACAAACAGCCTCAGAGGCCTCATAGCATGCAGAAAAGTTTGTTCATATTTCTCTTCACTATACTCTGTGTAGGAAGGCTGAGAACTGTAGAACTCACTTTCAGAAGATGTTCATTTAAATGTCATTTTATATAGGTGTGCATATATATGCCATATCATATACATATATATGCTTGGTGCTGAAGTTTTATTAGGGTGCAACTCCATGTGATATTTCATGAGGTGCTAACTTTCCATATCTCATTTATTTGAAAAAGGAATGAAGGAGCTTTCATATACAGAGAGAGATAACCTAGTGATGGTTTATCTACTCCAAAGTACTCTGTTAGATAAACTGTTTGTCTACATACCAAGTATCTCTCCTTGTCAGCTGAAATAAGGGCCTTGCCCACTCACTTCCTTATAATGTGTGTGGAGCACTGAATAGATCCACTGAAGATACCAAAACAAGATCTTGCTCACAAAGGTTAGTTGGCCTGACAGAAAGTTCAGATAAGCTTATGTATACCCTGCATTTCATACAAGGATAGATCTTGGAAAAGGAGTAGGAGTATGATTTCAAAAGCATCTAGTCCAAGAGTTGCCATATCATGTTCCAAAGAGCCCTCAATTCAGAAGAGACACTTCAGAGACCACATTAGGGAGTAAGGGAAAGACCAAGCAGACTGAAGGGGGCTCCAGACCCCCACACACCCACCTTAGCCAAAGCAGCCCTACTTTCACTTGTCCATCCTGTCTGATGGTCTATAAAATTCTTTTTTAATAAAGGATTCTAAAGCCAAAACAAAAGTTTCAAAATCAGTAATTATGACCTAGATATAATCAACTGTAAATAAATATCATCAAATGTCTACATTAGGAAAGTAAATGAGATTTCTAAATAATACCATTTGTGTACATTTAAGACATGTATGCTCATAAAGTCTACACATTTTTTAAGAAATGGATATTTAAGGATAAGTTACACATACTTGAGTGAGTTCCCATCTGAGGGAATAAAATGAGGGAAGAAAGGGAGGACCAAATGAAAAGTTTGAAAAAAAAAAGAACTCTTGTTGTATCAGTTAGGAAGGACATTCTGTTTGAGGTTGGTTTTGAGGAGAATAACTACCATGACTTCCAGGGTTTGACGATACCTCAGATGCAAGGCCTTCAGACTGAGATATCATACTGTTGGAGCAGTCACCATATCTCTGGGGATTGCAGCTTTCTCTAAATTTGCTGTGACTGAACCAATAAAGAAGGCATATTCAGCTTTCTGCAGAAACTATGATTCATGAAAGATTTTGAGGAGATGAAGAAGGCTGGTATCTTGCAGAGTGCAAAGTGATTTTGGAATGTATAGAATTTCTTTGGGTTGAGTTCCATGGAACTTTGTCACTCACCTGTGTTCCTGAACTTTGAAACATGAATATTGGATTATGGAATGATTTCCTTGATAAATGAACAACTAACAAATACTGTGGACTGTAAAAATAAATAAATAAATAAATAAACAAAACAAAAAGAACTCTTGAGTGGATGGTGATGACCGTATGCTATAAAGAATATAAACTCTGGAGGCGCCTGGGTGGCTCAGTTGGTTAAGTGACTGCCTTCAGCTCAGGTCATGATCCTGGAGTCCCGCGATCGAATCCCGCATCGGGCTCCCTGCTCGGCAGGGAGCCTGCTTCTCCCTCTGACCCTCCCCCTCTCATGTGCTCTCTCTCTCTCTCATTCTGTCTCAAATAAATAAATAAAATCTTTTTAAAAAAAAAAGAATATAAACTCTGAAACTGAGATTTAAAAAAAAAAAAAGATGAAATAAACTACTAATCTAGTTCCAACATACGCAGTAAAACATCCTTTAACTACACACAGTTTCCAGGTGGTGATGCAGCCTCATTTTGAGCATTTTCAACCACAGTGACTCACACTGGCCCAAGTTGTGACCTGGGGCTTTTTCACCCTTAGAAAGTTCCTCCATATTTGAATTCCCTGCACTTTCAATCATTGGTAAAAATTTTGAGGTCTGAACAGGACACCATCTTAGGTTGAAAATAAAATGTACTATTTAGCAAAATGTTGTACCTCTGCTTAAAAAAAAATTGACTATGTAAATAGATGTGTGAAACCACGTTGGACTCACAGTCCACTGATAGCCATTCGTTGCTGTTACATATGAGATTTATATCAGGGAGACAGGGTTAGCTTGGGTCTTGGAAACATATGAACTGTGAACATAAGGTGAAACTGATGTTCAAGGGGTATAAATACAACAAAAGGTGTACAGAAACTTCTGAAAACTTCAGAACTCCACGGAATTTTCTCAGCTTTGTAATATAAAGAGAGAGCAAAGGTAGAAATGCAGTAAATTATATCAGTCAAAAGTTTTCCTTATGCCTAACTAGGGTAGACCCATCTAATTTTGTAAATATATATATTGATATAAATATATTTATATTACTTATTATACATATTATTAAACATTGCCTCTGTATTTTCAGAGACTAGTCTCTAAAAATAACACATTTTCTAACTTTCCAATGAATTAAACCAAGAAGAAATAACAATATTACCTCCAAAACTCTGTCTTCCCCAGTTTAAATTATCATTCAAAATTTCAGATATAAAGTGTTAAAGCTGAAAAACATTCACTAATTGTTTTTATTCTCATATTTTTCCTTAGATCATCTTGAATAGAAAGTGTGAGAAATAAACACAATCAAAATCATCTCATTATGCCCAAGAACATTTGTCATTAAGTCCCTGGGAATTTGTGAATAAATCATCATAATTGCTTCTTTTTCTTTCTTCTTTTATTAACAACATAGGTGTTGCTTTTTTTGTGGGGTTTTTTTTCCTATTTTCTTACCTGAGTTCACTATTAGATTAGCCAAAGGAAACACACTGGTCATTGATATCCTGAGTTGTATTTTTGCCTAATCCCTTTACTTGTGAGATTTCCCCTTTCTTTTCTTGTGTATTATTTGTTACAAATTAAAGTATAAAGTCTCCCTAATCACTTCCCCCACTTCCCACTCATGTTCTCAGAGATTTTGATACCAATGGAGATTATTAATGCAAAGAGACCTCAGTACTTACACCTCCATTAAGATATTTTCTTGATGTTATAACATAATAAAAAATAAATTAAAAAAAAGATATTTTCTTGAGTTAAAGATATTTTGTTACAGTTTAAGATCATGACAAAATTGCATATTTCATAGTGCAAAATAGAATCTAACAGTACTCATCAAAGGCTGGGGATTTCCAGTTTTCTCAATCAAAGGACTTTTCAGAGCTGAGATAACACCCAAAGTGAATCCATTACAATATTTTGGGGGCTAAAAATAAAGGTTATCACATTTGCATTGCTTTTTTGCTCAGTGTACAAATCCTTCACAGCTGTAATCTAGTTCCATTATCTTTATATGTTTTTATATAATCTGTGTTTACTCTCATTTAGTAAATCTTATTTAACAGTGGAAATTTTGAATATAAGAAGATATTGTATGCCTTTTTCTTTAAAATACAATAATCCTTATGGATAGCCCCAGAATTGACTTTGAGAAGCTCTCCGTGAAATCCAGCTCCACCAGCCCTACAATTCTGTGAATACTTTCACTTATTACACTGGAAAGGCCAGATAAAGCAGAACTAAATTTCATAAATAAGGATCTGAGCTGTACTTATTCATTAAATTCCCAGGTTCTTGTCTATTTCTATAATAAGTTATCACAAAGCAGTTTTGAGATGGGGTAGGCAACAGCAGCCCAAAATTGAGTCTCTGAGGAAAATATGGGTATTCAGTGTGTGCTTTAATGGGTAGGTCTGGAAAGCAAAAACAGTAGACTCTAAGATTGTCCATGTGATGAAGTTAGAGACCATAGCTAATTTATTAGCATTGTATTCACAGAGCTGAGAACAGTGACTAACACAGAGTAGACGCTCATAAAATGTCGAATTCATTTATGAGCCATAAAACAGAGTACATGGCATTCTGTTCAGAACAAGAGGTGAAAATTATTACAATCCTACCTAGAAAGAGCTTATATACTTTAAGCACAGATTAATACTAAGTGGTGGTTAATTGGCTCCACCAATTAACCTGGAAAAGACAGGACTAATTCGGGTTTGAGGAGAAAGGATACCACTGGGATATGCTGTACTTTTGGAGGAGGAGAATGCTTGGAATGCCTTACCGGTTCTTTGAAGGAGTGGTGGGTGGGAATGCAAAAATACAGAATCAGGAATGAGTAGGTGGTGTCATAAGGATAGGACATCAACCTAAAGAGATGTAGAAGGGTGATGTTGGAGGGTAGTGGAAATCCTATTGGAAAAGAAAGCTGAGGCCCTGTGTGTGTGCACACACATGCTTACACACGCACTTGGGGGGAAGGCAGCAGGCAAGGCTTCGCTGTAGTCTAGAGAGTTCAGCTTTAGCAATGAGGCCTGAGTGTAGGTAAGAGGTTTCCAAGCAGGAAAATAACAGATGCAAACAAGGTTTAAGCAAAATTAAGTTAGTAGAATGACAAATGGATTGCACACAGAAGCAACTAGAAAAAGGAGTACAGGGCTCAGAACATAACAAGAACCTCTTGGGTACTTACTCAACTGATGCATGAAGCCAAGCAGATCCCCTCTGAGCAATGCTGATTGGCCATTAAATACCTTAAGGCTCTTTGAATCAGTGCTTTTACTTCAAGGAATGTATCCTGTGGGGGAAAAAAAAATTAAAAAATAAGCAAGCATTTACCTACCAGTCTGTGAATTGCAGTATTCTTTGGACAATGGTAAAAGAAATTATGGAAAATTACATAGATGCAGAAAATGATAAATACCCAAAATAACAAATTATAATTGAAATTGAAATTTTTTTTATGAAATAATAATCAAGTTATAAAATTCTAAAGTTGAGGATAGGGTTAAGTAAAAATCAGAATGGAAGGCAGGTGCCGCATAATCTCTTATGTGTTCACTTTTTTTCCCATGGAGGTGAGGGGTAATCAGCAAGAAGAAAAGAAAATGGTGCTGCACCCTGGAAGCTCAAGTCCAATTCTGAAAGACATGTGCATTGATGTAAGACATTGTGCTACAAAAATTATTTACCTTCGCCGGGGTGGGGGGGTGCTTAAAAAGCAAAAAGAGGGTGGGAGGATGGGTTGGCCTGGTGGTGGGTGTTGAGGAGGGCACGTTCTGCATGGAGCACTGGGTGTTGTGCACGAACAATGAATCATGGAACACTTCATCTAGAACTAATGATGTAATGTATGGGGATTAACATAAGAATAAAAAAAAAAAATAAAAAAATAAAAAGCAAAAAGAAAAGAAAACACATGGAGAACTAAAGACTGGAATCTTGGGAAGAGCCCAAAGTTAGAGAAAAGAAAAGGAAGCTGATGCATGAGAAAAGCATCTTTACTTTAAAAATAGAATGAAAGTTAGTAGAATGACAAATGGATTGCACACAGAAGCAACTAGAAAAAGGAGTACAGGGCTCAGAACAAATAATGCAGACATAATGGGAGAAATTCACAGCAATACGATAATAGTAGGGGACTTTAATACTACATTTACATCAATGGATGGATCATCTAGACAGAAAATCAATAAGGAAACATTGGCCTTAAGTCACACATTAGACCAGTCAGTTAAGCGTCTGCCTTTGGCTCAGGTCTTGGTCTCAGGGTTCTGGGATTGAGCCCCATGTCTGGCTGTCTGCTCAGTGGGGAATCGGTTTCTCCCTCTCCCTCTGCACCCCCCACTCATGCATGCTCTCGCTCTCTCTCGCTCTCTCTCTCTCAAATAAATAAACACAATCTAAAAAAAACAATGATGAAAGAGGTGCTGAGGTGCTCAGAGACATAAGAATTTAAAGAAACAAGAGGTAGACAATAGAACCAATACTGTAGAAAGAAGTATGCAAATTGAGGAAAAGTCTCTAGATTTGAAGTCATCAGTCTTTTATGAAGTCCAGGGATCTTAGTGTAATTTTTATGAAGCTGGAAGACCACAATTTCAAAATTTTCAGCAAAGATCAGTGGTTAAAAAAATAAATCCATATGCTGCCTAGGGGCTCTCTCCAGATCTAAAGATACATACCGAGTGAAAGTAAAAAGGTGGAGAAAGATATTCCATACAAATGGAAATGAAAAGAAAGCTGGTTCAGCAATACTCATATCAAACAAAATAGACTTTAAAACAAAGACTGTAATAAAAGACAAAAAAGGGCATTACGTAATTATAAAAGAATCAATCAAAGAGGATATAACATTCATAAATATTTCTGTACCTAACATGAGAGAACCTAAATATATAAAGCAAATAATGCAGACATAACGGGAGAAATTCAAAGCAATACGATAATAGTAGGGGACTTTAATACTACATTTACATCAATGGATTGATCATCTAGACAGAAAATCAATAAGGAAACATTGGCCTTAAGTCACACATTAGACCAGATGGACTTAATAGATATATATAGAACATTTCATCCAAAAACTATGGAATACACATTCTTTTCAGGTGCACATGGAACATTCCCCAGGACAGATCACACATTAGGCCTCAGAACAAGTCCCAATAAATTCAAGAAAATTGAAATTAAATTAAGCATCTTTTTTGACCACGCTGGCATGAAACTAGAAATCAATACAAGAAGAAAACTGGACAAAAGCCACAAACACATGAGGACTAAGTAATATGTTCCTAAACAACCAATGGTTTAACAAAGAAACCAAAGAGAAACATTTTTAAAAAATACCTTGAAAAAAATGAAAGCAGAAACACAAAATCTCTGGGACACAGCAAAAGTAGTTCTAAGAAGGAAGTTCATAGCAATACGGGCCTACCTCAAGAAACAAGAAAAATCCAAAGTAAATAATCCAACATTATACCTAAAGAAACTAGAAAAAGAACAAAGACTAATGTTGGCAGAAGGGAAGAAATAATAGAGATCCAGAGCAGAAATAAATGAAATGGAAACTAAAAACACAGAAATGATCAGTAAAACTTAAAGCTGGTTCTTCAAAAAGATAAACAAAAATTGATAAACTTCTAGACAGACTCATCAAGAAAAAAAGAGAGAGGGCCCAAATCAATAAAATTAGAAATGAAAGAGGATATGGTACAACTGATACCCCAGAAATACAAGGATCGTAAGAGATTACTATAATTATATACTAACAAATTGAAAAATCTAGAAACACACAATTTTCTAAAACTGAATCACAAAGAAATAGAAAATCTAAATAGACTGATACAATTAATGAAATTGAATTAGTAATTCAAAAACTACCAAAGTTCAAAAGTCAAGCCTTCAGAGATGAATTCTTCCAAACATTCCAATAATTAGTACCATCTTTTGCCCTTATTCCAAGAAACTGAATAGTAAGGAAAGCTTCCAAATTCATTTTATGAAACAGCATTTTCATAAATGATATCAATACCAGACAAAAACAGCATGCATGCACACACACACATACACACACACATGGATTATAGGCCAATATCCTGGATGAAATAGATGCACAAGTCCTCAACAAAATATTAGCAAATCAAATTCAACAATACATTAAAAGAGTCATTCACCATGATCAAGTGGGATTTATTCCAGGGATACAAAGATGTTTCAACATCCACAAATTAATCAATGTGATACACCAGATTAACAAAAGGAATAAAAAAAATATGATTATCTCAGTAGATGCAGAAAAAGCATTTGACAAAATTCAACATTCATTTATGCTAAAAACTCTCAACAAAGTATATATAGAAGGAATGTACATCAACATAATAAAGGCCATATATGACCAACCCACAGCTAACATCATACTCAATGGTCAAAAGCTTTCGTCTAAGATCAGGAACAAAGACAAGAATGCCAATTCTCACCACTTTTATCCAACGTAGTATTGGAAGTCTTAGCCATGGAAATCAGCAAAAAAAAAAAAAGGCATCCAAATTGGAAAGGAAGTAGTAAAATTGTCACTCGGCATGGAGTCTGCTTGAGAGTCTCTCTCTCCCTCTCCCTCTGCCCCTCCCCCCTGTTCTCTCTCTCTCTCAAATAAATAAATAAATAAATCTTTAAAAAAATACTTTATCACTGAAAATGCTAACCATCATCTGAGCTTTCAGCAAGTTGTAATTACTGATCACAAACCACCATAACAAATATAGTAAAAAGAAAAGTTTGAAATATTGCAGGAATTACAAAAATGTGACCCAGAGACATCAAACAGGTAAATGCTATTGGGAAAATGGTGCTGATAGTCTCACTCAATACAGGGTTTGCCACAAACTTTCAACTTTTAAAAAACACAATTATAAGTGCAGTGCAATATGGTGAAGTGCAGTAAAATGAGGTATGCCTGTAAATGGAAAAATATTCCATGCTCATGGACTGGAAAAATTAACATTGTTAAAATGTCCATACTACCCAAAGCAATCTACAGATTCAGTGCAATCCCCATCAAAATACCAATTGCATTTTTCCACAGAACTAAAACAAAGAATCCTAAAATTTGTATGGAACCACAGAAGACCCCTAATAGCTAAAGCAATTTTGAGAAAGAAGAACAGAGCTAGAGGTATTATGCTCCCTGGTTTCAAACTACATCACAAAGATGTAATCAAAACATCATGGTACTGGCACAAAAACAGATACATAGATAAATGGAATAGAAAAAGGAGCTCAGAAATAAATGACCATAAATATATGGTCAGTTAATCTATGACAAAAAGGGCAAAAGTATACAATGGGGAAAAGATAGTCTCTTCAATAAATGGTGTCGGAAAAACTGAATAGCTACATGCCAAAGAATGAAACAGGACCACTCTCTTATACCATATACAAAAACACATTCAAAATGGATTAAAGACTTGAACGGAGGACCTAAAACCATAAAACTCCTGGAAGGAAACATCGGCAATAAGCTCTTTGACATCAGTCTTAGCAATATTTTTTGGATCAGTCTCCTCAGGCAAGAGCAACAAAAGCTAAAATAAACAAATGGTATCATATCAACCTAGAGCTTTTGCACAGTGAAGGAAATCATCAACAAAATGAAAAGAGGAACCAGTGAATGGGAGAAGATATTTGCACATCATACATCCAATATGGGTTGGTATCCAAAATATAAAGAATTTACACAACTTAACATTCAAACAACCAGATTTATTTTATTTTATTTATTTATTTACTTACTTATTTAGTTTTGAACAAGAGAGATGGGGGAGGGGTAGAGAGAGAGGGAGAGGGAGAATCCCAAGCAAACTCTCCACTGAGTGTGGAGTCCGACCCAAGGCTGGATCTCATGAACCTGAGATCATGACCTGAGTTGAAACAGAGTCAGACGCTTAACCAACTAAGCCACCCAGGTGCCCCTCAAACAACCTGATTTTAAAATGGGTAGAGAACTTGAAATTATTTTCCTAAAGAAGACATACGGATGGCTAACAGGTACATGAAAAGACGTTCAACATCACCAATAGTCAGGGAAATTAAAACCACAATGAGATATCACGTCACACCTGTCAGAATGGCTAAGATGAAAAAGACGAGAAATCACAAGGGTTGGCAAGGACATGGAGAAAAGGGAACCCTTGTACAGTGTCGGTGGTAATGTAAACTGATAAAGCCTTTATGGAAAACAATATGGAGGGTCCTCAAAAAATTAAAAATAGAACTACCATATGATCCAGCAACTCCACTTCTGGGCATTTATCCAAAGAAAACAAAAATACCAATTTGAAGAGATGTATGCACCCCTGTTTTTATTTCAGCATTATTTACAATAGCCAGAATATGGAAGTAACCTAAGTGTCCATCAATAGATGAATGGATAAAGTATGTGTGTGCATATATATACACACACATACACACACACAGGCAATAAAACATTACTCACCTGTAAAAAAGAATGAAATCTTGCCGTTTGCAACACATGGATGGACTAGAGGTTACTATGCTAAGTGAAATAAGTCAACAGTGAAAGACAAACACCATGATTTCACTTGTATGTGGAACCTGAAAAAAAAAAATGAACAGAACCAAACAGCTTCATAGATACAGGAAATTTTGGTCAACAGAGTGGAGTGGGGAGGGGTTGGGGTGCAGGCAAAGTAGGTGAAGGGGATTTAAGAGGTACAAATTTCCATTTATAAAATAAGTTAAAGGGATATAATGTATAGCATAGGGAATATAGTCAATAATACTGTAATAAGTTTCTATGATGACAGGTGTGATTACACTTTTCATAAGGAGCACTTGAAATGTAGAAAAAATGTGTAAAATCACCATGATTTGATCGAATCACCTAAAAATAATAGGATACTATATGTCAACTATACTTCAATTAAAAAAAAAGAAAAGAAACAGATGTAGAAGAAGAAAGGAGAACCAGATTTGAGCTGCTGCAGGTAGAAGAATGCCAGAAGGTAACAATGAACGCAGAAGTTCATAGCCCTGATGGTGAGAGACACCTGGCAGTTGTCCTGAAGGTACTGTCATGTCATCCTACCAGACTTTAGCAACCGAAAATACAAATGCAGTCATATCAGACCAGAACAACTGAGGATTACTTAGGTGTCATACAAATGAAGAAACTGAGCTCTATTAAAAACAAACAAACAAAAACAAACAAAAAACAACAACAACAAAAAACAACTTTGCCCAATGAAGGATCCTGGATCAGATAACTTTTTTTTTAAAGATTTTATTTATTTATTTAATTGACACAGAGAGAGAGAGAGAGAGAACACAAGCAGGGGGAGTGGGAGAGGGAGAAACAGGCTTCCTGCCAAGCAGGGAGCCCGATGCGGGGCTCGATCCCAGGACCCTGGAACCATGACCTGAGCCGAAGGCAGTCGCCTAACCAACTGAGCCACCCAGGCATCCCCAGATAACATCTTTAGCTACAAGAATCCATCATTTTCTGTGTGACTTGCAAGACAAGTCACTGATTATTTTACAGCAGTGGTTCTCAACCAGGGTCTGATTTTGTCCCCCAGGGGACATTTGACACTCTCTGCAGAGTCTTGGTTTGTCACAACGGGCAGCTAGGGTGCTATTGACATCTAGTGAGTATAACTGAGGAATGCTGTTCAACTTCCTATGATGCACACGGTAGCTCCTCACAGGAAAAAAAAAAAAAATTATCCAACCCAAAATATCCATAGTAACAAGAGGAAGAAACTGTTCTGGAGTATTATGTGAGCATCCATAATAAAATTTGATTTCCCAATTTTAATCAAACTAATTGTGAGGCTAATCTAAAGCTAGTTTGACTTTGACATTAGCCCATCATTTTAGTATATTTACTCTTTTGAAATCTCATTTTGTCTGTATCTGGAATCTCAAATGTCTAGAGTGAATTCCTGTGGAGAAAAACAAGCTTCCCAATAAAGTATGTATTAATTGAAGAAAGGCCCCCGGGATTTGGGCTGATACTTACAAATTTGCACACCATTGAAAACTGAGGTTTACCAAGGACAAAAGTCACTGCACAAATCAATAATCCCCTGAGGTAAAAAATGCTCAGCTCTGCATGGATGTTGCTTTCACCTTAAGATACATAATTGTTTGCCATGTTGGTAACCTTTGCAGGGAGGGAATAGGGGGAAAAAATCTATTGTGTCAAAAGGAGTCATAGAATTTTTTGACTGACTTGAACAACACTGAGGTGGAAGCAGTAGTAGAAGTCTCTTTTGCTAGTAGAGATGGAGGACAGAAGACTACAAAGGACATGCCATCCTCAATCAAAGTCTAGGTCGGTTAGACTTCATGCTGCTTTCTTGAAAATGTCTTCTTAATATCCCATTATTAATCTCAGCGTGCTAAGGAGAATTTCATTTTTTCTCTTTTCATTTTGCCCTCATTTTTAGTTGCAAGAAAAGACATTGTTTATAATATTAATTCTGACAGGACTATGCATTCAAATACCACATTGGGGTTTACGTGCCTTTAGGTTCACACTGCATATACATATATATATTCATAGGGTTGAATAGCCTGGCACTATGTCACTAGCAGCATTTCATTCTTTTCTGTTAATAATTTCAGAAGAAATCCTAAGATCTATTAAATACTCTGATTTCGGCTTCATAGACACTTAACAGAAAATTTTATTATGATTTCACTCAACTTGCTAAATGTTTAAGATACATATTTTATTCTTCCAGGTTCCCATGGATCTTTCAAGTCTC
Source organism: Leptonychotes weddellii (assembly GCF_054177405.1). Lineage (NCBI taxonomy): Eukaryota > Metazoa > Chordata > Mammalia > Carnivora > Phocidae > Leptonychotes > Leptonychotes weddellii. The sequence continues at coordinate 65,982,310 of NC_138369.1, forward strand.
ATCCCTTTATTAAATTAGACCACCAGCCATACCGAAAATAATTTTACTGAGGTAACGTTTAATGATATCACCTCTGTTTTTGTAAGGCGATTAGAACAACCAGTTGTTTGAGCAATTTACTAGTCAAGAAATCATTCCCTATGTCACCCACATCCTTCCTTTATATTGATGTCTATCTGATAAATGCATCTTTATGCTTAGCTTTAAGGTGAAGAATATGCAACACTGGCCCAGGTTATGAAATGCTAGCTTTTCATATTCAACTTTAGGAAACCTAGATGTGATAGTAAAATTGTAAATAGGTTTACAGAAGAAAGACAAGGAAAATGAAGAGAACGGGAGGGGAAGGGAAGGGACTTTTAAGGATGAATTAGGAGAGCATGGCTTGTTACTAAAATACCTCTGATTACTTGAAACTTAAGACAACTCTGAAAACTCGCTTATTTTCTAAATAGGGACAATGGTGTAAAACAAAACAGAAAAAATTGGAATTGAGAGCTCTTAAGAAAGTCACAAAAAAAGTTCACGAAAGGTATAATCTCCAGAGTACAAGTTGATGAGGATGCAAAGAAAGCGTGTTTAGCTCACACTCTATAAGAGATATTTAATTGGTTTAAGGGAAAAATGAAACTCTAATCCTGACCCAAAAAAGGGGGGTGGGGTAGGTAGGAGAGCTCATTTACAGAATTGCAAAGAGCTTGAGTAAATAGCAAACCAATGTTGGAGAAAAATTTTAATATTAATGAAGTCAGAAACAATTCTAGTTTTTTAAATGTTTTTCATTCCCTTGTATGTTCAAATCAGTGCATTATTTATTAATCATTATATAAAGATGCATCTCGGAATCATAAATACATGATTCGATTTTGTACGTAACCAGACAATATCTTAATCATTGCTTTGAATTATTTCCAAAAACTGATTTCACCTTAATTATTCAAGCTCCTATGTTGCAGTCACAGTTCAGAATCCTGTCAGCATGGTCATTTTGTAGTGTTCCTAGTTGAATTTTCATAATCAGGCCATACCAAGCTTCTTAAAATATAAATTATTATCACTTGCGAGGTGTTTTACTCAAAGCTCTAAATTGGGGATTCAAAATGGATGATGACATGACCAAGTAATCCAAGATGACTTCTGTAATTTCTTTAGCCACTTTGCATTTACAGTCAAATTCAGTGCCTGAGATAATTACCTTACAGGATGCCTATTGTCTATCATCTACTCGTGTTTCCTTGAGTCTTCTCAGATTTACTTTTGTTATGTTTAAGTGTCTGAACTGCCTCATATAGAAAACAAGTAAAATAAATACTGTGCTTGGTATTTTCAAGGTAGCAACTGTACTCAGATTAACATCTCTAAGTGATGAATAATTCAGATACAATCAATATTTCCATTCATATTAATGCAAATGAGCCATGCAGATTAATAAAGCCCACAGGTTCAGGATTCAAAAGAAATGGGCTATACTTAAATATATCGTACCCTGAACGTCTAGGAACATCAGTAATAATTGAAATGATGACTCAAAGCAATAATATTATAATTATCTGAACTCTTAACAGTTTCCTTCCATAGGATACATTAAAACTCTGATAAACTAGGTAAATGTGGGAAGCCTAGTGAAAAATCCATGCACTGTTTAAATTATTTTGCAGGACAATGGATTTTAAAATATATTTGCAAGTTTCTACATGTTCACATATAGTAGAATTTCACAGACTCAAGTACTTGAGTATGGAAGACATACCTCAATTAGCAAAAGCATATATATTGTAAAGATATGTAAATGAGTGCACCCAAGTATATATAGTAACTACAACCAGAATAACAATGAGCTGTCTTTTTAGAAGTCCCAAGGGAGACCTATTTTTAATGATGAGGAGAGAAAGACTTGCAATTAGCATATTCATTATGTGTATGTAAATCGATGATTCCAACAGCTGCTTAAGGGTGTTAAAAAACAATTTGTTCTATTAAGCAGTTTAAACATTCTTCTTAAAATCTTGTTTACCTGTTTAATTTGCTGAACAAAGTCTTTCTTCAGAGGACTGGGGGCGGGGTGGGAAGGAAGATTCAGATTGCCTTCCCTGCTGTCATTCCTCCTCTGTGAGATTCTTAAGCAAAAAAGTGAGAAGCAGAGGCCATGGTTCAATGTTAATATTTTGGTGACTTTCTATGTTCTTTAATTAAGTGCTGCAGCATTTTTCGTTTCTGGCAGGGATATATTTTGCAGCAGTAAAGATCATTTTTCTACACAGCGCCGTCTCCTCTCATCATGAATCCTTTAGTGAAGCTCAGAGTAAAAAGGTGGAGAATGTAAGACACAAAGTAAAAAAAAAAAAAATTTCTCAAGGATGCTTGGTAAACAATCAAGGATGACCTTCCTCCTGGCACCTCATCAGCTCAAGTCTCAAACTGGACGCTGGGAGAGTACTCAAGGCTTTGAGGTCTGTCTCCTACTCTAAGATTGCAATTCCAAGAGCCTTTCATTTTATTCTTAAGCCAACATAAGTGAGGGTCTGGCACAGAAAGCCCAGATGTGGGCCCCAGTATTTGCTCTAAATTCTCTCATCTCCCTGTTCCCTTCCCTGCAGGAAAACCAGGGCAAACCGTCCCTTCTGCCAGTTCCTGTCCACCGGTGAAAATAAACCAGTTAAGTCTCCTTCAGGACACTGATCTCAATCCTTTAACCTCCACCCCACACCCTTTCCTTTGCTCTACCTGCAGTCCAGGGCTCTTCAAACTTCACTGTGCACTTGAATCATTCAGAGGGCCTTATTAAAATGCAGATTTTGAATAGGGAAGGTGAGTGGGGCCTGACATTCTGCATTTCTAACAAATTCCCAGGCAGGGGGCTGGTTGCAGGGCCCCACCTGAGTGGCAACTGGGCCGGAGCTGAACCTCAAGTCCCTGGTTGTACCTCTGGAGGCAGTCATGATAATAATAGTAAAAAATAGCACTAGCAGCTAACAGGTATATGAAATACATATATATCACTGAATTTGCTATTTTCTCCTTAAATGTGGCGATTTGAGGTAAAGACAGATGCATAATACTAGAAAAACCACTAAGGACAGAGTCAGGATTCAAACCGAAGCAGACCAGCCACAGATCTGCTCCATGGTGGGGCCAGAGTTGCCCAATTGGGAGACTTTCTGGCTTTCCTTTCAGCCTCTGGGTTTCAGCATTCTGACAGGTTTTCCATTTTCTTTGTGTTTCGGGCCCCAGCATTAGCTAGTTCTATCACAAAATGTACCTTCTTAGGCTTCTGGAACCACTGTACCAACTACTCCAAGGAGAGGGAGAAATAACAAAGAGGAAAAGGTTCAGACTCACTTCGGTTTAGACTGAGACATGGGATAAACTTTTAGGATCCCCAAATATGTACTTCTCACTAGTACTGATCAGACATAATTGACATAAAGGCAATTGATGACTTTGTTGTTTCTACCCCAAAGCTACGGCAGCTCACTCAGACATGAAGTCTGGGATTTATTGGAGAATATACCGTAGGATCCCAACATGTCCAGTTACTGGCAGAGTCCTTTAATGACATTGACAGTTGTGATTCTTTATGCCCCGAGAAACATGTGTGCCAACCTCAACTTTGACCAACTTCTCTATTTGAAAAATGTTTGAAAAACAATGCTACATCACAAATCCAAAGACCCAACTTTTCAGTTTGAAATTTCTATTGCCCCTGAAATATTCCAATGGTTCATCTTCTTTTCAAAAAGAATCCCAAGACTGATACTGTGTTTGGATGATATCCTGAGTGTGAAAGCAGCAGAGAGGGAACTGAAGGGGAAATTTTAAACAGGCCACATTCTTTCCAGCTGTCTCAGAAAGAGCTAAAAGAAAGAGATGAAGGGATGGAGGGAGGAAGGGCGAGCAGGAGGAAGGGGAAAATGAATAGGATCTTCTAGAGCAGTACTGAGCTGTTTTCTTAGACAATACTGCTGGTATTGGAACAAAGCTTCTAACATATGTGCAGTTTGTTCCTTCACTCAGTAAATATTTACTGAAGACATTCTATGCATGGGACAGTTTTTTCATGTGCTAAGGATACTGCAATGAACAAGGCAGACATGATCCTTGCCCTCAGGAAATGTACAGAACAACAATTCATACAATCCGTCTTCAATGTATGATGAAACCACTTCAATTTTTTTTTTAAAACTAGTTTAGTTCTCTTGGAGGATTTTTATTTTCTGCCACCATTTTCTTTTCTGAGAGAGTTGTTCTGTAGATCCTTACAAAAGTCTAGCGAATATTGAATAGTACATTTGCACTAAAGCATTCTTATTAAACCTATCCTATTTGGGGCAATTAGCAGAGAAATGGGCTGGAAGTCCTTGATGTTGGTAAGGCAGAGTTAGAATGGCAAAGCTAAAAATAGAAAATGGGCCAACATTATGTATTTAAAACAACAAGAGCAACAATACAGGCTGATTACAGCATATTATATACAGTATTTTTTAATTCCCCTAACAACCCCTGTGCAAGTACATTTATTAAAACCACTTTTCGAGCAATACAAAATGATGCTCAGAGAGGGTGAATAATTTGCCCACGATAGTAAAACAAAAGCCAAGGCTTAGATCAAGCCTAAGTGATCTAGGCCAAAGACAAAGTTCTCAAATGCCATGTTATGCTGGCCTCTCAGAACCTGGCATATGGCGAGAGAAAAGTAGAACATGGGACAAAGTCATCTCTTAGTCAATTAAAAGAAGATGTCAAATTCACGAATGATTGAGGATAATAAGTCAGATACAAAAAGCTCATTTAAAATTGTAGATGATGGGGGTTGGAAAAGAAGTGAGGTGAATAGCGAGCCAAAAAGTCCAGATAGACTTTCTTCGGTTAACATCCTCTGATAGGGTCTCTTCAGAAATCTATGGTGTTAAACCTCAGCATGTGCTCCAAACAATCTCCAAAGCTTCACATTCCTGCCCCAGCACCCGATAAATCCATAATTCCTCACCACTAATGTTCTGCCATATGATAGTGGCACTGAGCTTAGTCACAAAGTACTATTAGCACTGTAGCTGCCACCACTTTTCCCACAAGGCCACTTACCAAATACAGTGGGACACAAATGGACTTTCCTGTTGTGGAAAAGATGAGGGGGTCCCTGACAAACTCTACAATTGTCTTTTAAATCTCTGCCAATCGTAAGTCTATAATAATGGGGGGGTGGAATTCCTCACCCTTAATTACTTGACAGCATTTGTAAGCCTGAGGACTTTCCCAGGTGCTTTGGATAATGCAATTGTCTATGAACTTGGGAAAGAAATGTAACCCTGAATCATCTAGGGCATTTCCTTTAGCAACTTTAATATACAGACACCTGCCTGATGCCTTTTTTGGTTGAGCAAATGGTATAAATAACTGTTTGGTATCTCAGATAGGCCTTAAGTTATCTGTGGAAAGGGTGACCAGTAGTTAAACTTATAAAGCGTCAACATGAATTATCTGTCTATAAGGATGCCTGCCATGGAAGAATCACGTTATTTCAGAAAATATTACCTTGGTCATATTAGATGCTGCATATCCAGAAATAGACCACACAAAAACACTGAGAGACAACAAGCCTTTCTCATTAGAAATTTAACCAACCCTAAGTCTTTCTGATTCCAAATCCTTGACTCTTAGCTTTTATACTGAACAGTCTGATCTGACAAAGTAAGAAATCTAGGCTGTCTTCTGTGGACATAAGTGAGTGAGCAGTATTTTAAAGTAAAAGGTAAAATGATGGAGTTGATTTTAAGTAAATGTGTAACTCTAGAATTGGAGAAGATTGCTGAAGGGGAGAAGGGAATGGAGACATGATTAGGAGCTATTGCAAAGATACAACATCTTATCTGTAGTTGTTTTATAATTTAGATTTTCCTACCAGTTTGTTCTCAGCCCAAGTCCTTCTCTACCTAGGCTCCAGAAAACTGTCATTTCATCTCTTTGAACCGGTTTCTAACTAGCCTCAGATCAGTCTGTCAAAGTTCTCCCCATCACTCAGATGCAGGTCGTTTCTCTGCTGGTCTTGCCTTAGGGCAAAGGGCAACCATATGGTTAATCAAGTGGTCAGTTACCACAGTTGTGTAACAAACCACCCCAAATCTGTTATCCTTCATGATTCTGTGGGTTGGGAATGTGGGCAGGGCTTGGCTACCTATTCTGTTCCTTGGAATATTGACGGGGGTCACTCGGTGGCATGCAGGGGATGGCTATGCTGGTCTGGAGAATCCAAAATGGCTTCACATACTATATATGTGCCTTGGCAAGGATGGCTGGAAGGCTGGACTCATCTAGGACTGTTGACAGAAACCTTTAAGATGGTTTTTCCAACATGGCACTTTCAGGGTAGTGAGAATTCTACCATGGCAACTGGCTTTCCCCAGAGCATGTGTCTCAACAGAATCAGGCAGAAGCTTTATGGCCCTTGGGCCCTTTCTGATCTAGCCTTGGAAGTCACGTAGTGTCACTTCTGTCATATTTCAATGGCTACAAGTGAGTCATAGGCCAGCCTAGATTCAAGGGGAGGGGAAATAGATACCATCTTTTGATGGGTGATTGGCAAGGTCACATAGTAGAAGAGCCAGTGAGACTGGAGATAATATTGTGGCCACTTTTGGAAAACACCTTCTGCCACAAAAACAAAGAATTGAAGTCAGACAGACCTGAGTTCAAATCCTACCTCCCCACCCCTCAACGTGCAATTTGTAGAAAGTTACATAATCTCACAGTTTATATCGTGTCCTATGAAGTAGGATTTAGAAAATGCTACTTCTCACTGTCAGTTGATAAAATTAAATGAGAAGATATATACAAAGCAGCCTGACTGTAGGAAATGCTCAAATGTGCATGTTTTTCTCTCCCCCATGCCCCCTCTAGAGCCTGTAACACTGCAAATCACAATCCTAAATAATTCTTACAGAGCAGAGGTCTTCATTGCTTTCTTACATCTGCTGATTCCTAATAGCTGATTCATTTCTACTCCTTTCTTTTTTTTTGATTTCACCTTCTTTTCTACACATTTTTTCAGTACCTCATCACCCAGAATGGTGACAAATGGATCCTTCACTACAAACCAGCCCACACAAACACATCCATTTCCTCAGAATATTGTCAGTAATCTTGGGCCAATGGAAAAAAGAAATAATATTCAAAAGCTTATATACAGAATAAGGAATCTGTTTATCCCCTGATAGGGAGCAAAATTTCAGATCAGCCCCTCTCTAACTCATCACAAATTCTAAATATACAGGTGCATATTCCAAAAGGATACGTAATGATGTTAGTTTTCCAGTATGTGGGAAATGGACAAATTCCACTTTTAATAGTGACTGTAATTATTGAATGATAGTGTAAGATTTTGTGTAACATTTCAAATCCAGTCCTTACAAAGCACTGACAGTAAATTTGTTAGGGTAGGTCTATGAGTCTCTTACAATAAGAGCACCATGCTTGTTTGTTCTATTGTACACTGACAAAGTGCTTTTATTCTTCCTCCCTTCCAATCTTCCCTCTTTCTTTCACTTTTCTTGCTTGTGACAATCTGCCTCATTGTCAATGATGTATTTATATTCACTCATTCTCTGGAGCACATAAAATTGTGATGAAACACAAAATCTGGGCCAGCCCAACATGGGGCAACCCTAGACTCGATTTTTCTTTTATTTGAATAAGAAAGCAAGGAGCGCTGATGCAGGTAGATCTCCTGTAGCTTCGCTCTCTAAATGTTCTGCAACATGGCGGGAAACCTGAGTGAAATGATGCAGATCAATACAACTGTCCTAGGAGAGCATTGTGATGTTTTCCTGCTGCTACCCATGAAACAAGCTTAAAATCATTGATTCTTTGTGCTGGAGGCATGAAGCTGCATTCGGTTACTCTAAAGAAACCAGAGAAAACTCACTAGGACATTGGACCGAGATATCTTGAGCCTTATTCTTCACAGAACAGCATGGGCTCTAAACACCAATCAGATCAAAAGATGACTTCACCAGTGCGGATCTCAAGCCCGGAGATGCTCAATGCAATCACGAACAACACTGAACAGCAGAGTCATGTAAACTGTATAGAGTCTCCGCCATCTTTGCGTTTTTCGTCTAAGAAAAGCAAAGATAACCATGCTACTTTCAATGACTCATCTGCATTTTGTCCCACCAGAGTGTGCTGGCAGTCCTGTTTGAGCAGAAATGCTGTGGCCTCAGACAGACCAGGAATAACTGGAAGCTAATTTACCATGGAAATCTTAATGATATTTGAAATCACAGATGAGTGCTTTCAGGAGATAACAGGAGGGACATTCAGAGCAGGCAGCAGGCACATCACCAGTGACAATCAAAGTTATTTTCCTCATGAGCTACAACGAGCCCCTGTCACTCTCTCTATATCAGGCAGGGCTCTCCTATGCCCAAACCTCTTCCAAAAAGATTGATGCTATTTTTTTTAAACTAAGTTTATTTTAATTGTGCATGCATATGGAAAAGGAATTATGTAGGGACACTTCTGTTCTCTCTACCTTTTGTTCACCAGATCTGGCCTGTAGTCATTTGTTGACCCAAAATGGGTTCAAATGGCTGTCCTTTCTGCTTTTACATTTCATAGACTCATAGGCTTAGGAGGGCCTCAAGAGCTGGGCTGGTACAGAGATGACCCTCTGGCAGCTTAGTTCTTTTTCCTTCCCTCACCTAACAGCATGCCAGAGGCAGGTCCTGAACTGCTCAGGGCTGCCCTGGGGAGGAGCAAAATGGAGACCGGATCCCAGTCCTCCTGTTTCCTCCTGGCCTGCCCAGATCCTCCATCATAATGGCTCCACATTGCATCCATTCAGTGTGAAAGCAAGCACCATCTTTTTCTTCTCAGTTTGCTTCAGTACCATATCTCAGCACTGGAGGAAGGACAAATCAACACCGATGTTTGGTGTTAAATCTGGAAAATTCCTTTTAGTAGCCTTTCTAGAACAATTCTCTCCTTCTCTGCACTTTTCTTATTCCATGAAAAAATAAATTAGAAACAGGGGCGCCATTTTTCATGTCAGCCCTTCTTTCTCTTTGTGTCCAAGGAAGAGATCCAGATGTGAGTTTCTGAGAGTTTTCATGCTATATGGTTTTCATGTTTTCTGTTAAGTAGAAGCTAAGATGCTCAAAAAGTATTAATTGGTGATGTAGAAGAGAGAGTCTACTTGCTATGACAGTACTGTCAGGTGGTTAAGAGCTTAGGCCTTGAACTTGGCCTGCCTGAATTCAAAACTGGATTCTCCTACTTCCTAGTCATCGACCAGCTATTTCACCTGACTTGTCTCAGTTTCCTTATTTCTAAAATCAGGATAATAACATTGCTTTGTGGGGTTATTGAGAGCATTGAATGAGAACGTGTATAAAATCTTGTCAGAGTGCATGGCACATGATATGTGCTCAACAATTTTTTTTTATTTGAAGTGAGTGCACAGTGCATTTTATTGGGTGTGACAAATATATGGGCATAGTACGCAGGATTTGAGAACAGAAAATGAGGCTCCTCAGTTACTAAATACTAAGAAAAGTTGTGTGTTGAAATTAGAAGGCAAAGTAGGCAAAGTGGGGGGTATAGTTAAGGGACTGGTGAATGCAAGAATGAGGCCTGATCTCCAGTGTGCTCAGCCATATACATCATGGGCTTTTGTGACACGTCACCCTTGGATCAGTGCCCCAAGTCTCTCCTGGAGGAGATACATGACCCACAGAAGGGAAACATGAAAACATTACCCCAGAAAGGCACAAAAGCCTTCAAATGGTCAGAACCAAATCCACTGGGACATAATCCACTGCAAGAGAAATTCTGCCCAGTCACAGACTTTCAAAGAGGGATGTTCATGCAACAAATACTTGGCTCATTCTCCCACTTGGTCTCACACCCAGCAAGGGCATCCTGAAAGGGGCATGAGATTTCACATTTTATCTACCCTTATCTGTGAAGTCAATCTTCCAAGTGTGGCATTCGGGGTGGCATTCGGGGTGGCTTCTCCTTAACTTCCCTAATGGGAGAGGGGAAGGATAAATTTTATCTTAACATGAAAGATACAAAAAAATATCAAAGACTATCAGGGAAAATTGCTATGTAATGATGCAGTATTTTAAGCTATATTTAAGTTTCCTTGCTACTGTATCTGAGTCAAAAAAAAATTTGAAGAAAATAAAAATAACCCTTAACTTTAGCTGTCTTTTCTAGGCAACTAATGAGTCCACAGACACCCACAGAAGTTGTCTTCACTTTTGCCCCATCTACAAACAAGTGATTCATTTATATAATTTTTCTCTTCTATGGTGACCACGAGGACATCATCAAACTGTGCCTACTAGAATATAAGCATTCAGACGTTTCTCACATTAATGCTAGCTAATAACTACAGTAGGAAAGAACAAAAGACAAATTTTTATTTGCTGTTTATATTTCTACTTTTAAAGCTAATTCTAAACCTACCAAACTACATTTATTACAAGCCTTTTGAATATGAAAAATTATATTCTCCACTGTTACACCAGAGCCCTGCAAACCAAGGTGATCAATTATTTCCAAGTGGTAATACTATTACTGGTAAAAATAGGCTTTAATTTGACAAATAATTAGCTTTGCATTCAGAAGTGGATAGTACAGCACCACACTAAAAGGCAAAAGTGCTCTTTTTTCCTTCCCTGCTGTGGATATTAGGAATATTTTTTTAGCCATATGCAACAACGCATAAATCACTTACTCTATTACTTCTCCAGGAGAGGGAATTTCAATTATTGGAAAACTCTTGAGGTAAGAATTTGCCTACCTAACTGGTGATTCAGAACTAAATCTATTTTCCTGAATGTTAAGTTTGGGGGGTGCTTCTAAAGCCCGAGCTCCTTTTTCACCTTTTAGTATCCTTTCTGATCTGGCCTCTGCCTCCCTTTCTATTCTCACATCTTACATTTCTGCTTCTTGTACTTCCTGCTTTGCCATCTTAGCCTTATTTGTGGGTTCCTGGGACAAGTAATGCTCATTCCACCATGAGCTCTATGCACATACTCCCTTCTTTTCTCTGAACCAACTGCCTCCACCACAGACCCCTCATTGGTGTCGGTGAAATCTTCCCTTAGCCTCCAGACCAGTGGTCTTTGTTTAATACCATTACACAACTTTATATATCATACGTATTTATTTGTGTCATTATTTTATTATCTATCTCTCCCACAAGTCTGAAAGCTTTATGAGAAAATGGGTTTTGACTATTTAACATTTTATTTTAGATGTGGCATCTAACATGGTGCTTAATACACATGATAGAAACTCAGTAAATACCTGTTGAATGAATAAATGTCTTTCGTTTTGGGGGAAACTCATCAATAGTCTGGCATTTTTTCCAGATCGGAAGCTAACCAATGCCATTCTAGCTATACCAGCCTTAGCAGAAACTGAACATTCTACAAATTATAATTAAGTCCTGTGAAGCAATATATCATGTCCACCCAATTTCATCTCCCCTGCTAAACATATCTTTTGTTTAATGATGCAAATTTGATGGGGACATGGGATCAGGGTTCTTAAGTAGCCTATTTCAAGCAGTGCACTAATAGAATTAGTTCTTCTGTAGGTTAACTTCTATAATAATGTTCCATAAGACAGAATGTGATTCTGAGATGGATAGAGATGAATCATTTTATATATTCACTGATGATTCTCAGGGCACTATATTGACTCTGGGGAACTCTTAGTGCAAAATCCAACAGAGTCCTAGGAAAAGAGAAGGTATTCTGCCCTCTAAAACTCTTTCTCCAACCCCATGGCTCCTAAAGAAACTTCCACAAGTAGTAAAAATTGTCAGCCCACAATCCACCATTTTTGGTAGTCCTGCCTCCTCACACAACAGCGGAATGCATGAAAAACCTTTATTAAGCTCACCCCACATACACACAAAATTTTCCCCTTGACTTAAAATAGCTGTCAAACTCCTCTGTACTCTTTTCTCCTACCACAAAATGAGACTAACATCCACTAACCTTAAAGGAGTATTTCTAAAGTACAATGAATCAACAGAACTGAGAAATTACATGTACGTGTTATTAAAGAAATGTCGAAAATGATTAAGAAGGAATTTATTTCAGCTTCACAAATCTTTGCAGCTCTCAACATCATGGAAAAGTTAGCAGAAATAAAATACCTCCTGACATCTCTCAGAAAATAAAAGAGAAGGATATAAATTTCAAAGAAATAAGAAATTGTCATCAAGAAAAATGTAGAGCAAAAGATTTAAAATAAAACTTCTGAAACTTAAAAACAAATCCTTTGTATGCCTTGGTAACAGTAATGATAATATTCAGGATGATTAATAATAGAGTCAGTACTCAAATAATGTGAGTACCAAGCAAGGGATTCATGGATAATATCAGGTAATAATAGAGCCACAACTTAATCTGGGAAGAATGCTTCTTTTTAAGAGTAAAGTCTATTACAAAAACAATCTTCTGTCTTGTCTAGACAATTGTCCTCTCCTCTTTTTATTCTAGCTTTATTTATTGCAAACAATGCAAAAATGAAGCAGCACACTATTAGATTTTGTTTTAATTTTTCTTTGTTGAATTTGTTGTCTCCCCCTGGTTAATACATAATTTAGTTCAAACTGCACAGAGACATAAATTTCAAGGTATGCATTTCCAAATACATAGTTTTGGTAGGAAATTTAATCATAGGTTTGAAATTCTGACCTAGTACAAATTGGGCCTGTAAATTTGGCCCCATATTTACCCAATGGGGCAGAATCATCAGCAGTTACAGAGGATCATCTGTTTTCTTAAAACAAGTTATGCAAGCATGAATGTACCCATTTTGGATGTGTAAAGATTCTCATTGAATTTAGCATTCCCAAACCTAGGATATAGGTTGTTGGTCAGGATCCTACTTTATACTTGAATTAAATTTTCTCTCATCTGGTCATAATCAAACTCCCCCTAAATACAGGGAGAGGCCTTGATTTCCAGGTTAAGAACTGGCCTGTCTTCTTGACAAAGTCTCTTTACCCTTGGTGAAAGGCTCTTGATGAGTTAACTCATATGTTTGGAGCTCTTGGGAAGAGAGGAAAAGAACATTTAAAATGTTAAAAGGAAATCCTTTGGCCTTAAATGACACAGGTGGTAACTCAAATACAGAAGAAGAAATGAAGAACTGGAAATGTAGACAAATATAAAATACTTTAAAAGCATATTTTTTTCACATTTCTTCCCTTAACTTCTTTAAAAGACATAAGATTGTATAAAGCAACAAATATAACACTGTATTATTCAATTGATAACAACAGATGTAATATATGTAACAATAATAGCACAAAGAAGGGGGGAAGAATAGAGCTACATTGGAGCAAAGTTTCTGTATTTTACCAAAATTAGGTTAGTATTAATCTTCAGGAGATTGTGATAAATTAAGATGTATTTGATAATTCCTAGAGAAACCATTGAGAGAATTTTTTTAAATAGTTTTAAAAATCAAGAGAATTTCAAATGGTTCACTAAAAATATTTTCTTTTAAAAGAAGTCAATAAAAGAACAGTGGGATAAAGAAGTAGACAATTCAACAGTGATAGTTGGAGATTTCAATATCCAAGAGCCAATAACTGATTGAACTACTTTACAAGAAATAGCAAGGGTACAGAAGACTTGAACAACACTATCAATCAACTCAAATTAACTAACTTATGTAGAATATTCCACCCAACCAATGCAGAATGCCTGGTCTTTTCATATGGATCATTTTCCAGGATGAAACCAGATGGTAGGCCATAAAACAAATCTCAGTAAATTAAAAAATCAAACAAACTATGTTTTCAGCCACAGTGGAATTAATTTGCAAACCAAAACAGAAAGAAATCTGGGAAATACCCAAATACTTGAGAATTAAACAGCACACTTCTAAATTAAAAAACAAAACAACAACAACAAAGAAAAGAAAAGAACAATAAAACTAAAAGTTAGCTCTTTGGAAAGATCAACAAATTGACAAATCTTAACTAGACTAACCAATAAAAAGTGGACGGATAGAGGATACAAACTACCAAATTCAGGTCATAGAAGAAATCATAAGGTAAATTCAGAAATATGTTGCATTGAATGAAAACCAAACACACTATACCAAAATTCTGACACGCAGCTAAAGCAGTACTTAGAGAGATATTTACAGCTTTAAAGGCATATATCAGAAAAGAAAAAAAAAAAACTCTCAAACCAGTAATCTATGTTTCTACTTTAAAAGACTTGCAAGAGAAGAGCAAACTAAACCCAAACTAAACAGAAGAAAGGAAATGATAAATATTAGAACAGAAGCCAATAAAATAGAAAACAAAAACAAGAGAAAAAAAGCAATAAAACTAAAAGTTGGTTCTTTGAAAAGATCAACAAAATTGACAAATCTTTAATTGAACCAACTGAGGGAAAAAAGAGTGAAAATACAAGTTACCCAATTTGGGAATGAAAGAGGAAACATCACTACCATAGCTACAGAAACTTAAAAGATTATAAGGTAATTTATAAACAACTATGCCAAAAAATAAAACAAATGAGATGAAATGGACAACTTCCTAGAAATAATGGACAACATATTTAAATAGATAATATGCAAAAAATAAACAAATGACCCACACATACGAAGATATGTTCAGTTTCATTAGTCATTTGGGAAATACGAATTAATTAAAATACAAATATAATTAAAATCACAATGAGATATTAACACCTACTAGAATGGCTGTAATCAGAAAAAAAGAGAGTCCAAAATGTAGGCAAAGATGTGGAGATACTGGAACCCTTCTTGATTGTTAGTGGGAAAGTAAAATGATACAGCCACATTGCAAAACAATTTTTAGTTTCTTATGAAGTGAAACATTGACTTACCATATGACCCAGCAATTTCACTTCTTGGAACCCATCCAAGAGAAATGAAAACATATGAACACACAACTATTTGTAAGTGAATGTTGACAGGAGTATTACTCACAAGAGCCAAAACTGGAAACCATCCAAATGTCCACCAAATGATGAATAAATAAAAGTGGCACATCCATACAATGGAATACTATTCAGCAATAAAAAGGAACAAAGTACTGATATATCCTACAGCTTAGATGAATCCCTAAAACATTATAATAACTAAAAGAGGCCTGATCCAAAAGACTATATATTATATGATTTCATTTATATGAAATATCCAGAAAAGGTATATTTGAAGAGAAAGAAAGCATGTCAGTGATTTCATAGGTCAGGTGTGGGATAGAGGATTTTCTGCAGATGGTCAGAAGACGACATTTTGAGGTATTGCAAATGTTCTAGAACTACAGTGTGACAATGTTTGTATAACAGCAAATTTTTTTAAAAAAATCATTGAATTGAGGGTCACCTGGGTGGTTCAGTTGGTTAAGCGTCTGCCTTCAGCCTCAGGTCTTGATCCCGGGGTCCTGGAACTGAGCCTTGCATTGGGCTCCCTACTCTGCAGGGAGTCTGCTCCTCCCTCTGCCCTTCTCCTTGCTTGTGTTTTCTCTCCCTCCCTCTCTCTCTCTCAAATAAATAAATAAAATCTTTAAAAAATATCATTGAATTGAATTGCACATTTACAATGGGGAGAATTGTAGAGCGTATAAATTATCTCTCAATAAAGCTATGCTTATTTTAATGGCTAATAAATAATACGAAAAAAGGAACACAAATGGCTCTGTTTGGATGAAAGCGCCTGATTTCTTTATAAAGAACTATATATTAAAAGCATAAACAGATGTTTTTACAATTCAGGTTACTAAGATTAAAAAAGTTTATAACACACCCAACTGATAATGATACGGACAATAGGCACTCTTATTTATGGCTCGGAGGAATATTAATCTGGCATATCCTCTATGGGGAGCAATTTTGCTTTATCTATCAGAATTGAAAATTACATGTTCCTTGACTCAGTAATTACATTCCTACTCCCACCGATGCCAAGTGATGAATTTACATTATATTTGCTACAAGTAAAAGATTGCAAACAATCCAAAAGTCCATCCATAGAAGACTAAGCTAAATTGTAATAGAACCAATGAGTAGAATCTAATGCAGTTTTAGAAATAAACAGCTCTCAGGGAAAAAAAATAGAAATAAACAGCTCTCTTTAGCATATTAGGAAAAGATCTGCACTCTTAAGTGCAAAAAAGTGAAAGCAGAACAATGTGTATACAGTATGTTGCCATTGTGAAGTATGAGCAAATACAGTAATAAATAGTAAAAACATTAAAGATATGTTCTGTGCTTGCTTGCTTTCTGGGAACATAGGTGAGGTCATTAAAAATAGGGAAGTGATAAAACTATTTTCTCTGTCTACACTTTTGTACTTTTTCTATTTTGTATCATGTGCAAAAATTTAAAAACAGTAATACCATGTAAATTATCTCTAAAGGAGGGCTTTGAATAAGCTTAAGAGAGATATCGAGAAAGAACACTGGGCTCATACTAAATGAAATTATCTTTCCATCTGATTATAAATCTAAAACATTGAGTCATTCATTAATATAATGGTTATAAATTCTTGTTTGTTGCTATAGCAATAACTACAAATTTGACTTTAAAATGCTTTTATTTGGGAGAAATTTCTATTCAATTACCAGGAATGTTATTTAATTTGAAGCTGATTTTTTGCATCATATAAACTATTTTAAAAAACCAAGCATGGCATTTTAAAGTGAATTTCTTTTTAAGTTGAGGATTTGTTTTCCTATAATCTATGATTTTAAAAAAAATCAGTCAATTCAGAGTATTACTTTTAAATGCTGGAAGTTTAGACAATAATTATACTAAAAACTACATATGAGTCTTTGACACAAACTTTAAGAGCAGAAATAAATGATTTCTGCCAATAGGATTAATGGTAATTCGGCATACTTGGAGCAAGGCTTTCCCCCTGGATAATCTCATTTAGACACATGTTCCTTTTCAAACTTCATTACATAAATATTTCAAGGTCTCTTAAGCTTTTTTGTTGTTGTTGTTATCCTTTCTTTCTTACCCAAGATTTTTTACTTTGGTATCCATGCTGTGCCTTCTATCAACTTTATTTCTCGGTAACTTGAAATTTTCTGATTCACTTAGCAAAACCTCCAACATTGTAATACCAACAAGCTGAAGAATGTCATACAAAACAAAATGCCAAAACTCACACAGAGTAGGCAGGAAGACAAGCTGATATCACCATCTCTCCACAGGGCCTTTTCTTTTCTTTTCTTTTTTTTTTTTTTACAATTTTGAAATGCTTTATTTTTGTGTGTGTAATGGTTATTAACAAGTCTAATAAAGTTAGGATTCCAATGAAAAGAGGTGTTTTCATGAAAGCCTTCAGGGATCAGTTGTATGTTATATAGAGGGGAGTAGCACTGAATTTGGCATAAGACTTAATGACCTTATTTACAGCCTCCAAGAAATCCTTTTCAGTAGCAATTTTTCGCTGTGCTCTGATGGCAAACATACCAGCTTCTGTGCAGACGCTTCTAATCTCAGCACCCGTGCTCTTTGGACACAGTCGTGCTAACAACCCAAATCTGATATCTCTTTCAACACTCACTGAATGAGCGTGAATCTTAAAAATGTGAGTCCGACCCTCTAGATCAGGTAAGCTAAATTCAATCTTTCTGTCCAATCTCCCTGGCCTCATCAGTACTGGATCCAAAGTATCAGGTCGGTTAGTGGCCATCAGCACTTTAATGTTACCTCGAGGATCAAAATCGTCCAGCTGATTGATCAGTTCCAGCATCGTTCTCTGCACCTCATTGTCTCCTCCAGCACCATCATCAAAACGAGCCCCTCCAATAGCACCAATTTCATCAAAGAAGATAAGGCAGGCTTTTTTGTTCTGGCCATTTCAAAGAGCTCACGAACCATTCGAGCCCCCTCACCGACATACTTCTGTACAAGTTCAGATCCAATAAGTCAAATGAAGCAAGCGTCAGTCCTGTTGGCAACTGCCTGGGCACAGAAGGTCTTGCCTGTACCTGGCGGACCAAAGAGCAGCACACCCTTGAGAGGATCAATGCCAAGGTTAACAAACCTCTCTGGATGAAGTAATGGGGTTTCTACTACTTCTCGAAGTTTCTCAATCTGTTCCTTACAGCCACCCACATCACTGTATGTGACATCAGGTTTTTCTTCCACCTGCATCATGGTAACTGTTGGGTCAATCTTGGGAGGCAGCGGAATGTGAATCTGATATTTATTTCTGTCCACCCCAACTCTCATCCCTTCTTCAGTGTCAGTAGGTGCTACCTGATCACTGAGGTCCACCACAAACTTGGCAAACTGCTTCACATTGATAATGTACTTTGGGTCCTCTGAATCAGCATTGATTATCTTCGTACACCTCACAATCTGCAAAGGCTGTTCACTCTGCAGCCTTTGCTTATCTGCAGCCAAATCCCGGAGTGCTGGTGGGGCCAGGCCAGTATCAGATTCTTTAATACCAGTGAGCTCATTAATTTTCTTGAGAAGTTGCTGAATGTCATCTTCAACCTGCTTTATCTGCCTAGAGTAAGTGCTTTGACCATAAGTTTTCAGCAAGGCAATATCCCCCTCATCCAGAGCTCGGATGGGCTTGTCGTCCTTCTCATCCTCCTTGGTTTTCCACTGATTGGCACTGAGGTAATCCGGCATTTTAGGTGCTCCGAGTGCCTCAATTCCTTACTGATTACACAGCACCTCTGTCGCTTCCAAAGGGCCTTTTCTACCACAAAGGTCCCCATTGTCTCCTAAAGATCTAAAACTAACCATGGACTCCGAGCCTCAAATGTTTCTCTTTTAAATATAGCCAAATTCACTTAGAATTTTCTCCTGTGCCATTTAGCAAACATTAGTCAAGGGTCTAGATGACAGAGATTAGCATTAAAGATGGGAAAACAAATAAGTTCCAGTCCCAACCCGCCAGCAACTTAGAGACCAATAGGGAAGTCAAACATGTACACACATAATTATAATAAATTGTTATTTGGGCAGTAACAGAAATGTGTACACGGTAGAGGGCATGCAAATAAGGTGATTAATTCTGGAAGCAGAGGGAAGGTGCTTGCCTAGGACTGATGATGTGTGAATAGGTTTTAAAAGATGAGTAGAAATGTGTTCAGTGCTCAATGCAGAAAAGCCCTGCCGGCAGCAAGCAGGAAACTGGGAAGCAGTCTGATGTGTCAGGGGAAATGCCAAGTAGTGATGCGCTGATGAAAAATAAACATGGCAGCTGGAGGTTGCAATGGCAGGCGTGAGAATAGGGGGTTAACTCCCCACAAGGTCTAGTATCCTACTTTCTCCTCACTGACCTTTGAAGTTGTGTTTCAGAGCCAGGAGAATTGTACAGAACCTGGGGAAATTCAGATGTGATATTTATAGGTAGCTGACAGGCTGTAAATTAATATACAAACATTCCTTGCAGCTTTGTCTACAGTTGTAAAGGGTAAACTAGATATTCATAATTTGGGGTCTGATTAAATAAAACATGATAGCTTCACATGATCCAGTAGCATGAGTTATTTTTTTTTTAAATAAGGCCCTGCTACGTGTATTAAAATGGATCTCATTCCAGTATAAAATACTCAGTGGAAAAACAAAAGACAAGAGGCTGATCAGGTATACACTGCCTTTTATGTGGTATTTGAAAATATATACATATTACCAGACTACGATCTTTTAAGCATGTAATGGTATCAGTTTTTAAAAAAACAGCCCAGGAATTCATTTTCTTCCCCCATTCCCTTTCTTTCATCTCTGGAAATGAACAAGATAATACTAATCAGGACAGTGAGAGGAGAAGAGATAAAGCAGTTAAGAATTCATACTTAGAGGCACCGGGGTGGCTCAGGTGGTTAAGGTCTGACTCTTGGTTTAGGCTCAGGTCATGACCTCAGGGTCCTGGAATAGAGCCCCGCATTGGGCCCATGCTCAGCAGGGAGTCTGCCTGAGGAGTATCCCTCTCCCTCTACCCCCATTTGCACTCTCTCTTTCTCTCTCACACTCTCTCTCTCAAATAAATAATATTTGAGAGAGAGAGAGGGAGATAGCAAAAGAGAGCACAAGCAGGAGGGAGAGGGAGAAGCAGGCTCCCCGCTGAGCAGGGAACCCGATGTGGGGTTCGATCCCGGGACCCTGGGATCATGACCTGAGCCAAAGGCAGATGCTCAACCGACTGAGCCACCCAGGCATCTCATAAATAAATAAATCTTAAAAAAAAAAAAATCACACTCAATTGTAGATTGTCTCACAGAATTAAATATGTTCAACAAAAATACTACATATAACACTTCAGTTAGAGTTTGCACCAGCACACTGTACTTTTGATCAACAAATAAAATCTTATCTTTACTGCCTGGGTATACACACGTTTGTGGTGATGTTGGTGTAAGGGGGAAGAGGCATGGGGAATGTCAAGCTGGAAGACTATATGTCTCCTGAAACTTGGAGACCCAGTCCTCCAAATATAAGAATCTAACATTAGGGAAGCAAGTCATTCTATTTAACAAAAGCCTGATGCTAATGGAGGACAAAATGAATAGTGTGGACATTTTTATAGATGCAGCAAGATGCTGCAGTCCTGTAGATGTCGACTGTGTTACAATTATTTCTGTCTTGGCTCATGTCATTTTGAATTTTGTGCTAGCAAAACATCCTAAAATTTGATATCTGTCATGTACCAAAAAGCTTGAGTCCACTGCGTAAAATCATCATCCTCGCTTTCCACACTAACACTTTTAGACATTTGACCTATCTTAAATTAATCATGAATATATTTGTACATATCCATGGGGAACTAAGCTGAATTTAAAGGAGGGAAAATGGGGCGCCTGGGTGGCTCAGTTGGTTAAGCGACTGCCTTCGGCTCGGGTCATGATCCTGGAGTCCCGGGATCAAGTCCCACATCGGGCTCCCTGCTCAGCAGGGGGTCTGCTTCTCCCTCTGCCCTCTTCCCTCTCATGCTCTCTGTCTCTCATTCTCTCTCTCTCAAATAAATAAATAAAAATCTTAAAAAAAAAAAAATAAAGGAGGGAAAATGTGTGTTATGGGTGCAAGGACAGGACCTGACCACATAATACCCAGAAGTAATTTGTAAGTGCACCAAATTCAATGTCCAGAGCTCTGTAATCTGCTCTGAAGGAACCGAGAAAAGAAATATACTGTGCCCATCTCACAACTCTCCATTTCATAAAACACTGTTGTAAATGCTATGAAGAGTTATGGGCCAACACAACGTGGTCGGTTCCCCGTCTGTGCTTTGAGGTTGGAGAGCCAGGCTTTGTAGATGTGGAGAGGCAGGGCGGTGACTGAGGACACTGCCTCTGTCTTGGCCTGACAGGGCTCTTCCCAGGCTGTCAGGACGCCAGCTGGATCGGTCTGATCTTCAGCAGCAAGCTGTGGATGAAGTTCCTCCTGCTGTAGAAATCCTAGGTGCTAATGACCTCCCTCTCTTTGATTAGTTTCTTTCATTTCCAGGTTTCAGGAAACCTAGGGAATTTTTCCTGCTGTGACTCCTTTAAATACCAGTTCTTGCCCTAGTGGACTTCAGCATCCAGAAGGAGCCTAAGACACCACTCATTTGTCTCTTTATACCGCCCATCATCTAATGGATTCCTCATTATAGACCTAAGTTTACTCTCTGAACCAATTTCTGTTCATGTCCTTGGCTTGAAGGTTCAATTGGCTGCCTCCCAGAGGTCCAGTTCTTATCTCTTCTGAGGTTAGGTGTGACCTAAACTAGGAAAGGTCAGGGTCTTTGTCTGCATGTTCCTAAGGCCGTACACACTTGAGTTTTCCCATGTAGACAATCCTTTTTTACTTGTTCAGCACTGTAGGCCATACAAGGACATGAAAGACCATTATACCTTGAGCTTCTAGTTTGCTGTTTAAGTTTTAAACTTATTTGACCATCCTCATATCTCAGTCCAGGCTGTTCATAAAGACAAATTTCAAACATGAAAAGGGGCTTTAGCTGACTGCCCCTGATTGAGTGCCCCAGAAAGCAGTCTCTAAGACAAAGATGAGCATGTGGGATGTTTATTACAGAATGCTTTTGGAATCAGCACCTATGGAATGGGAAGGAAGGAACAGGATTGGACAAAGGGAGAAGCTGGGCTGTGATACAGTCCCAATGAAAGGCTCAGTCAACTCAACCCAGTGGGCACTCTGGAACTGTGAGGGTCCCTGAGCGTGGTTCTCAGTTGGGGTGAGTGGATGGAGACTTTATATTCCTGCCTTGGTCAGTCATTGAAAGAGAGCTGCCCAACCCCAAAGAGGACCGACAGCTGAGGGACATTCTGAGCAGCGCTATTGGCAGCTGGGAGAATAAGACCTTTATTAGCAAAGGGAGGTCTGAGCAGCAGCATGGCGTCTAAAACAGGGACCACGCAGGACCCTTCCATTTCTCTTGACTCCCCATTGAGTTCATTCATTTCCGAACTCTGTTGCTTTCTCTCTTCTGGTTACAGACGTCCATCTCTACCCCTGCCTCCCTCATGTCTGGCAACTCTCCACTGACCCCCAGTCCACATACGCCCTGCCTTTGACTTCTTGGACCTTGGCTCCCATCCCAGCTTTGACATCCTGGGGTCCTTTTCCTTTCTTGGGACCACAAAACACCCTTCTGCCAAAAGGGAAATTAGGTTTTGGATTCTGTGGCTCACCTAAGTCAAATTGTGGAAGGTAATAAAATACCTCCTCCACTGAGAAAACAATTCCTTCAGTCACTGAAAATAGGCGACTTCTTTCACTACATTTGGGGCTTAGAGTGAAGAAGGCAGGCAAAGGTCACGTATAGATTTTTAAAGTTCTTGGTACATAGCTCACACCAAGAGACCTGCAATTTGGAGATTCTGAATATCAAATATTCCAAGAGTGAAATATAATTTAGGGACAGTCCTGAAAATCTGAACGATAAGTTATCAAGGAATGATTAACCAAGGTGAGAGAATTCACTGCAAGCCCAGGCAAAGAAAGCCTCCAGAAATGTATCTTTTCTTCTGAAAGGTCACCGGCTACTCTCTGTTACTATTTCTCCTCAAATTTACTAAGATAGGTTCAGTGTTTCAGCAAGTACAATCTTCTAGAAAAATGATGTGGCCACAGCTATCACAAACCCCATGAACTGGTTGGAACGGATCTAAAACATGGCTCTGTTGGGTTCAACAGTGCATCACTCTGGAAGTCAGAGATGAACTACTATTATTAAGACTTAACTGTAGGGGCGCCTGGGTGGCTCAGTTGGTTAAGCAACTGCCTTCGGCTCAGGTCATGATCCTGGAGTCCTGGGATCGAGTCCCGCATCGGGCTCCCTGCTCGGCAGGGAGTCTGCTTCTCCCTCTGATCCTCCCCCTCTCATGCTCTCTGTCTCCCATTCCCTCTCAGATAAATAAATAAAAAATCTTTAAAAAAAAAAAAAGACTTAACTGTAAAGCTAGGAGAGAAAACTACTCTATTAGAATGTAGTAGACATGAGGCATTTTGTGTAATACTAAACGCTTTACAGGCAACAATAGCATTGTACTATCAAAGCAAGTCCAAACACTCATGATCATGGTGATAATTTTAAATCATCCCCCCACATCACTATTTTTTGTTATGTTTTTAACAGAGGAAAAAAAAACCAGAATATTTTATTTTTTTAAATCCCTATTTGGAGACATTAAAATAAAATTTAAAACAAGAGGCAACTCTTAAAGGACAACTGGAAAACTGAATTTTGGGTGGAGGCTAGGGAAAAAAAGTATTCTGGAGTGTAAGCTGAAATGTGTGCCAGTTGCTAGGTAGACAAAGGTCTAGGGCTCCCAAAAGGAGATTCACTCCAAAGCCAGAAAGGGTGTGGAACCTAGTCCTACTGCAGGTAAGATGAACGGGAGCTCACATATGACTACCTGGCCTTTGGGCTCAATTCAGAAATGCTCGCTTGCTGTAACACAGGAGTGTCCAGATAGCCCCCGAGTTGACCAGGCACTGACAAAGGGATGGGAAACATGGATGGTCATGCACTTACTGGACAGGAATAACAGCCACATCTGGATCATGAAGCGGGCTTCTCAAACTAATTGAAATTTTGGTGGGAAAGGGTGTGATCAGGGATGAGAAGTACCCCCCCACCTACAAACCCCAGTCTTCACGCTCAAACTTACTCTAAGCTCAGATGCTTTTCCAAGGTTTCTTGGGTCTTTTCTCTACCTCAGGGAAGCCCCCCTTCCCACCTCAAGCAAGGAGAATGGCCTCAAGCAAGGAGAATAAGAAATTAGCGGTACTGTCATTCTATAAAGGTACTATTTGAATTGCTTTCATCTGCACTGATTTTCCAGTGCTAACAAATCCTTCTGCAGAGGGCATATCTACACTGGGAACTATAGGCTCTCAAGCTGGAAAAAGCATTGTTCTGCCTATTCAGAGGACTACTTTCTACAAGCCCTTTGAACCAATGCCCTGATTGCAATCCCCACTGCCACGATCACAGTGCAGGCTGCCACCAGCTTTCACTGGAATTAATGCTCAGCCTCCATTCCTGGTGAAAATTCTTTATGGTTTTCGCAATGCCTTCGAGATGAATTCCAAACTCACTTATAGGACGTGAGAAGCTTTCCCTTGAGTCTGTGCTGTAACTGTGCACTTATGTGTTGATTTTGCCATTTACTTGTGAATTTCCTGGGGAAACCACCCATGCCTTGATTCCTTTTCATCTCAACGCCCTATCTCCTGAAACACTGAGTAGCAGCCTGGATTAATGCCCACAGAACAACTGGCAATCAGGCCAAGTTTCTGTGAATCCGTGGGCAAAAGGTGCTGAACCTTAGGATATAACATGATCCATTTTAGCCTCCAGAGAGTGAGCAAGTTACTTAACCTCACTGTAAAATGGCATGGCATTTACCTACCTTATAGGGTTCTTGTGAGGACTGAATGGGATCATGTGTGTGGAGGGCCTAGGTCACTGCCAACCCATGGTCTTTATTCAGTCCATTTGTTTCCTTCTCTTGGCTTCAGTTTATAATCTGTAAAATTAAAAAATTAAACTAGGTAATTTCTAACATCCCTTCTGTCTCATAATGGGAGATTTTAGCACATCATTCTCAGTCACTGATAGGGAAAAAATGAAAATCAATAAAGATAGAGAAGAGTTGGACAACATAACAAAGTACATATAAATTCCATGAGGTGTCTGTGACCTAAGCGCTATCTGTAGAATACTGCACCCAACACCTGCAGGGTACACATTCCAAAAGCATGTAGAAAATTACCAAAACTGACCCTGTGTTGGGCTACAAATAGTATTATATACAGCAACAGAAAATGAATGGAATATGGCCACATGAAGCAATATGGATGAGTCCTTTAAACACTAAGCTGATGAAAAAAGCCAGATATTTATACAAAGTTAACAAAACAAGCAAAATTTGTTTATGGCATTAGAGGTCTGGATAATGGTTATCTGGGAAAAGAGGGCATGGGGAAGGTGTCTGGGGTTCTATTTCTTGATCCGGATAGTGGTTAAATGGGTATGTTCACGCTGCATTAATTCATCAGGGCGTACACTGATGATGCGTCAATAAAAGTATATCAATAACACACACACACACAAAGTATGGTTAACATGCCCAGCTAGATAGTGGTGAAGCTGGGATTAGAATCAGGTGTGCAGGACCTCGGCATCCTCAGGGCGTTTACAGGGCCTTTGAGTCTTGTTGGGCAGTGACTTCTGATGTCTGTACCTCAGCCCTGTACCTATTCTGAAAGCTCTTCTCAGCTTCTCAGGCTCTGCTCCCCTTCTCTAGAAGGCACTTTCCTCAAGGGGGAAAGAAGGCATCAATTTGGGGCTCATGTCCCTATGCCCGCTTTCAACTCAGGACGTTGTCTCTTTATGACTTCTCTGAAAAAGAACTGACTTGGTGACTATCTGTTTCATATTTCCAACAGATTATGTTATCAGTATTTCATCCAGTCTGAAGGTGTCTGCAACAACGTGTTCTACCATCATAAGAAGTAACAAGAAGAGCTGCCTGGGTGGCTCAGTCGGTTAAGCATCTGCCTCTTGATTTTGGCTCAGGTCATGATCTCAGAGCTGTGAGATCGAGCCCTGTGTCAGACTCTGTATTAGGCGTGAAGCCAAACTGTTGAAGATTCTCTCTCTCCCTCTCCTTCTGTCTCCCCACCCCAAAAAAAGAAAGAAATGGCAAGAAAACTTACTCCATTTTTCTTATCCAGAGTTATGTCATCATTTTATAAATTATTCAACAAATATTAATTGGACACCGTCTATAATGCAGGTACTATTCTAGGATAGGTGCAGTAGTGAATAAGACCAAAAGACACAACTCTTATGGCATGTGCATCAACAGAATGAAAATAATAATTGTGTCTCCTTCACTGAGATTAAATTAGATGATGAGTATATTACACACAAGTTAATGCTTGGTACATAGGAAGTGTGAAATACATGTTAGTCATTATTTATGCCTTTTATAACTTAGACATCTCCAGCAGTGTTCCCAGCTCAAGAGGAGAAAACTGGACTCCATTTTAATCATCTGCTGTACATGAGCACAGAATTAAAGGAAAGAGAAGAAACAGGAAGATATTTTTAATTTGGACCATTTGGAGTACATAAACGATCAGAGCAATAAGACATCCTAATTCGACTCATAACAAATGATCCAGCTAGAAGCCCATGAAGACCCTTTTCCCTACCTCCCCGCAACTCTGCAGAAATCACGGAAGGCCAAGCTAGGTCTCTGGTTCCATGGGATGTAGGGCCACTTAATGATGACGAATGAAGAAACCCAGTGGGGTCATTCCTCCAGACCCTCCAGTTGTGAATTATAAGCACACTGCTCTAAAGGGGCAAGGCCCTGACTCGCCTTTATCAAATCACAGGGTTCTCTCCTTTGTTACCTCAACCTCCACTGTCTGCACTTTCTGAGCAGCCACCTGACCCCAGGGCACCTTTGTTTTATGTGAAAAAATAACTGTGCAAAGCTGGAGTGTGTGGCCATGTAAACTAGAGGATTATCACGGCTATAATTCAAAAGGGCTTTCCCGGCCTGCCCGCAGCCTGCTGTTCCAGGACGAGAACACGGTGCTGGGGTTTCCCTTCCCCTAGCAGCTGTGGCGTGTCCCCGGGAGGAAACGTGTCAGCACAGAGGTTGTGCGGGCTAAAAATACACCACCGGGTTTTCAAAATAGCAGTCAGAATGCTTTCCACAGCAACCTGTTCTGTCCATTTGATTCACCGAGGAAAATCCCTCCATGCCTGTGATTCTCCCCACAGCCCCCAGGTTCACTCAGGAAGCCAGGTCTTTGGATCAAATTTCTGAGCTCGGAAATACGCTACCAGCATAATCAGGTGAAAGGGACACCTGGAGAATTATCTACCAGACGTTAGCGAACAGTGTTCCAAGATTATAGATTTCAAATACTCAAGACAGAAGAGCAAATTTGCATTCATTTCCTCTCTCTTTGTAAATTCACCCCACATCCATTACTCACCACATCATGGAGACACAAAGACATAATTATAGTGTGTGGCTTCTCCCGAGAAAGATTCCCGTGAAAGCCACAACAACAAAAACAAAACACTAAGAAGAAAGACTGAAAAAGTTGAAATTCTTTGAGACCATACGCAATCTGAGAAAATTCTCTGCTGTCATTACAAGTGATGCATTGCTGTGCTGAAAATATCTATTTGGGATGATGAATGTGACTTGTCATGATCTGATTCAAGCGGCAACAGAATGGACTGCGTCCAGGATGTCCAACACCGCAAGAGGAGAATCCCAGGGTGGATCTGAGATTCTGGGAGGTTCCTTGAGGCAAGCAGCCAGAGGACAAGGCTAGTGGGGTCCAATACCTCTGTGGCTCCCTGACAGCAAGGACTGGGCCTTGACCATGCTGCCTCCCTGACATCTATATGATGCTCAGCTCAGGGCCCCTAATGTATGGGTTTGGAACAAAGAATGAATGAATGGTGGCAAGTGCTAGTGCCTGGGAGACCTAAAGCAGTTTCTCAGCAGCAGCACTGTGAAAAAACACACCGTTGTTATCATTTACATGACATACAGAACTCGGAATGCTCCAGCAGTACCTCTTGACACTTCTGATCCCGGATGTGGGAATTTTCCCCCACACCAGCTGGGTGTCCAACAACGGAACTCAATTCTGACACTGTCTACCTAGAGACAGCATTGAATCCCACAGGTTAAGGTCTTGGTCCGACAAGACTCCCCCTTCCCCACTTGAGACGCTAGTTTCAAGTTCAGCCTGCCACCTGTGCTTCTGAGCAAAGGGCCACAGATCCGAGGTTACCGACCCCCTCCTCAGGTCTGACTGCTTTGCTAGAGTGGCTCATAGAACTTAAGGAAGGAGTTTCTTAGAAGATGCTTGCCATTTGCAATGACGTGGATGGAGCCAGAGGGTATTATGCTAAACGAAATAAGTCAGTCCGAGAAAGGTAAGTATCATATGATCTCACTGATATGAGGATTTTGAGAAACAAGACAGAGGATCAGAGGGGAAGGGAGAGGAAAACGAAACAAGACGAAACCAGAGAGGGAGACAAACCATAAGAGACTCTTAATCTCAGGAAACAAACTGAGGGTTGCTGGAGTGGAGGGGGGTGGGAGGGATGGGGTGGCTGGGTGATGGACATTGGGGAGGGTAATGCTATGGTGAGTGCTGTGAATTGTGTAAGACTGATGAATCACAGACCTGTAGCCCTGAAACAAATAATACATTATATGTTAATGTAGTAAAAATAAATATAAAAAAATAAATACAGATAGGCCCTCAAAAACAAACAAACAAACAAACAAAAATGAGATTACCTATTTGTTATAAAAGGAAAAACAAGGAAGAGCCAGATGGAAAAGATTCATAAGGCAAGGTACGTGGGAAGGGGCGTGGAGCTTCCATGTTTTCTGGGCGGACACTCTCCCTGCATCTCCACATTCACCAAAGGAAGTTCTTCAAACACAGACCTTTGGGGGTTTTATGGCGGCTTCATCAAGTAGGCATCAATTGATCAAATCATTGGCTATTGGTCAGTGGCCTCAGTCTCCAGTCCTCCCCACTCTTGAGGTCAGAGATGGGGCTGAAAGTTCCAACCTTCTAAACACATGGATGATTTTACTGGTAACCAGCCCCCATTCTTATGCTACCTAGGTAGGGGCTGTCCAAAAGTCACCTCATTAACATAACAAAAGACACCCTGCTTGCTCTTATCAGTTAGGAAATTCTTTTTTTTTTTTTTAAGATTTTATTTATTTATTTGAGAGAGAATGAGATAGAGAGAGAGCATGAGGGGGGGAGGGTCAGAGGGAGAAGCAGACTCCCTGCCGAGCAGGGAGCCCGATGCGGGACTCGATCCAGGGACTCCAGGATCATGACCTGAGCCGAAGGCAGTCGCTTAACCAACTGAGCCACCCAGGCACCCCTGGTTAGGAAATTCTAAGAGCTCTGTGCTAGGAACCAGGAGGAAGACCAAATATATATTTCTTGTTATAAATCACTATATCACAGTCACTAGTAACATTTACCTGGATAATCCTTTGTTGTAGGGGGCTCTCCTGTGTATTATAGGATGTTTCATAGCACCCCTGGACTTTGCCCTCCTACCCCAATCAAAAATGACAATCAAAAATGTCTCCAGATATTGTCAAATGTCTCTTAGGGGGGCAAACTCACCCTCGGTTGAGAGTTGAGAAACACCGATGTAAAGGAACAGAGTAGATGATCTAGGGAGAGCCTCAGAATCAGAGAGGTCTAACGGCAGGAACCCTGGCAAGGTGGCCGAGGTTTAGGGACAAATCCTAGCCTCCAGAAAAGACTTGAGAAGTACATTAGCATCCTACCTATTCATTGAAAGTGGCCTAACCCACCGTGGCTAGAGCAATAAAAGAGAACTTATTAGAATAATACCTAAAAGTGCAGAGATAGCTACCTTCAGGTATAGCAGGATCTAGGAGCTCAAACGCTGTCATCAGAACTCAGCTTCTCTCCATTGCTGGACTCCGCTTTCCTGCATGATGGCAAAGTGCTTATCACTCCAGGTCTACATCTTACCAGCTCAGAAACCAACCCTGACAGTAAAAGAGCTTCTCCTTCTCAATAGTTCTAATAAAAAAAAAAAAAATTCTCATGGCTGAGTCTTTTTGGACCAACTGGGTCATGTGTGCATCTGTGACTAATCAGAGTTAGAAATTTTAGCAGTCTTGGAACATGCCAAGTGGCTGGGTCTAAGTCTGATAGCCCTCCTGGATCAGGGAGCAAGGGAATAGGACAGTTTCACCCGAAGTACCTGGATTTACTGGGGAGGGGGCAGAATAGTTACCAAAAGAAACTCAACATGATAGTATCAGAAAGGTGTCGTAGTAGGCACTGGGCAGGTAAAGAGTGTAAATTAGCAGCCTAAATCTGGAAACACTGAAATACTGAATCAGAAACCAAAGAAAAGTTTCCTGTGCTATGGTATAAATACGGAGACCCAGTGCTGGTCTCAGGATATACAAGCTGCTCAGATACGAGAGGATACTATTTATAACTGTTTTCTCTGATACTTTCTTTCCTAGATCTGTGAGTACTTATTAAACATGAAGAAATTTATGCATTCAAATAGCAACATTTAATCTTTCCCCCTGCCTGGCTCTATTTGCATACCTTTGCTTTCCTTCTTGCCCTTTCTGAAGATCCCCTTCAGTAAATTCAGACTTGGGACAGCTCCCCCGAAGCTTGATTACAGACACTTCCTATTTGGTGCTGCTCACAGACACCAAATTATGGGTCATGGAGTGGGAGCTCCTAACTGCTAAGGCCAGGTTGAGGACAGGGAAGGGAGCCTTGCAATATCTTGCTCTGAGAGTAGTCCGAGGAGATTTCTTCCTGGCCTAGCTAGGGAGCAGTTTACATCTAGAAACAGAATGATGACCCCTAATAATGTTTACAAATTGTGGTCTCCCTGACATGTCCACAGGTGCTATTTTTACTTGCTTAAATGCTAATCCCTTTTATAAATCTCACTGAGCATTTCTCTACAGACTCTATCTCATCACATCAGTCTTGGATGACATGTTCTAAGGAATATGAAAAGTCCGGCGCATGCCCCTTATAAATCTGCAATCTTTTCATCTCATTGTGTGACAACCTGCAGGAGTTTGCGTGGAGATGTGAGGCATCTGATCTGTTCTCATAAACTTAAGGTGGTTATTCATCAAGTAGAAGTTCTTTGAGGCAGCAACTTTTTTTTGTTGAAGGCAGCTTCAGTGGGTGGGGGAATGAGGCTTGGGCTGACAGTAGTCTGGATCAGCGTCTGCCCATTGAAAGGTTTGGCCCACTTTAAAGACTTAGAATCTTGGATCCCCAGAGTTGAGCAAGATCAGTATCTGTCATAAGACTTGGAAGAGATTCTTTAAATGCATGCATCCCTGAATGATAAAAATAGACTTATTAATTTATAAGCATGACGGCATTTGGTGGATTCTTAGACCAACCCGGGCTGATCCTTTATTAGGGACCTGATAACAACCCTGAACTTCTATTGTGAAAATTGTCTGGTTTGGATTCTTCTATTTTGCAAGCCGGCTAACCCTCTTTGACATATCAAATAAAGTCTTGTCCTGCTCTATTCTGCATGAAGGCACTACACGGCAGTGTCCTGCAAAGATCTCCCATCTGGAGAATCACACAAACCTAGTTTTGAATCCTTTGTTCTGCCTCTTATAAGTTTGTGACCTGGAGCTCACTTCACATCTATTATCTTATCTCCGATCTGTGGGCACACCTATTTGACAGCATTGTGCTAAGGTTTACTTACGAGGCACGTGTAATGCTTGGCACGGAGTAGGAGCTCTACTCATGGTGGCTATCATATTATTTCAGGGCCTGTGCTAGCATTTGACAATAATCCTTGGTTTCTGCATCAGCGAGCATATAACATTCTTTTTCAGGGTCATCTTTACGGAGGCTTTGTGTCTCCAACACTCCAGATGAACTGTGGGCCACCTCTTTTATGTGTTGACTAAAGAAAAAACCTGGGTCTGCCTGTTTGGTCTGTGGCCATGTTCAGCAGAGCACTCCCTCCCATGCCCAGGATGGCTCCTGACTTTGGGCAATATCGTGTTCCTTTCTGAGTAACACCATGAAGCATCCCACAAGAAGAGCATGCCAGAGACATGACGATCATTCCATGTGTGATATGGTATTGCCTGTGTAATTGTTTAATGTGATACTAAGAATCAGTTATGTACACACATACCTCAGGGGGTAGAACAGATGCTTTTTTAAAGTAAGGGCAACCTCCACTAGAAATTGAGCTCCATTTGATACAGAGCATCCCTCACTACTGAGCAGAACACATTTACCAAGACCTCTTCACCCCATTTCTTTTTTCTCACTTCTTTACTCCCCAGATCACGTGTTAAAGGAATGCCATCATTTGCCCACCAAGTGAATAGAATCAGCTTATAAACAATCTCCAGTAAAAGGGACCTAGACAAAGCTATGATTCTTTAGGGGCTGTTTGCATATCTTCATTATGCATACTTGGAATTTTTAGCATCTGATTATGTGGCTTGTTTTCCTGGGTGATCACCCTCATCTTTCAAGTGTATATTCAACTCTAAGCTTACTCCTCAGGGTTTTATGCTCTGTCATAGACCTCATCTTCAGAAATTTCTAAGCAGTTAATTTCTTTAACAAACATTTTTGAGCATTCCCTATGGGTAAGACTCTGCTAAGTGCTGAGGATACATATATAAATGAACCATTGCTGGAATGTAACACAGAATACGACAGTTAATATAATAAATGCATGAGCTGTAAGCCGTGGCACCATACAAACAGCATATCTAATCAGAAACTGAACCTTGGGGCACTTGGGTGGCTCAGTGGGTTAGGCATCCAACTCTTGGTTTCTGATGGGGTCATGGGATGGGGCCATTTTGGGCTCTGTGCTCAGCAGGAAGTCTGTTTCCCCTCTCCCTCTACCCCTCCCCCCCACCCCCACTCACAGGCTCTCTCTCTCTCTCTGTCTCTGTCTCTCTCAAATAAATAAAATTAAATTTAAAAAAAAAAAAAAGAAAGAAAGAAACCAAACCTTGTGGGCCTCTCATGTCTGGTCTGCTGCTAATACTGTCATACCTACTACATAATGCAGGGGGCACGATCTCAGTCGCTGTGCTCCAAACAGACATGACCTTACAGGCATAAGATTCTACTCATGTCCAGAGAGCTGAATGAGAAAATGGGGGAGCATGTGCTCAGGGATTCAGCTGCTAAAGGAACCGGAAAGGATGATCATGCAGAGGTCAAAGGGTTGATTACATATTTCTTGGCTCATCTAGATCTTAGTTTCAAGGTTGTCACAAATGATTCTTCATATGTGAAAGACTTATGACCATTGCATTCATGATCACTACTGGATAATTCTCTGACAGGCACAGGAGACTGAGTTATGAAAATAACCTGACTTTGCCCTTTACCAACCATTCCGGTCCTACCCTTTGATTTCACACCAGTATCGTCTTTGATATTGTGATGCTTATTCTTGTTATTATTGTGTTGCTTTTCTTTTTCTTAAGGACTAAAAATCTGTTTTCTGCTTTCTTGCTTTGAAGTAACAACTCTTTGCCAGTATATTAATAAGCACTAAGTTAAATTGATGGAGGAATTGGGTTAAGGAGAGTTTTTTGGAAATTATATGTTTAAGAATCCTTAGGTAAGCTAAGAGTGTAAGAAACCCTGAGACTAACCTAGAGAAAGACATGATCCTTAAATTGACCACAGTTGAACCTCTACCAGGACTGTTTTTATAAACAGTATAAATCTCAGACAACACAATTAAGGGCTCAAAGCTGTTTGTCATTGTGTTTGATGGAGGCATGCAACCTTCTGGTTCTAAGCAGAATTTAAGAAGCAGGTACCAACAGGATTTATAGAAAGCAAGACACCATCCTGTACACCAACAGAGTCTGTCTCTTTTATATTCGGTCCAGACTGGAAATAGCTATGGCATCAAGGTGCTTCTATCCAGCCCCAGGACCCTCTCTGTGTCACCCTGGACCTCCAATTTTGTGACACTGTCAACTAAAGTCCAAAAGGTGAGTTTTGAACAGGTCAATCCACCCTCAAAAGTCTTCATTATTTTTGTTATTTTTGTCTGGGTTCCCCCAGAAACAAACTATTTTTGTTTAGGTCCCCTGAGATAAGGACTTGAGTGTAGAAAGCTTATTTAGGACATAAAGGGAACACCAGCAGGGAGGAGGGACATGATGGGGGGAGGGAAGGCAGCCAATATAAGTGTTATAGAACCAGTTACCACAGTGGGCAACCAAAGCACAATACTCTGGATAAATGTTGTAAAATTCACACCAAAGAGGGGCGCCTGGGTGGCTCAGTCGTTAAGCGTCTGCCTTCGGCTCAGGTCATGATCCCAGGGTCCTGGGATCGAGCCCCGCATCGGGCTCCCTGCTCCGCGGGAAGCCTGCTTCTTCCTCTCCCACTCCCCCTGCTTGTGTTCCTGCTCTCGCTGTCTCTCTCTCTGTCAAATAAATAAATAAATCTTAAAAAAAAAAAAAAAATTCACACCAAAGAATTTTCCCACCTTAAGTGTTATGGGTAGAATTATGTCCCCCAAAAAGATATGTTGAAGTTCTAACCCCTAGTACCTCAGAATGTAAACTTATTTGGAAATAGGGTCATTGCAGATTTAATTAGGTTAGTGAGGATGTGGTCATTCTGGAATAAGGTGGGCCCTGAATCCAATATGACTGGTGCCCTTATAAGAAGATGATATGAAGAGGGAAGAATATCACGTGAAGATGGAGACAGAGATGGACTCATACAGCTCCAAGCCAAGGAACACCAAGGATTAGTGGTGACAGCAGAAGCTAGGATGGGGCAAGGAAGGGTTCTAGCCAGAGTCTAAGAGAGAGCCTGGTCCTAGTAACACCTTGATTTTGAACTTCTAGTCTCCAGAAATGTGGAAGAATAAATTTCTGTTGTTTTAGGTCCGTTTATTGTACTCTGTTAGGGAAGTCCTAAGAAACGAATACCCTGAGGAATGCGGGCTATTTATACACTACCATCAGTCATGGCTGGAGGGCTGCTCAACCAGTGACTCATGATGGTTAAGTCCATAGTACATCTTGATTTTCACACACAGGCAGGGCAGCGGCTTTTTGAGGTTCCAGAAAAATCCTCAGGCACAGAGATCTAGTTACTGGCAGCTGGAATTCCACTGAACACACTGAAATGTGACAAGTCTCCACTCCCTCATTACCCATAAGATAAAGTCCAGCTCCCCAGGCTGGTGGCAGAAGAAGACAGATTTAAAGCCTGAGAAGGACTCAATGCATTCTCCCTAGTTTGAAGACACAGGGAGCACCTGCCTCTAGAAGCAATGAGTGGTCCCCTCCCCCACCACACCCCCCAGTCTGCCCTCTCCAAGAGCCAGCAAGAAACTGGCTTCTGCCAACAACCGGAGTGAATTTGGAAGTGGAATTCTTCCCCTCAAGCCTCCAGATAAATGCCAGCTAGCCTTCTGAGACCTATTAAGGCCACTAAGTTTTGATGTGATCTGCATGCACCATAGAAACCTGAAACAAGGCCTTTTATGCCTTTTGTTTACAGTTGAAACACTTCTCCAGATTGGTCCTGTTGTATACAGAATCTCTGACCTCACAACAACATTGAAAAGTGGCTCCTGTATAATTATCCCCATTTTGCCAATAAGGGCACGTTCTGCATGGAGCACTGAGTGTTATACGCAAACAATGAATCATGGAACACTACATCAAAAACTAATGATGTAATGTATGGTGATTAACATAACATAATAATAATAATAAAAAAAAGAAATGTGACTGTCACATAGGTTGAGCAACTCATGTATATTTACCACCAAAGTCCCCATTATTTCTACTCCTGCCTTTTAATGATAGAACAGTACTCAAACCTCTACTTTTTAAAAAAAATCATTTCCCAATTCGTGCCAAGTAAAAAAACTGGTGTGGCCGCTGACATGGGTTGGGCTTCTTGCCCCCGGGGAAGGGAAGTGTCAATGTTGTATGGCTTAGGTAGGCATATGACCAAAAGCACATTGACCTCTCCAGGAAATCAGTGGGAAGCAGATGCCCTATAGGGAAGCAAAGGTCTACCTACCACTCACCATATGTCAAGCGGTAACAGGTCAGCATTTGTCTAAGAGGTAGGCGTTCACAGAGTTGTCACCTGGGAGCATATGGCAATTGGGATAGAAAGAAAAGTGCCCCACCAACATGTCAGGTGTTAAGTACCAGTTGCCAAAAATATATATTGTTTATGACAGCTTTTAATTTCTGGAGAAACGTGGAGAAGCATTTTTTCCCCTATGAAACTTTGTGGAACTACAGTTACACTCACTAAACTGCAACAACTCTATACAGCAAAATGTCCAGCCTTACAGAAGTGGGATTGTTCCATGCTCCTGAAAAACATGGCCCCAAATTATTATTAGGCCATTAAATATTATCATCCAGGCAACCAAACAGAAAAATGGACCAAAGGTGGGGCACCTGTATGGCTCAGTTGGTTAAGGGTCTGGCTTATGATTTTGGCTCCGGTCATGATCTTATGGGTCATGGAACTGAACCCCATGCTGGGGTCTGCACTCAGCAGGGAGTCCACTTGAGGGTCTTTCCCTCAACCCCTCCCCCTGCTTGCAAGCACTCTCTTTCTCTGTCTAAAATAAATAAATAAATCTTTAAAAAAAAAAGAAAAGAAAAGAAAAATGGGCAAAAGATTAGAACAGACACTTTGAAAGAGTAGGTATACAAGGGGCCAGTAGATATATGAAAAGGTGATCGGCTTCATTGGGCATCAGGGAAATACAAACTGAAACTTCAAAGAGACACCATTGACAATCCAACAAAATGCCTAAAATGAGAAAGACCAACAATATCAATTGTTGACCAGGATGGAGACTGACTGGAAATTTCAAATACTGTTGCTGGAAGGAGTATGGTTATGTCACATTTCAGTGTTTTCGGCAGACTTCCAGCTGCCAGGTGCTTGAAAATTGACACTCCATATATGAGACCCAATCAATAGCTTCTTGGTTCCTATCAGGTCATAACACATGCTCTGTATTGTGGTGTAACTGAGAACCCCAGCTATGAGTCAGGCAGATAGGGATTAGAATACTGGCCCTACCATTTTATTAGTTATGTGGCTTTGAACACTTATGCATCAGTTTTCCTGTCTTTAAAATGGAGGTCATAAAAATACAATTTCATTAGCTTACAATAAGAACTCATGATGTTAATGCAAATATAGCAGTTAGAAAAGTGCTTAGCACACAGTAAATGTTCTGTAAATTAGGTGCCATGTATCAAGCTATCTCTTTCCATATTTATACATCTATATGCTCAGGTATGTTTTAGACATATTCAGGTAGGTTCAGCTAGAGGTGAACTTCATATGAGCACTTCAGTCAATGGACAGGTAAGCATCCAGTGATGTTGTAAAAATCAAATCTGTTAATTGATAAATATTGACATTAATAGGTAACAGGGAATAACTATAAGGATGTATGTATTTCTGAGCATGTATCTTTCTAATATTTTTAAAATTAAGGTTAGAATGTTGATTCTGTGCTTCATTAAACACAGGTGATTTTGAACTCAAACTAGTACATAAAATAACTATATTAATTGTATGCATATATGAACATTTGTTTCATCAGGATTGTCATTTACTTTCAGCTTTACTAATTTAACCAAAGGTTTAAAAGTTTAAAGGAGTACAAAAGTTATATGATAACCTTGAAGTCTTAAGTCCAGAAGTCAAAGAGATCACAGAAGTGATATAAAAGTTGGTGGCCAGAAAGATGGGTAGATAACACTAAAGAAATAGAAAAAAAAAATTGGAAGGAAAAATAAAAGAATAATATGCTTGGATAAATCCAACAGAAACACTAAATATCAATGGTCAAGCTACAATAATATGGAAAACATAACATTTTTTGGCTTGCTTCAACTATGAACCTTGCATATGTCTCATTCCCTCTGATAAAACATGACTTTAATATTCATTTTCTAGCTCTTGAGTCCTTCCAGTGACTACCAACAGTGGCAGGGACAGATTTTTGATAGGATCCATTTGCAGCTTCCAAGATAATGTTAGTATTTTGCTCTCTCAGGAATTCCAGCATTGAAAAAAGAAAGTCCCCGGATGACAGCTATGCGGCAGCCTCACAAACAAGAAGTCCTAGATAGAGCAAGAGGACATGGGGCTCAGCACAGACCTCTCTGGAGAAAATGGAGTCAATAGGTTGCTGTGCTGAACTGTGTGGAGAAGAGCACTGAGGGCAGAGACTGGGGTGGGAGTGGGAGGGAGCACAGACTTAACAGCAAAAGATTAAACTACGCAAAAGAAAAGACGGAGAAATTATTGAAACACCAGCAAAAAATGCAATCATATTACACAAGTTGGCTCAGCTGGGAGTCATATTTACATAGATATAATAACAGAAGCACAGTATTGATTTAATAGAACATTATGACATGACTATATTGTATTAGGAGAGTCAAGGAGGAAGGAAGAGTGGGATAGGGACAAAGAGAGGACATGAATGTGTCAGTTGGCGTTAGGATATGTGGGTAAGAAAACAAAACTCTCTTAGTAGAAAATCAAAAGGTAGCAGTATAATTATATTACATATGGAGATAAATATCAAAACAACAACAACAACAACAACCTAAG
This sequence comes from Leptonychotes weddellii, assembly GCF_054177405.1. Taxonomy (NCBI): domain Eukaryota; kingdom Metazoa; phylum Chordata; class Mammalia; order Carnivora; family Phocidae; genus Leptonychotes; species Leptonychotes weddellii. Next base: position 66,021,060 of record NC_138369.1, read on the forward strand.
AGTTGATAGTGGCTATTTCAGAGGTGAGAATGGCAGGACTTGAGGGTATCTTTTTCATTATTAGATTTGCAGTATTATTTGATTTCAAAACTATGTACCTACACTATTCTGATTAAAAATAATACTAAATGAACAAAGTGTTAATCTTTGGACTCATTGAGTCTTGATTCTGAAAAGATCAACATGGCTGGTAGTGTTTATAATAAAATACAGCAATGCACAAATTAAATGTGTTAATATATGTTAAATATTATAAATAACTATTTGGCTCCAATGGATGGCTTACGTGATACTCATACAAGCATGGTCCCCAGACTGGTCTAGTTGAATCAAAGCCTGACAGAATTAAGATGCAAGAAAAAGGGTACAACATAATTATACTACCATAGTTTTTATGTAGGGACTAATGTTAAATTCAATATTTAAGCATATAATGGCACTTGGTAATACAATTTGACGGGATTGTTGTATTATGTTTGTTTTTCCAGAGTAGCCTCTGAGTTCTTGACCATTCTTTTTTTTTTTTTTTTAAGATTTTATTTATTTGTTTGAGAGGGAGAGAGTGAGAGAGAGAGCACGAACAGGTGGAGGGGCAGAGGAAGAAGCAGACTTCCCGCCGAGCAGGGAGCCCAATGTGGGACTCAATCCAGGGACTCTGGGATCATGTCCTGAGCCGAAGGCAGACTCCCAACCAACTGAGCCACTCAGGCGTCCCAGTGTTTGGCCATTCTTAACAATTTTGACTTTACTTGAATTTCCCATGAGATGGGCAAACCCCCAGCTCTCTCTCACAGACACGCTGAGAATAGATAGAATAGATTTTATCTATTTCACTTGCAGCCTGTTGCCACAACTGCTAAAGCTTCCCTGACCCAATGAGGCCAGACCAGGTTCTGCAGAGCTGCAGGCTGTTGAGATATGCCCACCACACCTCCTTCCACTCGCCACTGTGTCCAGGGAGCACGAGAAAGAACATGAAGAAGAAAGCAGTGAAAACTTGCTTTGGTTTGTCTCATTCTTTGGGTGCTCACATAGTGGAAGAAAAGGAACCTACGTTCAGTTAAAACCAGACATTTAGCTGATAACCAAACTAAAATGGCAGTATTCAGGATCAGCTGGAAAAAAAAAATCAGAAACAAAAATTGCAGAGTATGAGAAAAAAACATACAAAGAGGAAAGTAAAATAATCATCAGTCTAAAGCATATATTGTTTTTAGCTCCCCAGTATCTATCTATTCTCCTCCACCAAACCCAGCTCCAGGGCAGGATCCGATGGGTCAAACCAATCATAGAAATCCCAACTCCTTCGTCAAAGGTCATTTTCCAGATAAACCAAATAATTTTTTTTTCTTTTTTAAAAAATTTCAGCTTTATTGAGGTATAATTGACAAATAAAATGGTAAGATATTTAACACATATATTGTGGTGATTATACACACACACACACATACATACACACTGTGGAAGGATTTCTCCCATCTAGTTAATTAACACATCCATCACCTCACTTCTCTCCTTTTTTTTTTTTTTCTCTTGGTGAGAATATTTAAGTTCTGCTCTCTTAACAGATTTCAATTATACAATACAGTGTTCTAACTAGAGTCACAAGATTTTACATTAGATCCGCAGACCTTATTCATCTTAGAGCTGCAAGTTTGAACTCTTTTACTAACTTCTCCTTACTCTGACCCCCTGGCAACCACTTTTCTTCTTCCTGTTTTGGAGTTTGACTTTTGTTTTCCTTCTTTAGGTTTCACATGTAAGTGATACTATGTGGTATTTGTCTTTATCTGTCTGGTTTATTTCACTTACATAGTGTCCTCAAGGTCCATCCATGTTGTTACAAATGGTAGGATTTCCTTCTTTCTCATGGCTGAAATAATATTCCATTGTGTATATATACTACATCTTCTTTATCCCTCCATCCATTGATGGTCACTTAGGTTGTTCCATATATTGGCTATTGCCAATGAGGTATTTATCTTAGACGAAAGATTGGCTCTGGTTTGCTCTGGGGCAGTCCAGTCTGCATAATACTCAGCAAATTTGCTCAGTAATTATGGAAAACTACAGTCTCCTGGCTGCCATCTCAAGACCATGAAGCATCAGAAAGCTAACCTAGGAAAGCAAGGTGTAGAGAATCACAAAAGAAGCAACAATGTCTGAGAGCTCCCTCACCTCTAAACTTTTTGGTAATGTGAGCCAATAAATCCCCTTTACTGTTGAAGCCCGTTTGACTACCATTTTCTTCTACTTGCAAGCAAAAGCTTCTGACACAATACCTAACAGATAGGATGCATGAAGAAGCCAAAGAGTGATAGAGTTTTGGGCACCGGGACAGAGAATTGAATGCATCTTAAAATAATCCCATTCAAACAGAGTCCAGAAGACAAAGCAAAAATTCAGTGCTGGAAACTAGAAGATAATTGCTTAATTACAGTTTGGGGACAGCACTTGTAAATGGGAACATTTCAGCCCAGTGGGACTGCAGAGAAGGAAATTACTGATTGTTCTCAAACTGGTAAAAGCTGAAATCCCTTGTCTAAGGGATTGTTCTCTGTGATAGCTCCATAATATTCTGTTAACTTGCTTTTATGTATATGTACTTAAAGGCATGTTTTTTTCTAGGAGCCCTAGAGGAAATGAATAAGGACAAGGAGATGAAGAGTTGGCAGTTTAATGAAAGAAACTTAAAGCATGTATTTTCATACACATCGTGGATACGACAGAATCTTATATTTGCAACAGTTACTTTAAATGTTAAAGCTTGAACTTTTAGATAAAATAATATAACAAAAATTTTTGCTGTATGGTACTGAGCAACCCCCCTTCCACTCCCGCCTCCTTTCTGTCCAGATAGAAGTTAGGTCAAATCAAGGATTGGGTCATTGCCGTCTTCCTTCCCTTAGTCATAGCCTCCCTCACTTAGCACCGTAAAGATTCCATTTGCTGGCAGATTAAATTCATTCTTCTGTGGTAAGAGGACTCTTGATTTGTGTATTAAAATTACACCTACACGGGTTGCTTTTTAACTTACAAGTCAATACTAAATTACCCATTTTCTCTTGGATGTCTGAGTCAATGGCCACATAAAGAATATAGCTCTTAAATTCACCCAAACACATGTGTTCAGAACTCACTGAATATTAAGTGCTTACAAAAAACAAAAACCAGATTCTAGAGACAATAGACCTGACAAGGAATTGTGGCACATGAAAGGTTAAAGAATAAAGGAGTGGCTGTATTGCACTAAGTCTAAGATGCACATTTTTTTTTCTCATTTTCGATCTTAGGAATTGAGCTGCACCTGACAGTTGGCCAGGCTACTGTTATGATGCAGTTCTAATTACCTGCATGCATGTGACCCTCATCATAGATGTTCATAGATGTTCACAGATGTTCACAGATGTTCACAACGTTGCAACTTCAGCTAGTACCTGAATTGCTGGCCCTTTATGTGTTGAGTTTACGTTCCATTTAAGAATGGTAACAAACTACCATCCCTGGTGTCTTTCTTCTGTGTGTCCTAGTCTCCTCTTATAAGGACACCAGTCAGATTGGAGTAAGACCCACTCTAAGGGCCTCCTTTTACCTTAGTCACCTCTTTAAAAGCCCTATCTCTAAATGTAGTCACATTCTGAGATACTGAGCATGAGGGCTTCAACACATAAGGTTTTTTGTGTTTTTGTTTTTGTTTTTTTTAAGATTTTATTTATTTACTTGACAGAGAGAGAGAGACAGCGAGAGAGGGAACACAAGCAGGGGGAGTGGGAGAGGGAGAAGCAGGCTTCCCGCTGAGCAGGGAGCCCGATGCGGGGCTCGATCCCAAGACCCTGGGATCGCGTCCTAAGCCAAAGGCAGACACTTAACCGACTGAGCCACACAGGCGCCTGAACCCATCTCTTTTTATTCCCTACCATGGTACCTGCTTACTACAGTTTCCATATCATGGGAACCTTAGCATCCCCTTTTTGTACTTGTAACCTTCCAACACCTGCATAACCAGTTCCTGTATTCAATTGCCTCTATCAGAAATACTTGATATGGTTCATCTTTCCCTATATAGACCCTGACTAATATGATGTCTTAGATTAGATGAAATATAGTAACTTGAAAATATTTAAGTATGTCTAAATGTTCTGCTTATCTTTATTTGTATGGTTTCCCTAAATCACTTTATGTCGATATTTTACCTCAATTATCCACTTCTTCAATTTGGAGCTTTAAAGTTTATTGTCTGTATACTCTTTTTAGTCTTTACAGATTCATGATAACAGGTTAATTGGCTTTATACCCTCTTTGTAGCTTCTGACACCTGCATACACTCAAACTTTAAGGTAACCATATACAAAGGGATATATATATACACACACACACACACACACACACACACACCGGTTCACTAAGGGCAAAATGCACCTGTTTTTTGTAACTCTCGAAAATAAGTTTTGACAGTAGTGGAAGAGATAACTTTGAAAATGTTTATGACAAAATATTTTCATGCATGTAAATTGTCCTGGATAAATTCGTATGTCACTGAGGATACAAGAACTTCCTAGATTTGGTATTTCTCTCTCAGAAAGTTCTTAACATGCGAGTTCTGGCCTTTTTTCCTAGAAATCTCTAGATTTCATGTCTAGTATAAGCAAGGGCACTACAGATCTCTGTGACCTTAAGGAAGCCACTTCAACAGCTCTGACCCCAATGATCTCTTCTGAGAAAAACAAGGGGTTGGACAAGATCAGTGATTCTGACCCCTCTAAACACTAAAGACATAATTCCTCACCTCTGTCTCATAAACCCTATATTTAAAAAATGTTTCTCCACCAAGACAGGATTTAAGTTTGGTTTTCCCAATATCTATTAATCACAGACACATATACCTTTCAATTGGATATTTTGATTTTCAAATTTCTTTTTCTTTTTAAAATGTACTTCAACGTTTTCAAAATGTAGAATATAATTTGGTAGCCCCCATAATTATGTTCATGAGTCTCTATAGGGGTTCCAGGTTCAGAACCACTGGTCCCAGTGAAGCCCATTTGCACTGTAGTCTAAACTCTGCCCTCAGGTGAATTGCACAGTTTGTGTCCGTGAAACATTCCCTTAACCAGAATCTTCATCCAAATATACATAATGGGAACTGAAATAGAGTGGAACCAAATGAGCATATGTTTGTTTCCTTCAGGATCCCTTTATCAACCACTCCCATAGAAAATAAGACTGTTTTTAATCCCATAAGATTCAATCATGCTTGTAAAGACAAAGTTTCGAGATTTTAAATATTCGAATAATCACAGAGTTGAAAGGAACCTCAGCTAGTCAGTCCAACTGGGTCCTGAATTGCAGGCCTTTGTTTACGGTGGTCCTGCCCAATATTAGTCCAAACTATGCTTGAATAAATTAAACTGAAGGGGCGGTTCACAATGCTGTGTCATTTAAACCACTCAGACATCAGTACCCAACATATTTTCCATTGCCTGAAACCAAAGACCCATATCCTTTGCATATTCCATTACTGACACAGAGAAGGTAGTCATTAAACAATCTCCAATGCTGAAGGAAAACTCAGATCTACTCAAGCGGCACTTACTGGCTGGTTTTGCTTTCACTCACCTGCCTGAAATGGAAACCATCATACCCTATGTTTATCTGCACAGGCAAAGTCCAGGAGACAGCGCAATCATCTGGATAATTCAGGTCAACGGCAACATGCAGTTACTGAAGTAAAAGGGAGTTCAGGGTTATCTAAATCATGCAGATTGGCATTTGTTTTGGTTAAACTGAAATAAATTGAAATACTTAATCTGTCTATGCAATCTCTCTCCCATATGCCATGTCCATTAGAAAGAACATTTATGCTTCTTTTAGCTGGTTTTTCCTTTTTTGCAGCTTATATTTTTAGAATGGATTTGTATCACCCATTATTCAAGTAATTATCAGTTCTAGCAGATTTGCTGATTTTCTTAATTAAACTTAGATAACAAATCATTAAAAAAAGAAAGAAAAATGCAACAGTGCTTCCTAGCCCAATTAATTAACTATTCTTTATTTTATTCTGCACCCCCTAGACTAGAAAGTAAATTGTGCATAAAACAACACTTCTAATTTTACTACTGTCATCTCAGGCTCATGGTTCCAAGTTGCAAAGAAAAAAAATATCTTAGAACACTGTTATTTATTGAGAATAACATAACCAGCTTGTGTCTTGAGGCAGATGATAAAAGGAAACTATAAAAGAGAAACAACTTTCACAAAAGGAAAATGCAGACTTTCAGAGATACTCAAATTATTTTTCAGGAGGTGAAATTTGTTGTAATGAACATGGGAATTTGTTTTTGTTTGTTTGTTCTTTTTTTAAATCTCATCTTGCTGCCTCACTCATTTTCTGATTTGAAATTGAACACTGTTACAGTTAAAATAAATTACCTCTCTCAAAAATAAATAAATAAATAATAAAAATAGTCTCTCTCTTTTCAAGTATTTTTATATGACCAAATGCTATGTTCTTTCACATTTCCCTAAGCAATTAATTCTTTCCTTTGTAATCTCTCTCGAAGAAATCTATTTTATTCACCATCCCAGATAGCAAGCCAACCCAGGTCCTTACTTCCTGAGCCATGGATGAGCATAACAGTATCCACAGCGGGGTCCCTGCCTCCACTCTCCTCCCGAATCCAGTACAGCCCCACTGTGGGCAGTGATCAAGAGCACAGACTTGAGCCAGATGGCCTCGGTTCAAATCTCAGCTCCAGCTGCATGACCTCAGGCATGTTATTTTACCTCTCTACTCCTGTTTTTTATCTCAAAAATACCTAAATCATCCTGGAAATGTTTATAGCCTGTTCTGCTCTGTAGTCCCTTCAGGCTCCCACATCAACTGACTTCTAGTGGGTTCAGCCAGCAGGTGGCACTAAGTGGGGGGTGAGAGGAAAGAAAAAGCCAGAATACCTCTCTTTCCCCCTTTCCTCCTCAGACAGGGTTTCTGCAATGGCTTCACTTCCTCCGCAGCTCCAGCTCTCAAGATAAGCCTGCTAGGATTACAACCTTGACCATGACCCAGTGACCCCAGCCCCTGGCCTCCTGCAGCACTGCCTCCTCTTGTCATCCTTCCAGCCCAGATGTGATAGCAGCTTCCTGATGCTGTGAATCTAAGGTGTTTCAACATCCCTTGTTGGCCTCCTGTCAACTCCATCACCTGCGTATTAGACCCCCTCCATTTTAAATATTCAAGATAGGGTTTTCCTGGTCAGACCCAATTCAACCCTGAGTGATCCAGGACCTCACCATGTTATCAGAAGGTTTAAATGAGTTAAGATATAAAAAACACTAAGAACAGTACTTGGAACTTGATAAATATTAGTGATTATTTAATATTTTTACATACTATTGCTCCACTAAGTAATGAGAAATCCCTTGAGCTTTATTCTTATGAATGCACAATTGAGTTCACATTAATATTAATACTCAGATTCCATAAGCTCAGTTAGTTCACCTGTGGGAACTCAGAATCCAAAAAAAGATCCTACTCCTCTGTATTTCTGAAGTCCCCAAAGGTGGCTCACATATACTCATAAACAAGGTCACTCCTTCTTTGTAAAATGCACAATTTAGCACAATACCTACCGTGCATATTATATTAGTGCCCCAGGGCTGTCATGACAAAGCCCGACAAATTGGGTGGCTTAACACAACAGAAATTTATTCATTCAGAGTTCTGAGAGTTGGGAGTCTAAAATCAAGCAGGCCCATGCCCCCTCTGAAGACTCTAAGGAAGAATCTTTCCTTGCCTCTTCCTAGCTTCTGGTGGTTGCCAACAATCCTCAGTGGCAATCCTTAGCATCCATTGGCCTACAGGCCTCACTCCAATTTTCCTTGTGTATGTCTTCAAATCCCTCTCTACTCGTAAAGACACCAGGCATTGGATTAGGGCCTACCTAGTCTTAACTTGATTATACCTACAATAACCCTATTTCCAAAAAAGGTCACATTCAAAAGTAACTGGGCTTAGGACCCCAATATATCTTTCTGGGGAATACGATTTGACCCCTAAAACATATATTTTGCTCTAGACATACATCTTTCCTGTGTAATGCTAGTTAATTATCATAAAATGCCTGGAGTGTTATTTACCTCCATTTTAGAAAGGGGGAGGCTGACTTTAGAGAAGTTAAGGGATCTATCCAAAGTGCAACATAACAGTAGAGTAGTATATTGCAAAATTAGAACCTGAATCCAGTTTTTCTGGAATCCAGAACACTCCTCTTCAAATTATATCATTTAACCCTTGAATTCAGTGAGAACACTGATCTTAGTACTTAATGAGGTTTAAATTCCTGCGTACTCCGCCAAACCCCATACTGCATTTCCAGATTCAGTCAGGCAGCCAAGTGGAGGTCTAGAAAGTCAGTATATCCTGTATGAGTTAGTTGTTGTTGCATAGCAACCATAACCTCATGCTCCAGAAGCATGAGGCATCTGGGGCTAACTGGGAGTCATCTGTGCAGATCTGCTGCCTATGAATGGGATCATTCATACTTCTGGGTCTGGCTGACTGTGGACTGATCTAGGCTAGGCTCAACTGATTCGGCCCACCACTGCTGCACATGTCCTTCATCCTTCCCCTGAGACCAAGAAGCTAGCCTGGACTTGTTTTCATGGTGAGGGCAGAGGTTCAAGAGAGAAGGCATGCCCCAGTGTGCCAGCCCAAGTCAAGCCTCTTCTGCTTCTATTGGCTGCTAATATCCTTTTGGCCAAAGCAAGTTCCATGGCTGACCTCAGCGTCAAGGGGCAGGGCAGGTCATGCTGCCCATATTGGGAGGGTGGCAAAATAACATGACAAAGAGCCTGGATAGAGGGGAGGGTGAAGAATTGGAGCCCTCACTGCAATTTGCTTTGCAAACGATGGTGGATGGTTTCCTTCTCCCAGCTAGCACCAGGACCACAGAGCCACTGCATACCTGAGGTGTACTGCCCCTTCTCTTCACCCAATATGTGATCTTCCTGCAGTCCCTCAATAAATTCTGAAAGTCGGGGCGCCTGGGTGGCTCAGTCTTAAGCGTCTGTCTTCGGCTCAGGTCATGATTCCAGGTCCTGGGATCGAGTCCTGCATCGGGCTCCCTGCTCAGCGGGAAGCCTGCCTCTCCCTCTCCCACTCCCCTTGCTTGTGTTCCCTCTCTCGCTGTGTCTCTCTCTGTCAAATAAATAAATAAAATCTTAAAAAAAATAAAATAAAAAAATAAAAATAAAAATAAATTCTGAAAGTCCTTATAATTCTGTAGCAGGCTTTCACATAAGGCTTGAGCCTATTCACAATGAAAGGGTCATCACTTTAGAAATACAGAAGTACTTGTAGAATGGAGAAACATAAATTTTTTTACTGCAGCAGACGGATCATTTACATTGAATCATATTTCTCTCTCTCCCCCAGTTCCAATATTCTTCTTCATATTTCAGCAGAAGGTTGAATTTTTATTTTTTTAAGATTTTATTTATTTATTTGAGAGAGAGTAAGTGAGAAAGAGAGCATGAGCAGGGGGAGCAGAGGGAGAGGGAGAAGCAGACCCCCCACTGAGCGGGTAGCCTGTCGCAGGGCTGGATCCCGGGACTCTGGGATCATGACCTGAGCAGAAGGCAGACACCCAACGACTGAGCCATCCAGCCACCCAGAAGGCTTAATTTTTCATTTTGACACTGTTATTCAAACTCCTCTTCAATAGGTTATATCTAAAGAAAGCATATTCTAGAAATCACAGGAACAGATTCTCTTTGTTCTTTAAAAAAAAAAAAATTGACATTAACAGTATTCCAAGTGTATTCATATGCTGAGTTTTCCTCAGCAAACGCTTTTTTTTCTAGATTTTACTCCATTGCATGTAGATTCGTGATTGTATTCCAAAGTTCTGGAATATAGTTGGTCCTCAATAAATATGTGCTAAATAAATACATGAATGAGTTAACATATGCCTGAGCATCCATTAATTCTCAGCCAATAATGCCCATAGGGGAAAGGTGATATCGCTTCTGAAATTTGTGAACAAAATTACTTCCACCCCAACTGCAGCAACTACAAGGAATGTATGGTTTAATGATTAAACCAGATCTGTCATTTCATCTCCTATTTGACTCAATACAAATAGGTTTCAGCTCTTCTCCCACTCAGGAAGTTACATGCCCAATCTCTTCCACTCTCACAATATGGAAAAGAACACATGCATGGCCCAGAGTGGCACAGACTAGTGAGGCAGGACAGGCAACCATCTTTTCAGATACTCTATAGGGCACAATCTTTCTCATAATATTCATTCAATTATGCACTTAGTTGACAAATAGTTTTGATATCCTAATATTTGTCAAGCATAGGTGCCAAGTCTAAAATGACAAGAAAAAATATGCCATAGGAAAACAAGAAGAAGAAAAATGAAAAGAAGAAGAAAACGAAGGGGCGCCTGGGTGGCTCAGTCGGTTAAGCAGCTGCCTTCGGCTCAGGTCATGATCCCTGGGGGTCCTGGGATCGAGTCCCACATCGGGCTCCCTGCTCAGTGGGGAGTCTGCTTCTCCCTCTCTCTCTGCCTGCCTCTCTGCCTACTTGTGCTTTCTCTCTGTCAAATAAAAAAGAAAAACAAAAAAAAAAAAAAAAGAAGAAGAAGAAAAAGAAAATCCAGTCCTACCCTCAAGGATTTTACAGTCTTCTGTGGGCATATAGTCATTGCCCAAACAATCACACAGATAAATATAAAATCCACCCTTGCTATTTGCTTTGAGAGAAAGCTATATTGTGATGTGAATGCAGGTAACAGTGGTTTGACCTAGTCAGAGAGGACCGGAGGAATTAACCAGAAAATCTAAGTGTGGGGCAAAGGGTATTCTATGTGAAACAAAAAGCAAGTACAAAAAACAGTGCTATGGGAAGAAGCAAAGCATTATCTATTAGAAGAACTAAAAACGTACTGGAAGGTTGATTGAAGTAATAGCCCCAATTTTCACAGCTTCCTCTGGCCACACCCTTTGATAGTACCCCCCCCCCCCCACTACCACCACCACGAATCCTGAGCAGGGCTATGTGACTTTCTTATAAGGGATGCCAGTTCCAAGCTTGGGCTGCAAGATACCTTGGACACTGCTGCTTGCTCTCCCAGACTGTCAGTCTACCATGCAAACAAACGTGAGCTAACGTGCTAGAGGACGAGACACCACATGGAGCACAGCTGTGTCATCCCAGCCAGGCCTATTCAACCAGCTAGCCCTCTGATGACCTGACCACAGACGCAGAGCAAGCAAGGACAGCAGTAACCAAGCCCAACTCAGATCAGCAGAACCGCCAAGCTGAGCCACGGACTGGTGAGAAATGCTAAATAGTTACTGTCCTAAACCACTAAGTTTGGGGGTGGTCTGTTATGCTATCTGATACAAGGATTTGGTGTGGCTGGATTACAGGAAGCAAGGGGGAATGTTGTGCCAGACAAAGCAGGAGAAATAGGTAGGAAACAGACAACGTAGTCTTATATATACACGTCATAGTGAACATCCATATCTCACCTACCCGGCACATTTTCACCCTTCTGAAAGCAAGAGCTCCAGGTTTCCTGCAGGTAGTTGCGCTTCCCCCACTCTCAGTCCATATGGTTTAGGGGAAATGGAATCTAAGTAAAGCCTGTCATCCATCCTTTGGCCAATCAATACATCCTATTCCTCTGGCCTCAGTAATTGGTTCGGGAGAGAACACATGACCCAAGCCAGTCCAATCAGAGTGAATTCCAGGAATCTGGTGAAGAGTGCGGAGGTAATGGGGCACCCGGGTGGCTCAGTCCGTTAAGGGTCTGCCTTGGCTCAGGTCATGATCCCAGAGTCCTGAATCAAGCCCCACACTGGGCTTCTTGCTTAGTGGGGAGTCTGCTTCTCCCTTTCCTCCCCACTCATGCTCTCTTTTGCTCTGTGTCTCTCAAATAAATAAAATAAAAAAGACTGCTGGAGTAAGGGTTTATCCCCGTAGCACATAAACTAGAGTTGCTGGCAGTTGTGTTGTGGCCAAGGGAGAGATCTCACCTGAGCAGAATCAACATGGAGGAAGCAAAGCTGGGTGGAGAGAGAAAGCAGATCTTTATTAAATGTTTCAAGTGCTGAGCCTGGATTGTTGGATAGAATTATCCAGTAACATATTCTTTTTTATTTAAGTCAGCTTGAATTAGGTCACTTATTACTTATAATCAAAAGAGTCTGAACCCACATTAGGTACTTTTGTCTTTATCCCAGGAACACCAGGGAGACCTTGAAGGGTTTGAAGCAGGGGATGAATGAGTAAACTTGCACTTCAGAAGCCCCTTGGCTGCTGTGTGGGAATGGATTAGAGAAGCTCTAAGCTGAAGGGTAGAGAAAGGTTGAGATGGTTTTGCAGGAGTCCAGGTGAGAGCAGATGGTCACTTGGACTAAAGTCAGTAAAAAGAAGGCCCACTTTGAGTGATCACTTAACAGAAATAAAAGGTATACTGGAAGAAAGGAACATTCCAGGCCTATCAATTCTGCTTCTGTGCCTGTAAACCAAGGCACACAGCCCATCCGCAGACTCACAGAGGCCACGTGGCTGGCAATGCTGTCCAATACTGTTGGGTGGCCCTTGCTCACCCCTTACCTCTCTAATTTTGCTTCTACTCCCACCTCTAGCTTTGAATAAGCTTCTTCTCCCACCTAACATTGGCATAATCCCCCAGACTCCCCCATGCCTTTGGTTTTCAATTTAAAGGCCTTCAGCTTACACTTGGCTCTTGACTCTCCCTAGTTTTGGTGCCAGATCTTTACATCTTCTGTATCAAAATTTGACATCACCATACTAAGGCTAATTCTAGGAAATAACAAATTCGGCTAAGAACAAATATGGTTCGCCAGAGCATTTTGGTAACAGTGAAAACTTCCACCAATAAGGGAATTATTACATGAATATGGTAATATGTAATAGTATACAAACTTTAAAGTGACCACTGTGAAAATATTGTAGGAAGATACAAATTCTTTTAAAGCAATATATATTATATGCCCAATCTATTTATATCTAGATAAAAATTTACACAAAAACTAAGTGAATGTACATCAAACAACAGTAGTTGTGTTCTAAAATGTTTGCATAATGGGGATAAATTTTTCCCTCTGATTTCTAAACTTTCTCTGATTTTATTTCACTTTTTAAAATTTGCAAAAAGGAGAAAGAAGGAATAGAGCAATCTAATCCCCCAATTAGTGCCATTGGTCAGTAATCTGTCCAACACCAGTTTTATAAATGTATTGAATTTAGACATCACATTACACTTGCTACTAATGCTGTGCCCACTTTATGGATTTGGGAAGTAGCATCCTGGGAGAGTAATGTTAATAGAAATGTTAGAAAAGTCCACAATGCCATATCTGCCATTCTGAGATCCAAAAAGCTATAAAAAAAAAACTAAAAGCCTTTTGTAAAGTATTTGATGGCAAAACCTGACCTGAACTGACATGAGGCTACTTTTACCACTGAGTGTGAATATCCATCCATTTCTCCTTGCAGAAAGATGAGTGTGTGTGATTACAGGGTTCTTTCCAGTGCCTAATATGTTGTGTGATAGGCAATCTATGCACCATATTACTTTTCTAAAATCCAAAAGTTCTGATACACCGCTGGTCTCAGGGTTTCCTATAAAAAAATTATGGAATGTATTCTTCTTCAGGTTCAACAGTATGGAAATAATAATAACTCTCCTAATCATAATATGACTATAATATCCAGAGCTTCTATTTTGACCTATACTATGTGCCAGATAACTCGTCTTTCATGCTGACTTCTCGGTGTACTCTTTTATTTAAAGATTTATTCATTTATTTGAGAGAGAGAGAGGAAGAGAGCGAACACAGGGTGGGGGAGGGGCAGAGGGAGAGAGAGAATTCTCAGGCAGACTCCCCACTGAGCATGGAGCCCAAGACGGGGCTCAATCTCAGGACCCTGAGTTCATGACCTGAGCAGAAACCAAGAGCCAGACACTTAACTGACTGAGCTACCCAGGGCCCCTTTCTTGGTGTATTCTTAATTCATTTCATCCTCACAACAACACTGTGAAGAAGCCTTTATTATCTCAGCCCCATAGCTGAAGGAAGTGATGCTCTGAGAGAAATGCAACCACAGTCACACAATGGCAGGCAGTGAAGGTGGTGTTCGTGAGATTTCTCTGGGCTACTTTAGCAATAAAGATTACTTTACTTCCCAACTAATTCTGCTGCAATGATTAACCATACTTCCATTCCCACCATTCCTTGCTTAGGCCAACTCCATTCCTGTCTCTCTTCTCTATCCAGTAGCCCTGATTTAGATCAGGCAAGTGATTCACCTCATAAATTGGCCACTCTTTAGAGCAATTAATGTTAAATATTCTGGTTCTTTCTGCTTTGCTAGGAAAGAAAAATATGATATACAAAGCAGTTTCGACATGTCAGACACACTCTTTGCCATATGGCATCTTCTTTCATCTTCCCAACAGGGATTGAGGTAGATTTTATTATTTTAGTTTTTAGGTGAAGATACCAAAACTGACGATGAGGATGATCTCAAAGTTCCCAAAGGATCTATTTACTGAGTGACAACATCATATAGGGCTGTGTTTATCAAAGTAATTCATGGATAAATGTCATCCAAATCACGGAGCTCCCTAGCCCCCTCTCTAGACCAACCTAATCAAAATACCTAGAGGTGGAACCCTACAATCTTCCCTTAAGAAGTTTCCCTCAGAGAAACAAACTGAAGGTTCTAGAGGGGAGGTGGGTGGGGGGATGGGTTAGCCTGGTGATGGGTATTAAATAGGGCACGTATTGAATGGAGCACTGGGTGTTATACTCAAACAATAAATCATGGAACACTACATCAAAAAGGAAGGAAGGAAGGAAAAGAAAGAAAGGAAAAGAAAGAAAGAAAGAAAGAAAGAAAGAAAGGAAGGAAGGAAAGAAAGAAAGAAAGAAAGAAAGAAAGAAAGAAAGAAAGAAAGAAAGAAAGAAAGAGAAAGAAAGAAAGAAAGAAAGAAAGAAAGAAAAGAAAGAAAGAAAGAAGAAAGAAAGAAAGAAAGAAAGAAAGAAAGAAAGAAAGAAAGAAAGAAAGAAAGAAAGAAAGAAAGAAAGAAAAAGAAAGGAAGGAAGAAAGAAAAGGAAAGAAAGACACTTCCCTCAGAGAATTTTGAGGCTGGCCTGGCTGAATAGGTGTGAGCTTTGAAACTGAAGCATTCATCCTGCAGGCAAACCCAGACTCCATCACATACTAGCTGTGTGACCTTGGCTGAATTTCTTCCTCTCTCTGAGCCTGTCTCCTTCTATATAAGGCGATGCTACTCACCTTCCTTGCGTCATAAATTATGGAAAGTAAACAAGGTACCATATGTGATGTTTGTAGCATGTGATAAGATAGATATTTAATAGGTGCTATGGAAAACAATGAATAGAATTAATAGATAAAGGATGAACAAACTAAAATCTATTTGATTCTTCTGTTGCATTTCACTAGTTATGCTATTTTGCCTGAGTCTTTCTTTTTCTGAAATTTCTCCTGGTGTCTATTTGTTGACTTAACTTGGAGGAGTCCTACTTAGAGACTCATTATCTCTCTTGTACATTTAATGCTCCTTTATTTGAGCGTGGATCTTAGTTCACACAAAAACATTATCAAGTGAGACCAGAGAGGATGTTTGCAAGCACTGATTGTGCCAGGCGGCATTTCTAAGCCTTGCTCACAGTGATAGATACACTCGCAAGAAAACCCTGAAGCTAGCCCTACCTCAATCTCACCTGTTTATAATGTTACTTGGTGTTTAGAAAACACCTTTGAGCATAAAATGGCCTTGTCATAACAACCAGATGCAAGCCCCTTACATGGAGGTAGCCCTGTTTTAGAATGTCCTTGGTCAGAAAAATGCCAAATTCTGGGCCCCAGGAAAATTTGTTTCTATGCCTGACTTTGACCATTTTTAAAGCTTCTTTCAGCTATTTTTAGAAGTAGATTGTCTATTCCAAAATGCCTTACATTTTAATTCACATAGTAGAGAAATAGGGCATCCCATCCATTCATCTTTGCCATATAAAATGAGCTAGTATTATGATCCTGTTTTTCAGATAGGAGAATTGAGGTAGTATCTCAAGACCAAATCCTCCATGAGTCTGCAGGCCTCACATCCTTGGTTCCTGAACCATTGGTGCTTATGTAAGCCTTAGTGTTTTATTTGCTTATTTTGGTTTTTTAAGAAAATTGGAACTTTATATCACTTAGAAAATTTTTAACTCATTTTTTAGAGTACAGATTTTGTCAGGATACAATTTCATTCCTTTTGCTATTGAAATGGTAAATGCCTCCACTTGTGTGTTCAGAGGTTGGGGCTAAAAGTCCCCATGGATAGACCTAATTCAATACACAATCTATGAATAATGGTCCTCAGAAATTCAGGCTGAAACTATTACGAGAAGCTAGTATTTCAGATCCTCTGCCCCTGAGTTGGTCTCTAGATCACACCTCTGAGACTCTGCTTCTCAGAGCCTTCTTTTTTTTATCATGTCAATACAGAACGCATAACAAATACCTCCGAATATAATATAGAGGACATTTAAAGTTGAAGAAACAGTTTGATCCGTTTTATTTAGAAGACTGGGGGATACGGCTTTTTTAAAGAAAGCACAAGGTGTGGGGTCTAAAATGCCTGGGTTTGAATAGCAGTCCCGCCCCCCCCCCCACTTCCTGCATCAACTGACTGCATAACACTGAGCAGCTCTTCTTTACCCTCTTGTTAAAAACAAGACAAGAGGCCCCAAATGGAGTCCCTCATGCTAGGGGTCACATTACCAAAGTGGAACTTAACTATATTGCAGTGTCTGCTTTTCCAACAAGTGGAGCCTTTTTTTTTTTTTTTAATTAATTTAGAGACAGAGAGAGAGAGCACGCATGTGAGCAGGGGCAGGGCGAAGGGAGAGGGAGAGAGAGAATCTCAAGCAGACTCCCTGCAGAGCATGGAGCCCAACCTGGGGCTCAATCTCACAACCAGAGATCATGACCTGAGCCTAAATCGAGAATCAGACGCTTAACTGACTGAACCATCCAGGCACCCTCCCCACAAATGGAGTCTTAATCCAGTTGATCAGAAATCACCTAATCAGCACTAGCTAAGTCATCTGCCTGATAGAGCCCTGCCATCTGTTAAAGGAAAGTTAACTTTGCAATGACCAACCTGCCTTTTATGCCAGTATAACTTCCTTGTTCCTGCTCCCTTTTGCCTATTAAAGTCTTTCATTTTGTACAGCTCCTCATAGCTCTGTTCTATCTGTTGGAATGGATGCTGCTCAATTCAAGTTGATTTTTGTTCAAATAAATTCTTAAAATTTTTTATATGCCTCAGTTTACCTTTTAACACCCTCTATGGAATAGGCATATTACCTTCATCAAAGGCTTCCTGGAAGGAACAAATAAGACAGTGTATATATGGTGTATATTGGCATATGGTGTGCACTACGTATGTTTATTTTGTTTATTTTGTTTCTGAGTCCCTTCCCTTCCTCGGTCTGGAACCTGATAATCCCAGCCTACAAACTACTAAGGAATGTGCTGGCTGAGAGCCTGGGCTGTGACCTTAAATGACCCAAGTTCACATCCATTTCTGCTACTTACTTGCTGTGTGATTTGGGATAAGTTAACTCACCTCTCTGTGCTTCAGTTCCCTGACCTGTAAAATGGAGAAATAACAGTAACTCCTTCACAAGGTTGTTAGAAGAACTCAATGAATTAGTACGTGTAATGCACTTAGCACAGCACAGAGCAAGTACATCAGTGTTAGCTCTCATCACCATCATCACTATCACTTGCTAGATTGAATATTTTTATACTTTTGAAAATTGTGTTTAGCTCAATAAACCACTACTGTGATATTTAATAAAGTATTGCTTCAGTGTACCTTGGTTTCAAAAAGCTTCCCCCCAAAAGGTTTCAAATTATGGTTGCAAATTACCCATCGAAAGTATCTACTTGACTATTTATAAACTCCAAAGCAATTCAGAACATTTTTTACAAATCTGTCCCCTTCATCCAAATTTCCAACCCCCAGAGTACAGACTGGGTTTCAAACAACACAATAAAAAACAAAGATATTTTGACACTACTGCTTAGCAGTATCATGGAGAAGATAGGAAAATGCCTCGACGCTCAGACAATCTGCAGATTTCTGAATTTTCCTATCAAAACCTCAGGGCTAATAAAATCATTTTTCTCTGTGGATTCTGCCTTGAGTAAGGATTTAAAAGGAGCCAGGGCTCTGCAGGGCTCTTGTCTCCCCAGGCTCAGCCTGAGCTTTGCCCTTTATTAACACCGATTTCATTTTTGATAAGCAGGAAAAGAGATGCAAAGTTCATGCTTTTTCAAAAGGCTAACCCAGCATCTGGGCCTGAAGTGCTCTCCCCTGTGATAACTATGTGGGGTTTCAGCAGTTTTCCCATTGCTTGGTATTTACTATGTAGTGAATGTGAAGGGAAGGGTGGTGAGCCCAGCGGACCCGGGTGGAGAACGTGTGTCACTTTAATGCCAGGGCCCCAGATGAATTGTCCAACAACTCTTGCTGCTGAGGGTCCAGCCCCGCCCTGCGTTCCACCCCTGTTTTTTAACTCAGAGTGACCAGCTCTGCCTTAAGTTCTGAGAATGCCCTAGCATCTTTCCAATCATTCCTCCTTTTTTCTTAAGTTAAACAATGCTCATTTCTGTTGGTAGCAACAAATATAATCTTAACAAATATATTCACTGAGCACTTAATGTAAGACTCACTGCACTTTTCATCTCTTCATTTCCACAACGTAGCACTACTTTACTAGCCTATTTTAGAGATGGGAAAACCGAGGCAGAGAGAGGTTATGTTACTTTCCTAAAGTCACACAGCTAATTGGTGGAAAAGCTGTACTTGAATCCAGGTAGACTAGTTCAAATGTGCATATGACAAACTCCCAGATTGTGCCCCTGTAGAAGTTGTCTCTAGGGGGAAAAAAGCAGTTTTAGCACTTATTATGCCTAGAACGACAGGGGAAAATTAAAACAATCAAGACGAGAATGATGTGCCACATCTCACTTAAGCAAGACTAAAAAGATATTATTTCCATTGATTAAAAAACAAAAATAAGAAAAAGAGCAGTTCCTTTTACATAAGTGAAAATATCCATGTCCACAGACATAATTCAGGCGGAAATGAAATGCAGCCAGCTGTCCACTAGCAGAATCATCGAGAATGTATCTGAAGTAACAACACACTCAAAATTCCATGTATGGCAGTGAGAACAGAAAGCAGGGACAAATGTAAGCTGCCTCTTCACCTCCACCCCCTACTCACCCCTCACTCCTGGAGGGCAGCTCCAGCCTCCTGAGTCACACCTCCCCTCCCTGTTGGCTTCCTCACTGCTTTGATGTTCTAATTCACCGCTACTTTTTCTATTTCTGAGCCTGTCCTTTCCCTCATGAATCGAGGCTCCGGGTCACCTCTGAGGGAGGTAGGTGCACTTGGAGAAGCTGGGAATGCAGTTACCCCCTCACCCCCGACCCCTCCCTGGCAGAGCTTCTACGCAGAGAGAGTAAAAACGTGGCCCATGACCCTAACTATCATTTTTATTGCATGCCTCGCATGCGTGGGGCACTGCACCACACTCATTATTGTGCCACCACAGCTCAGCCACCCCCCACCCCGTCAGGTCGGTGTTACTGCTCCCATTTTAGAAATGCAGAAACTGGGGGGCGCCTGGGTGGCTCAGTCGGTTGAGCGACTGCCTTCGGCTCAGGTCACGATCCCGGAGTCCCGGGATCGAGTCCCGCATCGGGCTCCCTGCTCGGCAGGGAGTCTGCTTCTCCCTCTGACCCTCCCCCCTCTCATGTGCCCTCTCTCTCATTCTCTCTCTCTCAAATAAATAAATAAAATCTTTAAAAAAAAAAAATTCCAGTTACTTTGAGTTTTCACCAGCACTTGGTATTGTCGATTTTTTGGTGGGGGGTGTGTGTGTGTGTGTGTGTGTGTGTGTGTAGTCATGCTAATAGGTATGCAGTATTGATTATAGTTTCGATTTGCATTTCTGTAGTGACTAATGATGGTGAGCATCTATCTCTTCATGGTGCTTATTTGTCATCTGTACATCTAATTTGGTGAAGTGATTGTTTAAATTGTTTACCATTTAGGGGCGCCTGGGTGGCTCATTCATTAAGCATCTGCCTTCGGCTCAGGTCATAATCCCAGGGTCCTGGGATTGAGCCCCGCATCGGGCTCCCCGCTC
>NC_138369.1:66041839-66075146 GCF_054177405.1 Leptonychotes weddellii
AGCCTGGTGATGGGTATTAAAAAGGGCACGTATTGAATGGAGCACCGGGTGTTTTATACGCAAACAATGAATCATGGAACACTACATCAAAAACTAATGATGTAATGTATGGTGATTAACATAACATAATAAAATCTTTAAAAAATGTAAAAAAAAAAAAAGTGTGGTGATCTTTATTCATGAGACACAGACAGCCTGAGGCCACCACACAGGAGGGATCCAAGGGCCAAAAATCCCTGACTTCACCCTCCACCTTCTCTCTGATTCTGTCAGTTCTTCCTTTTAGGTCAACCCAACTGGAAGTCAGATGGCAAAGAATTTCATGTATACAATCCATACCCTCCCCAGGTAGAGTGAGGAGTGAGAAGGACAGAGAGTGGATTTAGAAGAGTAAATGGGAGATTTCTGACACAGTATAAAATCAAGAATGGCCAGAAATTTCTGGAATTCACAACAAATACTAGGAATTCATCCCTCATGTCCAACTAATTTCTTCTCAAGAAGGGATCTCTGAAACCACCCCACATTCAAATTTTTTTTAAAAGATACCTTTTATTATTAGTGTTCCCTTACTTTTTTTATATATTTTATTTATTTGTCAGAGAGAGAGAGCACACAAGCAGGGGGAACAGCAGGCAGAGGGAGAAGCAGGCTCCCCCCTGAGCAAGGAGCCTGATGCGGGGCTCGATCCCAGGATCCTAGGGTCATGACCTGAGCCGAAGGCAGATGCTTAACCGACTGAGCCACCCAGGCATCCCAGATTTAATTGATTTGTAAAGGGTTTCAAGACCCCAAAAATGTTGAGCTCACTGCCACAGATTAAATATGCTTCTTGGATATCATATGTTGACAGGCCAACCTAGAGGTTAATAGATTTAAAAAGTATATATTAATTTCACATCTAATCTAGAACTCCTAGACCTTAGCTGGAAACGTGGCCATCACACCTAAAAGATAATATTTCCCAGTCTCACATGCAGCTTGGTGTGTAATGTAACTAAGTTCTAGCCAAGGGTACTTAAGTACAAATGATGTCCATAACTTCAGGGACTTGTTCTTAAGGTTCCTCCTTCCAGCTGACTGCAAATTCAGGCAAAATGTCTGGCTTTCCAGGAGCCATCTTGGATCATGAGTTAACATTGAGAATGAATGATATGTAGGATGAAGCAGCAAGCTGGAAGGAGGCTGAATCTCTGACCGCATGCAACACTAAGCCAGTCCTGGGTTGGCTGTCTCTCTACTTTTTAAATGGGTAAGAGAGAGAGATTTTTTATATTCTTAAGCCACAATTATTTGGTGATTTCTATTACCTAGATCTCATTATAACTAACATAATCTATATATACTAACATGGAAAGATCAACAAAGGCATGTGTTAAGGGTTAAACTGTGCCACTAACCCCCACCCAGATTCCTATATTGAAGCCCTAACACCTAATACCTCGGAATGTCACTATATTTGCAGATAGAGACTTTAAAGAGGTGATTAACTTAAAATGAGGCTGTTAGGGTGGGTCCTAATCCAATCTAACTGGCGTCCTAATAAGAAGAGAAAATTAGGGCACACAGAGACCCCAGGGATATGTAGGCACAAAGGAAGGGACATGTGAGGACACAGCAAGGTGACCATCTGCAAGGCAAGGGAGAAGCCTCAAAAGGAAAAAACAAAAACAAAAACAAAAAACCTGCAGATGCCTCTGGACCGCTGGCCTCCAGAACTGTGAGAAATGTCTGCTGTTTAAGCCACCCATTTGTTATGGCAGCCCTAGCGAACTAAGACAACATGTTATTAAGTTCAAGAAAAAAGCAGCAAAATTCATAATGATATTGTTTATAGGTAAAACGCTTATGTATGAAAATGTATAGACAAAGGTTTGGAAATATATAGCAAAAAAGTAAAAAATTGATGACCAAAACCGGGGAGCTACTGGGGTACTAGGATTGGGGATGGCGGTAAAAGGGGAATTTCACCTTATATCAAAGAATGTATTCAAGATGAGATGTGAAACTAATATGTTTTTTATTTTTTTAATTTTTTTTTTTTTAAGATTTTATTTATTTATTTATTTATTTGAGAGAGAGAGAATGAGAGAGAGCACATGAGAGGGGGGAGGGTCAGAGGGAGAAGCAGACTCCCTGCCCAGCAGGGAGCCCGATGCGGGACTCGATCCAGGGACTCCAGGATGATGACCTGAGCCAAAGGCAGTCGCTTAACCAACTGAGCCACCCAGGAGCCCTAATATGTTTTTTATATCTATTAACTTCTCCTCTGGTTTTGGCAGAACTTTGATTCTGCTGAGTAATTAAAATTGAAATCTCAGAGCAGGGCACTGTGTTTGGCTTTTGCTGGGTTTTCTGTAAATGAACCATGGTAGCCCAGGCTGCTCCTGATTGTTGAAATAAATTGTACTTTGGCTACGTGGTCTGTGAGGTTGTGAGAGAGCCATTAGGGACTGATGTCTATAGGGTTTTGGGATCATGTTCATAGAGATCACATGCTGAGTTGCCTGGAATCAAACCCAGAACTATAGAAAAATGGCAAGAAATCCAGTAGGATAACATACAATCTAGTTATGAGACCAACAACCAGGAATGTGTTGCAATGTGACTTACATTGGAGAGGGAAAGAAGTCTTCCTGTTGGAAAAATTGTAATATTTTAAAAATCAAAATAATGATTTTGAGTGACAGGTCTTAAATTACCCCAGGAAGGACACATTTGAAAACTACACATGAAATTCTCTTGGTCTAGACAGGGCTGTATAGAACAGGCCTCCTTGGAATCTGTGGGTCCCCACATCTGTGTTTCCACAGAAGTGAAGTGGTCCCTAAAGGAAGAAATACCCAGGATGTGGCAGATGGAGAACTACCCTGAGCTCTGGTGCTTATTATAAGAATAGCATAAAGTTATAATTAGAAGAGCCTGTGAATCACAAAGGACCATGGTAACATGGCAACCCCTGGAACAATGGGATGAGGAAATAGGTCACAGCTCTCTCTGGCAGTGGGACAATGTTATTTCTGAATTCAACACTTGGGCCTGGTTAAGAGGAGATTACCCTGAAAAGAAAGGATGATGGGTTGCAAGTTTAAATGGTTTAGTGTGGGGAGTTTTACTAATAGAGGATGCAGCTATTCCTGTGATAGTAATGTATCCAAGCAGCTAAGTAATACAAAAGAAAAATGAAACAAGAAAAACAGATGGGGAAAAAATTACAAATAGGATCTTTTTCATATAATAAAATTTAGGAAAACACTTATAAAAGGTGGGTAGATGTTCTAAGGGTGGAATTTTGATCCAAAAGAGAATCTGGGAAAGGGCATAAGTCTAGCTAAATGAAATAGGATCACTCCTATTACTAAATTTAGGAGAGATTGTTTAAGTGAGCCAGACACAATGGTAGAAGAGACAAAACGGAGGAAGAAGGGGCCGTTACTTTAATGGCAAGACAATGACCTGATAAAATTAAAGAGCTCTAGGTATATTCCATTTCCAGTGGTCATAACAATAGGATCCTCACCTTATGGGAATGGCATTGTAATAGAACAACATACAAATAGAGATTTTTTAGAGGCAGGCCCACACATTTGGCTTCCCTTTAGAGGAAGGTCTGGGAGGAGCTTATGTTACCAGACCAAGAATGACGTCAAAGTGAAGAAAGATCCTGACCTAAATATAGACAGGTTCCCTTGCACCTGGGGCATAAGAAGAGCTTCCAGTTTCTGCATACCCCTTGTTCCTGCTGAGTCTGATTGGTGTCAGAGTCAAGCAATAGGTCATGTGGTGATACACTCTCAGTGTTACTAGTTCTCTTCCAGGCTCAATGCTTAGAAGGAAATCTTTAAAATGAAGAGCAAGATCTAGAAAGGGCAGGTACTCATTCAATTAGTGCCTGAAGCCAGGGCTAGGATTGTTCTTCCTACATTTCCACCATCCTAGAGCTCTAGGCCTACCCAGAGTGGGGAGTAGGAATGGAAGTCAACAACTCTACACATACCTCTTCAGAGACTGATTCCACCCAACACTTCTCCTGAGAATGAAACATAAATGGTATCCTTGAGGCCCCCATCACAACCCAACAACTATCCTGGTCAAGTCTCTTCCATCATACCCAAACAAAATAAAATAATTTTATATCTGGTTGTACACCCCCAAAAAGGACCATACGCAAATACTGGTGGTGGCCAGAATACTGCCCTGTAGGGAGTCCAGTGATAGTTCAAGGGATCTGGCAACCAGGGCTAAGAGCTCACATACAAATGAGACAATCACACCACTTCCTGGGCTGTAACTGTTTCAGGTAGCTTAAGTGGGCAAACCCATAGCTTTCCAACTCAAATGACCACTTCACTCTTTCCACTTTCATCTTTCACCAAACCCTGCTGCACCTGCCCCATCCAACAAAAGCCTCTACCCCTCAGCCCAGAATATGGCCCTATCCATGTTAGAGGATACCTCTGAGAAAGCCGTGGAAGAAATACTAGAGCCTTACAAACATCATCTCTAGTTCCAGAGAGGATGTCAGCTGGAAGGACCAGAAAGGAAACCTGCCTTCTGCCTCCAGAACATGCTAGAATGATTTAAATTCTTTAAGTCCTGTAACTAAGCAAACTTGGAAAAATTTCAGCCCTGCTCCCACCTCACAGGATAGAGGGCCAGGAAGAAGAGGGATTCATTCTTCTCCAGACCCTGTAAATGGATCCAGTCCCATGCACCATGCCACTAGGTAGAGACAGAGCTGAAATCCAGTACTATTTGGGATGTCCATCTCAAACTCCCCTCCTCCAGCTCTTGCTTCTTGCTACTGGAGAACTTCTTTGGCTCCCTATATGCATCCCAAGCTTTCTTTGTTCGGTGTATGATAGGTTTGTGCATTCTCTTTCAACTTTGACCCGACACCACTCTCATAGAATGCTATAGTACGCAGGTGCAAGGACTGTGCACTGCCTACTTCCACAGTGCCATTCATATAGTTGTCTTTTAACACTATTGATACAGATTCTCTGGCTTCACACACTCATGACTACTAATAAGAGGCATTCCTGCCTTTTGCCCTGGTTTCATGAGAACTATTCAGGCTGCATTAGCCCCAACAAAGAAAAGTTCGGACACAGTTCTCAGAGGTAGAGATCTGAGCCAAGTGAAATAAGCAACACATGCCCTGTAGGTTACAAGTCACCTGGCTAGTTTTGAGATGTGGTTTCAGATCAAATTTCAGAATCAAAGATTTCCAAGTTGCCTTTGTATTATTACTTTTCAAATGGAGCCATATATTAACATTTTATTAAATCAGAAGCAGTGCCAGTTTTCAATTTTCTTCCTTTCTTTCTTTCTTTTTTTTTTTTTTTTTTTGCTTCGGATGTTTTATCTTTTCCAGGATAAAATTCATGAATTCAGTTAAATTACACCCTGTGACTCTACCTAGGTTTATTTTCCTACCTCATTTCCTCCAAAACACTGCTCTTCTGAAGTAGATGAGTAGCTATCAAGTCTGTGTGTTTATGTTTCCAATTCATATGTGAATAATGAATGATGTATAAGTTTGGGGGGATTATTTTAATTTTATATAATTAACATTACAAGTTGTTATTTTGTACCTTGCTCTTTTCATTCAAAACCAGGTTTTTGAAATTTATCTGTAAGATTCACAACTTTCAGCAATTTTTTTTCTTATTCTTGGAGTTCTTTATACATTCTGAAAATGCTTCCTTTCTCAGATATATGTGCTCTTCATAGATATATGCTAGTCTAATTTTGCTTTTAAATTGTTTATGTTATCTTTTGTCATACATGCTGTTAAAGTTTCAATCTGGTCAAATGCATCAATATTTTCCTTCTCTTCTCTGCCTTTTTAAGTTCTGGTTAAAATACCATTCCCAACACATACTTATAACAATATTCTCCTTATATCTCAAAAGTTTTATTTTCTTATTTAGGGATCTTTTTATTCATGCAACTTATAGTACATGCCAATTTTTGCCAGATGTGCAGTGGCTTCTCCATCTTGTTTCTTTGATCAATTTCCTTAACATTTCACCAATACCACATTGTCTTAATTATATCTTTTTAAAACTTTGATATTTGGCAACGTACAGAAATTTGTTCCATTTCTACACACTAATAATGAAGCAGCAGAAGAAATTAAGAAAACAATTCCATTTACAACTGCACCAAAAATAATAAAATATCTAAGAATAAACTTAACCAAAGAGGTGTAAAACCTCTGAAA
This sequence comes from Leptonychotes weddellii, assembly GCF_054177405.1. Lineage (NCBI taxonomy): Eukaryota > Metazoa > Chordata > Mammalia > Carnivora > Phocidae > Leptonychotes > Leptonychotes weddellii. The sequence continues at coordinate 66,048,069 of NC_138369.1, forward strand.
ACGATAAAACACTGATGAAAGAAATTGAACAGAAAGAAATGGGAAAACATTCTTATGCTCATGGATTGAAAGAATAAATATTGGTAAAATGTCTATACTACCGAAAGACATCTACATATTCAATGTAAACCCTGTCAAAATACCAACAGCATTTTTCCAGAGCTAGGACAACAATCCTAAATTTCTATTTGGGGAAGACCCCAAATAGCCAATGCAACCTTGAAAATTAAGAGCAAAACTGGAGGTATTGCAATTCCAGTCTTCAAGTTATATTACAAAACTATACTAATCAAAACAGTATGGTAACAGCACAAAAATAGATACATAGATCAACAGAACAGAATAGAAAATCTAGAAATGAACCAACTATGGGGCCAATTAATCTTCAACAAAGGAGGAATGAATATACAATGTGAAAAAGACACTCTCTTCAACAAATGAAATTGGGAAAACTGGACAGCAACAGGCAAAAGAATGAAACTGGACCACTTTCTTTCACCACACACAAAAATAAATTCAAAATGGATGAAAAAAAGACCTAACTGTGAGACCTGAAGCCATAAAAGTCCTAGAAGAGACCACAGGCAGTAATTTCTCTGACATCAGCTGTAGCAAGATTTTTCTAAATATGTCTCCTGAGGCAAGGGAAACAAAAGCAAAAATAAACTATTGGGACTATATCAAATAAAAGGCTCTGCATAGCAAAGGAAGCAATCAACAAAACTAAAAGGCAACCTACTGAATGGGAGAAGATACTCACAAATGATATATCTGATAAAGGGTTGGTATCCAAAATATATAAAGAATTTATACAACTCAACACACAAAAAACCAAGTAATCCAATAAAAAAAAAATGGGCAGAAGACATGAATGGACATTTCTCCAAAGAAGACATCCAGATGGCCAATGGACACATGAAAAGATGTTCAACATCACTCATCATCAGGGAAATGCAACTCAAAACCACAATGAGATATCACATCACACCTGTCAGAATGGCTAAAATAAAAAACAGCAAGTGTTGGTAAGGATGTGGAGAAAAAGGAACACTTGTGCACTGTTGGTGGGAATGCAAACTTGTGCAGCCACTGTGGAAAACAGAATGGAGCCTCCTCAAAAGTTAAAAATAGAACTACCCTACAATTCTGTACTCACACTACTGGGTATTTACCTAAAAAATAATTCAAAGAGATCCATGCTCCCCTGTGTTTATTACAGCATTATTTGCAATAGCCAAATTATGGAAGCAGCTTAAGTGTCCATCAATAGATGAATGGATAAAAAAGATGTGGAATAGGGCGCCTGGGTGGCTCAGTCGGTTAAGCATCTGCCTTCGGCTCAGGTCATGATCCCAGGGTCCCGGGATCGAGTCCCGCATCGGGCTCCCTGCTCGGCGGGGAGCCTGCTTCTCCCTCTGACCCTCCCCCCTCTCATGTGCTCTCTGTCTCTCTCATTCTCTCTGTCTCAAATAAATAAAATCTTAAAAAAAAAAAAAAAAAGATGTGGAATATTATTTACCTGTAAAAAAAGAATGGACTATTGCCATTTGCAACAACATGGATGGAGCTAGAGAGTATTTTGCTATAAAGCAAAAAAAAAGTAGAAAAAGACAAAAACCATATGATTTTACTCATATGTGGAATTTAAGAAACAAAACAAAGGAGCAAAGAAAGAGAGAAAGTAAGAAACAGACTCTTAATTATAGAGAAAAAACTGATGGTTGCCAGAGGGGAGGTTGCCAAATGGGTATGGGTGCAATAGGGGCTGGGGATTAAAGAATACCCATATCATTATGAGCACTGAGTAGTGTATAGAATTGTTGAATCACCATATTGTACAACTTAACATAATATAACAATGTATGTTAACTATACTGGAATTTAAAAACTTAATAAAATAAAAATAAAACTTTGATAATTGGTACATCAAGATGTCTTTTTTTCTTTAAAATTATGTAGATTATTCTTGAACTTTTACTCATCCATATGAATGATAAGAACCACTTGTCATATTCTACACACACACACAAACATACACACCTCTTTTAATTTTTACAATAGGTTTTACAATTTCTAAAGAGTAATTCTTCCCATTTATGAATATATTATATCTTGCCATATATTCAGGGCTGTGTATGCCCTTCAATAAATTATATAATTTTCACGCTAAAGATCTTGCCCGAAGTTGTTAAAAAATAATCCTAGTTTTCTTATTATGAATAGGGTCATTTTAAAATTTCATTATATTTTTGAATTGGTTATTCCTGGAGTATTGGAAGACTGTTGATTTTAAAATATTGATCTGGATCCAGGGAATGTGATCCAGGGAATTCATTCTCTCTTCCTTTCCAATTTATTTTTCTTGCTCTATTGCATTAGATAAGACCACCAGGGCACTGATGAATGAATAGTAATAATTATAGATGCTCTTTATTTTGTTCTTGATTTTAATGGAAATTCTTCTAAATTGTTTGAATTAATTAAAATGTTTTTAGGGGAGCCTGGGTGGCTCAGTCGTTAAGCATCTGCCTTCAGCTCAGGTCATGGTCCCAGGGTCCTGGGATCGAGCCCCACATCCGGCTCCCTGCTCCGTGGGAAGCCTGCTTCTCCCTCTCCCACTCCCCCTGCTTGTGTTCCCTCTCTCACTGTGTGTCTCTCTGTCAAATAAATTAAAAAAATCTTTTAAAAAAATTACAATGTTTTTATATGTTTAAATTTTTTAAATCTTTTTTCAAGTAAAGGAAGTTCTTCCTAGTTGCTAAGAATTTTTAATCATGAATATTTGTGAATTTTATCAGCATCTTTGAAGATGATCAGTTTTTTCTCCTTCAATGTATTATTGAAGTATGTACCATAAATAGATTTTCTACAGTTAAACTATCTTGCATTCTTGGGATAAACTTTATGTGGTCAGGATACGTTTTATATACTGCTAGATATGATTTATTGATATCTAGAAGGTTTTTCAATCTCTATAAATCAGCTTCTCTTTTTGGTACACAGCGTGTCCAGTTTTGGTAACAAGCTAACACAAGCTTAAAATTAGTTGGAAAGCTTTCCCTGTGAAACAATCAAATTAGAAGGGGATTATTCTTGAAGGCTTGATGAAATAATACCCTCTATAATTGGTACCCTTAGGAAGAAGGAAATTTATACTCCAATTCAGTCATTTTCATGGTTATTTGATAAATCTGGCTTATTTCCTTTGAATCAATCTTGACAACCTATTTTACTAAAAACTTATAATATTGCCTGGTAGTTATCAGAAATTTGGCACAAAATGGTTAATTTGTTCAGTTTTTTATATAACTACTTTGTCTGTAGATATGCTCCTTTTTATTTCAAAAGTTGTTAATTTATTCTTTATTGCTTTTTATCAATTGATGAGTATTTCAAATATTCAGCTTTGAATTTTTGTTAATCATTTCAATTATTTCTTTAGCTATATCCCACAAATTTTATATGTAATTTGTTATTTTATATCATTCTAAATATTTTAAACTTCCCATTGTAATTTTATAAACACATGAATATTTGCAAGTATAGTTTACTGTCTAAATACATGGATTTCTATTGTCTTTCTATTCATTTCTAACTTTATTACTTTGTGTTCAGGGAGCATGGTTATATGATACAGATTCATGTATATATATATATATATATATGTTGGGGTAGAAATCATATATCTCTGTTAGCAGTTTGTTAAATCTGTTACAAAATCTTAAATATCCTTCATAATGTTTTTCTGTGACTTGTCAGTTTCAGAAATGCATGTATTACAACCTTTCTTTGGGTAACAGAGTTTTCAATTTCTTCTTGTAATTCTGCCAGTTGTTGTTTTCTACATTTGGAGGCTATGCTGTTTAATGCATACAGATTCATGATGCTTATAGCTTCTGCAGTCAGTTGTTATCATTAGACTTTATCTCTACCATTATTAGCATTTTTGTGTTATATTATATTTTATATGATATAAAAATCGTTAAACTGGCTCTTTTTTGATATCACATACATTTATTTAAAATAAATTTTCTCCCAAAACTTCAAAATCTCAAATCACTTAGTTTAATTTCATACAACTCCAGTTCAAAGGTAAAATTAATAGGTGGATATCTCCTTTTTTCTTGATTGAGGTATAATTGACATATAATATTATATTAGTTTCAGGTGTACAACAAAATGATCCAGTATGTGTAAACACTGCAAAGTGATCACTACAATAAGTGTAGTTTGCCCCGACACCGTATAAAGTTACATAATATGTAACACAATATTACTAACTATAGTCACCATGCAATACATCACATTCCCATGATTTACTTATTTTATGACTAGAAGTTCATACCCATTGATCCCCTCCTCCTATTTCACTCACCCTACAACTCCCTCTAAACTGGCTTTTGTATTAGTATTTACCTAGTATATAATTTTCCATTCCTTCGTTTTCAAACTTGCTGAATTAAAATGTTATTTTAAATATGATAGAACTATTCACACACGAACAAAAGTATAGAGCCTGAGATAATTAATCTCATTATGCCATAATGCAAATCCAACAATTAGCTAGAGTTTGCCCACACTTGCTTTATCTATTCTTTTTTTTTCTTTTTTTGCTAAAGTGTTTTATAATAAATCCCACAACTCATGTCATTTTACCCTTACATACTTCCAAGGCCTCTCCAAAAATACATTTTCTTACATATCTACCATGTCACTTGCACTTCTAATAAAATTAACACTAATTTGTTGGTCTTATCTGATTCCAGTTTACCCTCAAATTTACCAATAGCTTTTAAAACGTTTTTTGGAGTATTTGGGGGTTTTTTTGTTTGTTGTTTTTTACAATTTGTTTATTCAAATGAAGATCTAAACAAGATTCACACATTACATATATATTTTTATGACTTTTTAATCTAGAGTAATCTCTCTTCCTTGTTTTTTTTTTCTTTTCATGCCTATCTCTCCCCAAGACGAGTCAGTTTTTCCATAGAATGCCTTACATTCTGTTTGCTTCACTTTCACTGCTACGTCATTTAACTAGTTTTTCTATCCCTCTGTTTCCTGTAAACTGGAAATTATCCCTAAGCCCTAAGTGCACATAGTTCAACACTTTAGAGCAACATTACTTCATATAAGTATACTTCTGTGTACTTCATATCACTTCACCTCTGGAGGCATACTGTAAATGATGTTTTTTTCTGTCCTACCATCTTATTCTAATTCTTCCACTAGTTAAAAGTTTATATATTCTATATCTATCCTTTCAATAACTGTTCTTAATTTTTCAATATGCTTATCTATGTAAGCTTTAAGTTAATCAATATCTCCATTCTCTTCCCAAACAAAACAAGAAAATTAGAATTCTATGACTCTGAACACCTACTTCTATCATCCACATTCTTGCTTAGGAGTTTGATTCTCCTTTGCTTTCAGATGTCTCTCCCAAATTAATGTCATTATTTTTATAGCTAATATTTATTTTATTACTAACATGTTTACCATTGTCTTTTTTTTTTTTTAGAAAGATTTTATTTATTTATTTGACAGAGAGAGACACAGCAAGAGAGGGAACACAAGCAGGGGGAGTGGGAGAGGGAGAAGCAGGCTTCCCGCCAAGCAGAGAGCCCGATGCGGGGCTCGATCCTAGGACCCTCGATCCCAGGACCCTGGCATCATGACCTGAGCCAAAGACAGATGCTTAACGACTGAGCCACCCAGGCGCCCCTTACCATTGTCTTTTTTACCCTTACTTTTTGCAATATATGGCTTCTTCTAATTTCCTTTTTAGTAAAATACATCCATTACTAGTTTTTTGTCATTTATTTTGTTTTGATTCAGGAATAGTCTGTAAGTAGTATCTTGTCAATCTTTATAGTTTTAAAATGTCATTTTACACCCACTGTTTAGTGATGATTTGGCTGAGTACAGAGTTGTAGACAGACATATTCTCCTTCATAACCCAGAACCTGTTTTATGGTCTTACGGAATACCTTTTTATGTTGAATAGGTTGGTGGTTTTTTTTTTTTTTTTGGTCTGATTTTTGGGATTTCACAGGTGATATCTTTGTGAGGCTTTTAAAAATTCTTTCTGTCTTTGCAGTTTTATATTTCCATTATGATATATTTGGATGTAAAACTGTTTTTCTATTTGAGAATTGTAATGCTACTTTGATCTCAAGACTAATTGCATTTTTCTCAATTCTGAGAAGTTCTCTACTATTATGATTTCAAATACTGCCTCTCTAACATTCTTTGCATTCTGTTTTTGTGTAATTATACTGAAATACCTCATGTTATTTTCTATATCTCTAAGCTTCTCCTTCATGTTTTCCATTCCTATCCCTCTCTGTGCTGTCTTCTGAGTGACTTCCAAGACATATCACCTAATTCCATTTTTAGCTCTATATAAACTTCTATGGAAACTCCCATGGAGGTTATTTCAAAGTGTATATTTTCCTTTTCTAAAATTTTCTATTTTTTTCCAAATTTTCTTTTTTGTTTTTTCATAATATTCATTCTTTTACTGTTCTATAGTTGATAGTTATTGAAGTGTGAGTTTTGCAATTTGTCCAATTTGCTGATTCTTATAACTTTTAACTTGCAAACATGGAAGTAGAAGTTGTGTAGCAGGAGGTTCCCACATGATCTGGACTGAAGAGCTTCTTTATGTTGTAGTTTTGTGTTTGTCTCTATCATCATCCAACAGTTTCTCTAATGTCTGATCATTTTATAAGTAAATTATTCAGCTAGGAATTCTCATACAACACAGAGAAGGGGAATTGTGACCCTACATCCATAAATCGTGAAGATTTCACATTCCATTTTTCCATATGTCCCAGGCATTGGCCAGCTTCCTTATTACCTCCTTCAAGCTGGTAGTTGTAGGCTCAACTGGTCCCCATGTCATAGACGGAGCAGACTTGAGTGACTCTTAGCTTTACTCAAGTGCTCTTGATTCTAGTTCTTCACTTTCCTATGGGCCTTATCAAACTTCATTGAGCTCTTGGCATTTTTTAAATTTATTTTAATTTATTTTTTTAAATAGGCTCCACACCCAGCATGGAGCCCAACATGGGGCTTGAACTCACGACCCTGAGACCAAGACCTGAGCTGAGATCAAGTCAGATGCTTAACAGACTGAGCTACCCAGGTGCCCCAAGCTCTTGGAATTTTTAAATGATCCTGCCATCATTATTTATATCAAAATAAAAGAAAATACCATTTTTAATGATAGAGTATTAGAAATGGAAAAATTGAATTATTTTTTTTAAATATGAGAAATATTAATGTAGGAAGCATAAGTTTTGGCTTCATATTTTTTAAGGGGAAATTCTTCTTAAGAGTATTCAGAGAAAACAGGGAGATGTACTAAAATACTGCTGCCACATGAAGGTAGGGAATGTGGGTACACCCTGGAGGCAAGAGCTCCAAAATTTAGGTCTGAGGCTCTTTGGACCATGAGGTTTTACAAAATGGATTTCTCAGTGTTTCAGCTTTCTATGTATCAAGTCAAAAAAGTGAGCCTTCGGGGGAAACATGCAGCTTCAGAGATGTCTATAAAGAAAAGTAAATTCCTGTAGAAAGAAATGCATAACATCAGGGCACCTGGCTGGCTCAGTTGTTAAGCGTCTGCCTTCGGCTTTGGTCATGATCCAGCGTCCTGGGATTGAGCCCCACATCGGTCTCCCTTGCTCCGCAGGAAGCCTGCTTCTCCCTCTCCCACTCCCCCTGCTTGTGTTCCCTCTCTCGCTGTCTCTCTCTCTGTCAGATAAATAAATAAAATCTTTTAAAAAATGCATAACATTAAAAAAAAATGCATAACATTAATATAACCTTTTAAAGTCATATTTTGTAATACAAGAAGAGAAGCTTTGTGGATAACGAGACCATAAAATAAAGTCATAAAAAGTGAGACTACTTTAGGCTCAGTCTGACCCTAGACTTTGGTTCTTAAAGTGCTGCTTACTTAGCTAAATCCAGTCTGAAAGGGAAATATCATTTTCTAGGCTTTGGGAGCTAGAATATTCTGTAAATTAAGACTTTTCCCAGAGATATTACAATAACTCCATTTTTAAGCTTGTCTTGCTTGCTCTAGTCATAGAGTAAAAAAAATGGTCTAAGCCAGTGTCATTAGTCAGCCTTAAAAGATCACCTTCCCACATAGTTTCCTCTTGATAGAAGACTGACTTCCTCCTGGGACAAGAATGGCTTTGAGATTCTAGAAGATATTTCTCATTTTGAAGAAAGAGAAGATAAAATATAGACTGATTTTATCTGAGCAAGAACACTAATCAGGTTAATAGACACTAGAAAAGCATCAACAGCCCAAAAATGTGTGAAGGTCAAAATGTAATAAGTGGTGTGTCTTCTGCTGAAGAGCAACGAGGATCCATCTATTAGCTATGAGCTAATCTATATTAAGAGCTTAATTTGGGACAGTCTTTTTTCTCCTAGTTCAGCAACCAAATGCTTTGGTCAGCAAGGCAAAGCCTTATCAAGTAAAATGTTTTGTATTTTTCACCATTCTGCCTCATTCCCAGGATATTAACAGGACATTTGGAGATGATTTTAAAGATAATAAGATACATCCCTTCAGAAGAAAAGCAGATTAGGGCTTCCAGCACGTCCATTGCTAAAGATACTCACTGAAGCCTAATATCTTAAAAGCATTTTTCTTCTGAAGATGTGGGGATCTTCAAAAGGCTTTTCAGGCAAACATCCATTTTGGACCTACAGAAAGGGCCTAGCACCGAGGCCAACTCCCGTTTCGAATGAATAAATGGAATCCATGGTCTCTATATGCACACAGGAAAGCCAATCAATATGTGCTGACCAAATCATAAATTCAGCAGGGATGAAGATATAATATGAAATGAACAACTTGGGCAATCTTTAAATATTTTGACGATTACCCTGTTGTCAGCTAGATTTTCATCTCCAGATGCTGTTACTTGACAGTACCATCTGCCTTGAGTGTAAGTGCTTTTTTAATTTTCTGTGGCCAAGACAATTTTCCAGATGTTTCCTCCTCCTTAAAAGTTAGCAGGGGGGGGGGAATGAATACAGGCACCAAGAAGCTGCCAGCCCAGCAGCAGCTGCAATAGCAGTCTGACCTTCCAGAACACTGATGCTTTACTTCCTTCCTTGTCCAGTCCAGGAGGGAGCAGTCTGCCAGTCAAAAGAATGCCATTCTGAGTTACAAGGAGACAAGGAGGGTGCCTCCCAGAAAACTCACATTCTAGGAAAGGAAGGTGGACAATAAGCAGTTAAACAAATAATGTCTGGTAATAATAAGTACTATGAAGAAAAGAAAATAGGGCAATGAGACACAGTAATGAGGAATGGATGTTGGTGGCTGTTTTGGTTATTTTATTTTACTTTATTTTAAGATTTTATTTATTTGAGAGAGAAGACAGCGTGTGTGGGGCAGGGGGTAGAGGCAGAGGGAGAAGCAGACGCCCCGCTGAGCAGGGAGCCCGATGTGGGACTCGATTCCAGGACCCTGGGATCATGACTTGAGCTGAAGTCAGACGCTTAACCATCTGAGCCACCCAGGAGCCTCTGTTTGGGATATTTTAGATGAAGAAAATTCTCTTATGAGAGGTGACATTTGAGATGAAAACTGAAAGATAAATCATAGCCAAATGGCTTTGAACACTTTAGAATGTTTTTTATATTTTTTAAATGGGCTTACATACTTTATAACATGGTATTTACTCAATCTGTTATGACAGTATTTCTACTTTTTAAGTACTTTTCTACAGCATCATTTTAACAATTTATCTGAAGTGAAATTAACACACCAAAAAATTAAATATCACCCATAATCCCACCACTTAAACACAATCATATAATGAAGTTAAAATTCTCCATTTTTCTGGTTTTTTCTCCCATCCTTCCAATCTCTATGCCCCTGTGGCTAATCCCTGCTGCACACTGGGAAGAATCACTAGTAAAAATCTGGTTGGTGGCTGGATTGCCTACAGCACTCTATCAACATTCTTGCATTTAATTCAAGTACCATACTTGGAAATTTGGAAAGCCTCGGGAGTTCTCTCATTGTTCTTTTGCCTAGAAATCATTTTACCTTGCCCATGGAAGTCCCAATGGCTGCAAAACCTGTCAGTTCCCTTTTAACTGCGTGAATGAACTATGAGCACCAAATAGCAGCTCCACAAACCACAGTAACGATGACAAATGAGGAGCATGAACTGTGTGCCCAGCAGCCAACTAAAGATTTTACCTACATTATCTTATTTAATCTTCACAACAACCCTACTCTACAATATCATGTAAATGTCCCCATTGTAAAGGGGGCTCAGGGATTAAAGGGGAGTAAAGGGGGCTCATTGTGAGGCTCAGAGATTAAATATATCGCCCAACATCACATAGTAAGCGATGAGCAAAGGTTTAGGTGCACATCTGGCTGACTCTACCAGCCCTCCCCTGGACCAGGAGTTGGCCAACTACAGCCCAAAACAGCTCACCATTTGTTTTTGTACAGCCCATGAGCTAAGAATGGATTTTATGTTACAAATGGTAGAAAAGAAGTTTTTTATGACACATAAAAATTATATAAAATTCAAATTTCAACACCCATAAATAAAGTTTTATTGGACCACAGGCACGTTCATTCATAATGTATGGTCTCTGGTGGCTTTCATGCTGTTGTAGAGCAGAGTTGAGGAGTTGCAACACAGACCAGTTGACCCACAAAGGCTAAAGTATTTACTATTGTCATATAAGAGAAAGTTTTTCAACCTCTCCTCTAGATAATCAAGCACCCCCCAGGCCGTAAATGAGTAATAAGCTGTCTCATTCTGAGCTGGATCAGCAAAACAGAGCCACTACACTATTATGATAATAAAAGGTTTGATATTGGAATCAGGTTTACAAGAAAGAGGAAGCAGCTGGAAGAGCCAGGATCTCAAGGCTACACCCAGAAGCTTAATGAACCAGCCACTTTTAACCTCAACTTGAATCACTGGAGTAGGTGAGAAAGCAGAGCTGGTGGGGATCTCCAAGGAACTGCTACATCTGCCTGCATGACTGCAAAGAGGGAGCTTGTGGAAAGGTCTACAAAGCTGCCATGTCTGACAGTCAGTACCTCCTGAGAACGATTGCTTCTCCTTCACTTTCGCTTTCAAAAGCTCGGCAAGTTCCTCCCAGTGGTAAACTCTAACCCAGGACTACAGAAAAAGAGGGTTTCTGGGAAACATAGACCGGGCATAGAAGGGGGAGGTGATCATGCAGAGTTGAAAACACAACTCAGCATGCAAACCAAACTGTACTTGGCAACACCATAGGCAAGATTTACCCAGTGATAACCAGTACCTACAAAGAGCCTGCCATCTTGCCCACAGTGATGGGGATGTAGATTGGAGTCCTGGGGTCTCTTTTTGCCTAGCCTTCTACCTTATTCACAGTACCCACACTGCTTTTTCTTGGGATTGTGATCCAGACTTAAAACTCAATCCAGCCAACTGGTAACCCAGTATATTATCATCTTCATCACCATTATTGTCTTCGTTGTCATGAAAAGGCACTTCCACTTATAGAGTGCCTACTTCCTGCTTTGGCCTATTCTGGGTAATTTATAAACTTCATCTCATTTACTCTACCCACAATCCTTTCAGGTAATGAGGCTTAACCTCTTTTTACAGATGAGAAAACTGAAGTTTGAAGAGGTTAAGAAACTTGCTGAACTTCACAGCATAATGGCTGAGCCCGGACTTGTATCTCAGTGCTGTGTGACTCCCAAACATAGCACACTGAACCACCATGCGACCTGCCAAAACCAAGTTTCTCTCAAACCCACCTTCTGGTATCCTTCTCTTCACTTTGGCCTACAAGTTGGAAAACCTTTGTTTGCTGGTCATCTAATTATCCACAACGATGCCCCCATGCTCCTTCCCTCAAGATAGAACCTTGAAAAGGTCCAGATTCAACTGAATTTCACTAAACTTCCTTGATCATAATATTAACTGCTGATTTCAACCTAGATGAGAGTGAGGATCACATATATTGCCCTTCTGGTTCTTTTTTTGCAATGCTGCACAGCATAGTATCTGCCCTACTAGTTCTCAAAATATAACTTGGTCTAGGGTATTCCTGACTATGATAATAAAAAGCTATCTTAACAAGTAGTCTTCTCTCCCAACACTCTATAGGGTAAGAGTTCAAGGGCAGACTCTGGCATGAGATTACCTGTTTTAATCCAGGCCCTACCACTTACCACCTATGCATGACCTAGCCACTGAGCCTATGTTTTCTCACCTCTAAAACAGAGATGGAGGGGCTCCTGGGTGGCTCAGTCATTAAGCGTCTGCCTTTGGCTCAGGTCATGATCCCAGGATCCTGGGATCGAGTCCCACATCGGGCTCCCTGCTCAGCGGGAGACCTGCTTCTCCCTCTCCCACTTCCCCTGCTTGTGTTCCCTCTCTCGTTGTCTCTCTCTCTGTCAAATAAATAAAATTTTTAAAAATAAAAATAAAATAAAACAGAAATAGTAATCATATTTACTCCATACAGTGGTTGTGAGGATTACATAAATCAAGATATACAAATAACTTACTGCAATGGGATACTTATTATAAGCACACACAGTTGGCTATGATTATGATGATTATCTTCATAAATCAAAGACATCAAAAAATACTGGCTTTTCAAAATGATATACAGTGCATTTTCTATCCAAGCAAGCCAATTTGAACAATTGTTTCTAGTATGATGAAACGGTTTCTCAGTATAATGATGATAAAAATAATTAATAGTAGTTAGCCAGTATAGCGCCTTGTGATTTTGAAATAGCTTCCTCATTAATCATAAGCATGCACAATCATTTTTGTTCATGGACTAAAACTCCAGTTAATGGATTCTGAACTGGGGCTGTGTCAGAGAAGCCAGAAGGTGTGTGAATTTTTGACGAAGCAGAGAAGGGCTTGGCAAGCTGGTGTTCAATAGCTAATGCATGCAGGACCCCGCACAGCTGATCTGCATGCTAATTGCCTCACCAGAAACTAGATTCTGCAGGGCAGACACCCTGTTAATGACATGCTCTTTCTCCCGCTCTCCCTTCCCCACCCCCTTGTCTCTCTTCATCTTGCTCTCTATCACCATCACTTAATCTCACTGTCCCCAAAAAGGAAAAACGCTCCACCTTACCCTCAAAATGAAGAAAGAAGTCTGGAAATAGTGGTTCTTCTATGGAGTTTCCACAGCTAGAAAGCACTTGTCAAAATGACCCTTGGGATCCAGGCACACTAACTGGCTTTAAGTGTGAGAGTATAACATGGTCAGATTTGGGTTATAGAAAGATCTACTTGGAAACTTAGGGAAAGGGAATTGAAGAAAGATTAGCCTGAAAGCAGAGAGTATCTGTTACAATAATCCAGGGTGATACTATGTTCAAGGGGGCCTGAACAACGTGTTGTAAAATGGGGAGAAATGGACAGATATGAGGGACATTTAAGAATAAAACTAAAGACTGATTGGACATGGGGCTGAGGGAAAAGGGGAGTCGAGGATGACCCCCCAAGGATGACCCTGTCTCAGTCAATTGGATCCTCTGGGCTTAGAGATAATTAGTAATTTAAATTATCATTTGATTAAACAGCCTCATACGCCCAATTCATTAATACCATAGGTCAATATATTCATATCAACATGGAGACTACTCGCCCATTAGACACTGCAACAAAAGAATCGTTGACAGGGCTATTTAGGAAACAATCTCCTACTATCAATGTGTGCTATGCCAGGCACCAGCAAGGATATAGAGATGAATATGACATGTAACACGACATTTGCAAAGCAAAATTGTTAATGTTACACTAAGGTAAAAAATGCATTCTCTATGGAAATATACAGGAATGGGAGATAAATTCCAACATACCAAAATGAACACTGGCTTCAGAAAAAAAATGTGGTATCTAAACTGGTCCTTGAAGAATGAGCAGAATTTCAACAGGCATAGATAGATATGCTATTCCTGGTTGATGAAAAGGTTTGAGCAAAACCTCACAGGTATGTGACTGTACTTGCCATGCAGCTGAAAGCCTGAATATTCCATTTCTTCTAGCCTTTAACATTAGAGACATTATCAACATAACATGAGCTGGAAGAAACACATTAGATATACAGATCAATTTTGAAATGCATCTCACTTTGAGTAGATAAAGTGGGGAAAAAAAAGTGATCATGAGATCAAGTAAAGCCAGGTATAACATAGGGAGTAAAGCCAGGTATAACATAGGGAGCAGGGGGAGTCCAAGTAAGGGATACGTCTAGGAGCAAGGGTTTATACTTGATCTTGGAGACAATGGTGGAACAGTGAAAAGCTTTTGAGAAAAACAGTGATGCTATCAGTTCTGTTACTTAAGATGAGGTGTTCAGTGCAAAAAGTCAAGAAAAAGACATAAAAGGCATAAAGGTCAGTAAAGGAGAAGTAAAATTCTATTTGCAGATGACAAGAATTTTTATATAGTAATTCCTAAGGAATCTATAAAATAACTAAAAGAGGGACACCTGGGTGGCTCAGTTGGTTAAGTGTCTGCCCTCGGCTCAGGTCATGATCCCAGCGTCCTGGGATCCAGTCCCGCATCAGGCTCCCTGCTTAGCAGGAAGCCTGCTTCTCCCTCTCCCCTGCTGTGCTCTGTCTCTCTGTCTCTCTGACAAATAAACAAATAAAAATCTTTTAAAAAAAATAAAAGAACTAAAAGAACGAATACATAAATTGATCAATGCCACAGCATACTAGGTTAATATTCAAAATATATATGCTGGCATCAAATATTGGAAAATAATTTTTTAAGATTATTTCTGCACTACCACCAAAAAGCATAATATACTTTGGAATACATTTTTTAAAGATTTTATTTATTTATTTGACAGAGAGAGAGACAGTGAGAGAGGGAACACAAGCAGGGGGAGAGGCAGAGGGACAGGCAGGCTTTCCGCTGAGCAGGGAGCCCGACGCGGGGCTCCATCCCAGAACTCTGGGATCATGAGCTGAACCAAAGGCAGACACTTAATGACTGAGCCACCCAGGTGTCCTTACTTAGGAATACGTTTAACAAAAGACATGAACCTACAAAAAAGTGAACCTACATAACATTGCTGAGAGAAATTAAAGAAAACCTAAATGAAGTGAGCCATATGACGTGCTGATGGAATGGCAGTCAGTTTTGTTAAGATGTCGGTCTCCCCCCAAACCCCGCTAATTCATCTATGCATTCGGTACAACCCATATCATAATGGCAAAGGACTTTTTCATAAAAGTTGACAAGACGATTCTAAAATTTATATGGAATGACAAATGACCTAGAATATCTGAAACAATTTGAAAAAGAAACACACCTATACTTACTACCCAACTTCCAGATTTATTATAAAACTACTGTAATCAAACTGTGTGGAGCTGGCATAAGACAAATAAATAAATAGAAGAGAACTGATAGTCCAGACAAAGCCTCACAAGTATATTATTATTTCATTTTCAGGGTCCTGGGATTGAGTCCCACGTCGGGCTCTTTGCTCAGCGAGCAGCCTGCTTCTCCCTCTGCCTGCCACTCCCCTTGCTTGTGCGCTCACTCTCTCTCTCTGACAAATAAATAAATAAAATCTTTAAATAAATAAATAAAATAAAAAACAAAGGCACCTAATCAATCCAGAGATAGGAAAATTCTTTAGTAAATGGTGTTGAACAACTAGATACTCATATAGAAAAATGAACCTTAATCTCCATGTTACCCTATACTCAAAACTAATTCAAAATGACTCATACGCCTAAATGTAAAAGTTAGATTATGTGGGAGAATATTTGCCTGAGGGTAGATTAAGTTTTCTTACATAGGACAAGGGAAGCAATGATAATCAAAGCTCCTTAATATTTACCCAAAGAAATTAAAAATTTATATCCATACAAATCTGTACATGGATGCTTATAGCAGCTTTTTTCATAATTGCCAGAACTTGGAAGCAACCAAGATGTCCTTCTAGGTGAATCTCATTATCATTCAGTGGGTAAATGGATAAAAAAAATAGTGGTACACCTGTACAATGGAATATTATTCAGTACTAAAACAGAAATGAACTATCCAGCTATGAAAAGACATGGAGGAATTTACGTGGATATTACTAAGTGAAAGAAGTCAATCTGTAAAAAAGAAAAAAAGGCTACGTACAGTATTATTCCAACCATATGACATTGTGAGAAAAGCAAAATTGTGGAGACTGTTTAAAAAAGAAAGTGTTGTCTGATTTGAGAGGAGGGAGGAATGAATAGCTAGAGCACAGAGGAATTTCAAGACAGTGAAACAATTCTGTATGATATAATAATGATGGATTCATGTCACTATACATTTATAAAAACACATAAAATGTACACTAAAAGTAAACCCTAATGTAAATTATGGACTTTGAGTGATAATAATATGTCAGTATTGACTCATTGACTGTAACAAATGTACCACTCTCTTGCCAGATATTTATGGTAGGTGAGGCTGTGCTTGGGTTTGGGGGGGGCGGGTGGAGGGCAGGGTATATATCAGAACTCTGTGTACTTTCCACCCAGTTTTGTTGTGAATCCAAAATGGCTCCAAAAACGTAAAATATTTAGTATAGTCCCTGAAAAATAAAGCCCCAACAAATGTATGGTTTATTTCATAGGACCACTAAACCAAAAAAGTCTTAGGCCAACTCCATGCTGTATTCCCTTTTAGAAATTTTCCATCAGAGTTACCAAATATATTCTAGGGCGTAAGGGGATGTTAGTAGGTTACCACATAAAACATCATTATATTAATTTAAAGGTTGATAAATATACCAGTCGATATAATTTGGGAATTTGGGGACTAATTAAGGGTAGGCAAGGTCTGGAGAAGGTCTTGAGGTTATAGGTATAGCTAGACCTATCCTAGAAGAAGATGAGCTCAGGGTCCTGAGAGAATCTGGTTACCAATGAATACCACTCCCTCCTTTAATATTTTCTAAAACTAAGTCCTAGGGCCTTCCCAGAGTTTATAGACCTAGGGTGAGCTCAATACATATGTCTATGCCCAAGCACCCAGTAAAATATATACACTTTCAAGGACAAGACAGTAGGTCTTGTATGATTTCAAACTGCCAATGAATAAATTAATTTCTATTTCCCCATCTTCTTCTGAATGCCTATAATTCCCTTTACCTGGTTGTGGGGGAAAGCAGGACTTTAATCCATTGAGTTAAAAGACTTAAAAGGCAAATACTTGTGTGAGGTCACTTTTTAGACAGAATATTTTTCACAGGGGGAAAAAAATCTAGTGAATTGATTAACCAAAGGATTAATTTTCAGATAATTTCCTATTCTTGGGCAGACAGAAAAGTGAGCAGGAGGATATCATAATGGGTCCACTGGCACTTGGCTCTAAGTAAAATTATATTATACATCATATTCAGAAATGATGCTGATTATATCTAGCTATACCAGGGCTTGGGTATCTGCATGCTTGACAATCTCCCCAAGGGATTCTGATGTTCACCAACATTACATACTCATTGCTCAGAGTGTTTAATCCCCATAGTAACCTCCAAGCTGGAGGAAACCGGGTTGTTTGGGTGGTATCTGGAAAACAAAAGTGGACAATAATGTGTTACTTTTATAGTACATATAAGAACTTCTTTTCAAAAGGAAAGGGTTTTTATTTGCAATGTGCCACTTGGAAAAGTAGGTGAAATTTAAAGGCTTGAATGGTCAGAGGGGAGGGCACAAAGTGGCTAAAAGGCTGTGTATGAGCCAAGAGGAAACTGGTTTTACTCTTGCATGAGTGGGACAGAGAAGGAAAGGAGGGAAAGGAGGAAGAGGAGAGCTAATGTGTAATGATCAATTTGAGGTTGTGTTGCTGAAATATAACTCCCGATTCTGGATCCCCAAAGCCATTCCCACTCCCAAATCTTCACTTAAGTCTACTGGGCACAGAAATTGTCCTGTGGAAAGAAGCTTTTGTGGAAATCAAGAAAATCACAGAGATTCATTTCTATGTCCACATGTTAGAGAACACAAGGGGCATTAGAGGACTACTCACTGGTCCATAAAGGGAAGGTTGGAGACTTTCAAAGCCAGGATTTCTACAAAATGAAAAACCCCCTGGAAATTTTCAGGAATCTTGTAGATAGCCACAGGATAAGAAACTTAAGGTTTAAACCAATCTTTCCTAGATCTGAAGAAGGACTAGTTAATATCTGACAGCTACACACAGAAGCATCCAAGTCAAAAGAAGCTAAGGTACCTTTTGAGGGATGCCTTAGCTTGAAGGTATAGGTTTTGAAATTGGATTTTGCCTGTGTAAATTATTGATTTTTGGCCATCTGAAGGACAAACTACAAAAATATCCATAATAAACATGCTGGTTACTCCTCTGCACAAAAAATCTACTGCTTGACTTTTTAACAAATGACATGAAGGGGGATAAAGGCAGCAGCAAGGCATCATTTTATAGAATGAGATTCTAAAAATAAATACAGTTGTGAAGATTGACAAATAACAAAGAAAGAAGGAAGAGAAATAACCCTTACCGTTCCTTTGAGTCGAGCATTCAATCCCCCAGAGTGTTTGGTCTTTATAGATATGTCATTTGAACAGCCCTTAGGTAGAGCTGTTTTAAACAGGCATATTTCATGATAGGCTGTGAGCACCAGTCCTAACACAGGGCATATCCCCTCCCCTACTATGTGACTGTAAAGCTTTCCACAAAGGAAAGCATAGAGCACTGTTGTGATAAAGGTTATGGATATTAAACTCGGTTGAATAGTGGCTAGAAAATCAAGCATGCTGATCAATCCACTTTAATCGATCTGTTGCTAGCTCCCCCAATGTTTAATTATGTGAAAACTTGCCATAGATCCATACTCCTTCTGATACCATTCTAGGGTTAGAAAAAAGCCAGGGTCAGTATCAAAAATGGCCTGAAAAATAGTTATAAGTATTTGAAAAGATTTGTATAAAAATTTCACCCCTGCTTAGAGGCCAATGTGAAATCACTGTGTCCTTAAAATGTCCTATAATTCCAGGGTAGCATTTGCCATAAATTCTCTTCCCAGAGAAACTCTGCAAACAACAAAAGAACAAAAGACCTTATCGCTGGCCTTTGGAAAAAATAAAATTGCAGCATTATTTTTCACCACACAATCAGAGGTCTTTGCTCAAGGTCAAGCATATCCTTCTGCACTTGATGAGTTTGCTATAATTGCAATTGGTACCAAAAAGCAGGTGCCCCCAGAGCTCCAGTGTTTGTCAGCCAGAAGAGGAAAAGGGGCTGAGGCTGCTGGTCGTGTGACACTCTTCTGCTTTGAAAATGTCTGCAGTTTCTCTAAAGGAAGGATATAGCAGAAGAAGGAAAGAATACTCTTCCCCAAATTTAAGGCCAGCTGATTCATCAGGGCTTGACCAGCTAAAGTGGTTTCTGTGCATGCTACATTTTCACTCAAATGGTATATCTCTGGCTCTCTGACAACATTAGTAATAAAGAGCATGGTCTGATAACACAACGACAGCCAGGGAACATATGAGTTAAACCAGAAACAGCCCCCTCACCAGATTCTGTACCAAAACCCTGTACCACCGTCTTAACTGGTTTGAATACAACATCACAACAAGAAATCTGAATTACACAAAAATCATGGTATCGTGCCATTTATTACCATGTGTCATGTATCATCTGAAGTTTTTTGAGCCGAGGATTTATGAATATTCTCCCACCCTCTCCCAATCTTCCACCTCCACTCCCTGCAATCACTCTGACCTGATTCACGAACTTGGAGTACAATTAAGACATCTTTCATTTCTTCAAATGATCAAACTCTCCTCTGCCTTACTTTTTTTTTTAAGATTTATTTATTTATTTGAAAGAGAGAATGAGAGAGAGTGTGTGAGCAGGGGGAAGGGCAGAGGGAAAGAATCTCAAGTGAACTCCCTGCCGAACACAGAGCCTGACACGGGGCTCGATCCCACGATCCCAAGATCATGACCAGAGGGGAAATCAAGGGTCTCCCACCTGCCTTATTTTCAGGAAGTGTAGATTCCCTTCCCATCACCATTCTGACTTATCTTAGTACCCAAAGGGGATTGGTCCCCCTTACAATGCCATGAACAGAAGAAAAAAATGGAAATTCCAAGCAATCCACTACCTCTGACACATATGATGGCTCCGCATCCTTGCCAACACTTGCTATTGTCCATCTCTTTTAACTTAGCCATCCTAGTGAACGTGAAGCAGCATCTCATTTTGGTTTTCATTTACATTCTTCTAATGATGAATAATGTTGAGCCTCTCTTCATGTGCTGAATGGACATTCACATATCTTCTTCAGATAAATGTCTATTTAAATTATTATACAATTTAAAATAATGCTATACAATTTATACAAACTATATATATAAATATATATATATATTTACAATTTAAAATAATGCTATACAATTTATACAAACTATATATATATAAATATATATATACATATATATTTATATAAAATTTACAGGTAGTTTCTCTCATTTTGTGGGTTGTCTTTCCATTTTCTTGACTTTTGTCCCTTAAAGTACATAAGGTTTTAAAGTTTAAGTTATATAGCATTCAGAATATACAAATAGCTTGTACAATTCAACAATAAAGAGACAAAAATCCAACAAAATTTGTGAAAAGGATTTAAATAGACATTTATCTGAAGAAGATCTGTGTATTGTGTTATTCAGATCTTCTATTTCCTTGTTGATCTTATGTCTAATTATTCTATCCATTATTGAAAATGGAATTTTAAAGGCCCCAACTATTAATGTTGAATTGTCTATTCCTCCCTATAATCCTGTCAGTTTTTGCTTCACGTATTTTGGGGCTTTGTTGTTAGGTAAATATATGTCTATAATTGTTATATTTTCTTGATGGTTTGATTTTTTAATCTTTATAAAATACCCTTCTTTGTCTCTAGTAACAATTTTTGTCTTAAAGTCTGTTTTTTCTAACAATTATATAACCACCCTAGCTCTCTTTTGGTTACTATGTGCCTGGTGTAATTTTATCCATCCTTATACTTTCTACTTCTTTGTGTCTTTAAAAGTGTGTCTTTTGTAGACAAAATATAATGAGATCATTTTAAAATCCATTCTCTCAAACTCTGCCTTTTGACTGGAGAGCTTAATTGACTTACATTTAACTAATTGCTCATAAAGAAGAATTTATATCTGCCATTTTGTCATGTCTTTTTATACATATTATGTCTTTTTTGTTCCTCTGTTCCTTCATTACTGCCTCCTTTAGTGTTAAATAAATATTTTCTAGTGTACCATTTTAATTCCCTTGCTGTTTCTTTCACAATGCATTTTTTAAGGTTTTTTGTCTCTTTGTTGTTTGTTTAGTGATTGTTCTAGGGATTATAATTAATATCTTAAACTATAACAATCTAGTTCAGATTAATACCAACTCAATTTTAATAGTTTACAAAAATGTTCCTCTATATTCATTCTCTTCCCCTTCTTCTGTGTTATTATTGTCATTACAAATTACATTTTATACATTGTATCACCATCAACACATATTTATAATTATTTCTTTATGCAGTTGTCTTTTTCTTTTTTTTTTTTTAAAGATTTTATTTATTTATTTGACAGAGAGACACAGTGACAGAGGGAACACAAACAGGGGGAGTGGGAGAGGGAGAAGCAGCAGGCTTCCCGCGGAGCAGGGAGCCCGATGCGGGGCTTGATCCCAGGACCCTGGGATCATGACCTGAGCCGAAGGCAGACACTTAACCAACTGAACCACCCAGGCACACCTGCAGTTGTCTTTTAAATTAATAGGGGGGAAAAAGGGTTATCAAAAAAAATTCTTGTCTTTTCCATTTACCTATGTAGTTATTTTTACTGATGTTCTTTATTTCTTTATGTGGATTCAAGTCACTATGTAATAACCTTTCGTTTCAGCCAGAATGACTCTTTTTAGCATTTCTTACAGGGCATGCCTGCTAACAACAAATTTTCTCAGTTGGTCTTTATATAGGAATGTCTTAATATCACCTTCATTTTTGAAGGATAGATTTGCTGGAAATCAAATTCTTGATTAAAATTTTTTTTCTCTCAACACATTGAATATATCATCCCACTAGGTTTTAGCTCCATGGTTTCTGAAGGGAAGCCAATTGTTAATCATATTGAGGATCCCTACTACAGGACAAGGCATTTTTTTCATCTTATTTTCAAGAGTCTGTCTTTGACTTTTGAAAGTTTGACTATGATGTGTCTAGGTGTCAATCTCTTTGAATCCTACCTAGAGTTTATTAAAGTTCCTGGGTATATGTATTAATGTTTTTCATCAAATTTTAGGATTTTCTATATACAAGATCAATGCCATCTGTGAAAAGAGGTAGTTTTATTTCTCTTTTCCAATCTGGATGCTTATTATTTGGCTAATTTTTCTGACAAGAACCATTATTTACTCAAATATTCTTTCTGTTCCTTTCTCTCCTTTCCTTCTGAATTCCCAGGATGCATATGGTCTTTAACTTGATGGTGTCCCACGGGTTTCTGAGATTGTTCACTTTCTTCACACTTTATTCTGTCTTTTCTCATATGGGATAATTTTAAGTGATCTATCTTTAAGTGCACTGATTCTTTTTTCTGCCAGCTCAAATCTGCTGTTGAATCTCTAAATTTCACTTCAGTTACTATATTTTTGGACTCCAGAATTTATATTTAGTTCTTGTTTGTAATTTCTATCTTTTCACTGACATTCTCTATTTGGTAAGACATTATTCTTATATTTCCTTTAGTTCCTAGACATGGCTTATCCTCCTAAATTTCCTTTCTAAATAGGTTCTTTGAATACCCACTTAAAAACCTTCATTTAATAAGTATAATGCCTGCATTTTCTCAAGGACAGTTTCTATTTACTGTCTTTTTTTCCCTGTGTATGCATCACACTTTCTTGTTTCTTTGTATGTCACATAATTTTTTGTTGAAAACTGGACATTTTAAGTAATATAATGTGGCAACTCTGGAAATCAGATCCTCCTCCCCAGGATTTGTTTTTGCTGTTTGTTATTGTTGCTGCTCTGTGTTTATTTAGTGGTTTTCTGAGCTAATTCTGTAATTTGTCTGTATTCTAGTTCTAATTGTATTCTGTATTATGTGTGGCCACTGGATTCTTTGCCCTCTCAGGGTAATGGTCATCTCATGCTTGGATAGATTTGCCTAAATGCCTGGAAGCAGTAAGTCTCCCAGACTCTCCTGAGGGTCTCCATGTATATGCTGGGGCACATTTTCAACACTCAGGCAGGCAGTTTACAACTCTGTCTTAGCCTTCGCTTCCTGCTTGCATACAGCCTTAAAATCAGCTGGAGATGAGAGTTTAGAACCTTTTCAAGTTTTTTTCTGGGAATAGACACAGCTCTACATATAAATGTAATTCTCTATATTTCTAGGAATATGCTGAATCCTTCCGAAGTCCTCCATATACATCTTATTTCCCAGCTTTTCCTTTTAGATTTTTTGTTCAGCTTGTTGTTTGCCCCAACTATTATTATCGCTTCAGGCAACTGCAATGTTTAATAAGTGCCACTGTTAATTTTAGATAAATGGCCCTGGAGAAAAGACTACAGTGGGCCAGCTTTGAGTCAGTTCAAATAAAAACAAGCCTTCTTAGGGGGACTTCCCAAGGGACTGACGTAGTTGTCAAATAATGTCAGTTATATGGTAATTGAGCTTAGAGGAGCTCCAATCATATTCTGCCCTTTCAGAGGCTGTTGCGCTGCTGGCATTCAGTGTATACTAGTGGTCTCCAAGGTTACCACTGAGCTGGCAAGAATGGGAATAGGCTAAGCAAGTTAAAACACCACAAAGCTTGGTGTTCTTTCTGATTCAGAATTTTCTCAAATAAATATTCTTCAAATTGTTGCAATCACTTGGTTAATTTCCAGCATTATTGAAAACATTGATTTTCCACTGTTCTCTCTGCTTTATGGAGGAGAGGATTTTTGAAGGTCCTTACTCTACCATTCCTGCTGATGTCACTTCATCCCATGATTTTTATTTTTTTTTATTTTATTTTTTTAAAGATTTATTTATTTATTTATTTGAGAGAGCAAGAAAGTACATGAGGGGGGGAGGGTTAGAGGGAGAAGCAGGCTCCTCGCCGAGCAGGGAGTCCGATGTGGGACTCGATCCAGGGACTCCAGGATCATGACCTGAGCCGAAGGCAGTCGCTCAACCAACTGAGCCACCCAGGCGCCCCATCCCATGATTTTTAAATAGCTTTTTCAGTGGTTTTATTATCCGCCTTCATATGTACCCAGTTACACACCCTTTCTTGTCCTATGACTACTAAAAGTCAATCAGGATCAAACTGGAAAAAAAAAAAAAGCTCTATATAGATCAATTAAAAAAACAACCCATTTGATCACCACTGTCCACCCTGCATAGACATGACAGTTTGTCATGCTTCACTTATCAGAGTCACATGGCAAGTGGACACATAGCAAACAACCTCTTCCAGGTTAGAAAACGTGCTTTATCCATTCCTCTTTCCTCACTACTTGGTTCATTTTTTAAAAGACTTCTAAAATTTTAATCGAATTAAAGCCTGCCCAAAGTTAAATACACTGCATACATTAATGACAAAAAAGCAATAGTGCTCTGTCCCAGAGTAAACAACTTGCAACAGTTTATGTCTTGAGTTCTTTGAAAGATTATCACCACATTTTAAATAATATGTTTATACTACTAGTTCTTCATTTATCAAATTTAGATATTATTATTTCCTTACTGCTATGATAACTTCAAAAATGTTAATGTTTAGGTCATTATTTTTAGTTTTTCTATTGGTTACCTTTACTTTAGATTATTAATGCAATATAGTTCTTTTTCCACCAACTAGAAATGGAATCTTACTCCCCACATTTGTAAGAAAAGGATCTTTGCAACCCTATCTTTCCTCCACATTTCCTCCCTCTTTCATTTTCTCAACTTCATTTAGGAATACTTTTATTTTTCCATTGTCAAGGTTGATAATATTTACATTCTGTTTTGACACATTTTTAATTTTTGCACTTAGTCTGTAAGCTAGCCCTATATGTTGAAAACCAGTAGACAATATTTCCATTACTATTACTCTGTTGTTCACAGTGTAGCTAAGTAGAAACTATAATGAAATTTCCTTCTCTGAGATGGCAATGTAATTGTCTCTGTGGCACGCAAAGGGGAATGCTCCTAATGACAAGGTCACATGAGTTTCCTGTCCTCACTTCTCCCTCCCCTACTCCCACTAATTGCTCAAACCTGGATGCATTTCTGTTTGCCACTTATGTGACCATAATTTTTCTGTACTTTTTTAAAAGTCAATTTTGCCTTTCATCATGATTCTGATGGCCCTCCTTGAACCATAAGCCCCATAGTTAGTTCTTAGTAAATATTTATTGAAATTAAATTATTTGAATTACCAGCCTATCCTCACTAATAAATGCAATGTTAAAATATTGCTATTTTCCAGGGATTCTGTATGTGATTACTGGCAGAAGAAGAAAGAGATTATTCAGTATGTCCCTTTAGGATAAATTCCAATGCAATTTTTGGCAGTACCATGGTTTCCTGAAATGTTTATTGGCAATATTGGTATCATCCCACACGTGTATGGGATATATGACTTCCAGAAATCACAATGACCTTGCTGTACTCAATATTAACTAGCCAAAAGGGAAATAAATATTTTATTTTTTCCATAATTGAACTAAAATTGTTTTATCTGTCAGGTTCTAAATAAAAAGCATCTGGCTCAATTTAAAAGGTTTACCTAAGGAGTTTGATTCCCAAAGAGCATGCACATAATGAAGAATTACAATAATCAAATCCTGAGAAAGAAGAAAGAGCCCATGAGCAAAATATTGACAGTGATTAAAGGTAATGCCATTGGGGGAAATAAGCAGCCTTAATTGTCAAGAGAGAGGATGATTTCTAGCCTCCTAAGATAAACTTTACAAAGCCACTCATACAGTCTTTCCCACCCAAATATATACCCCTGCCAGTTCTCCTGGAGCATGGGTTCTAACATGGGTCCTCAGACCTCTATGAAAGAGCTTCAGCAAGTTGGGAAACCTCCTGTATCTATTTAAAGAATTTCTGGGTAGAAGGTTTACAGATTTAATTGATTTCTAAAGGGTTCTAAGACCACAAAAACGTTGAGCTCACTGCCACAGATTAAATATGCTTCTTGGGGGGGCACCTGGGTGGCTCAGTCAGTTAAGCGTCTCCTTCAGTTCAGGTCATGATCCTGGGGTCCTGGGATTGAGCCCCATGTCGGGCTCCCTGCTCAGCAGGGAGTCTGCTTCTCCCTCTACCCCTACCTGTGCTCCTCCCCCTGCTTGTGCTCTCTCTTTCAAATAAATAAATAAATCTTAAAAAAATAATAAATAAATAAATAAATAAATAAATATGCTTCTTAGATATCATATGTTGACAGTCCAACCCATAAGCAAATATACCCAAGACTTCTTTAGAAGGGCTACTAATTCTGTCACAGCCACCCATAACTTACCTCTCTTCTTTATGAATTAATTAGTCAAGCTACCACACTAGATACCTCCCTTTCATTTTTCTTATTCCATGCCTATTAGAAATATCACATAGCCTAAAGAAAATTTAAAATAAAGCCTAAACCTCCTGAACAGTATCTTCATAACCTTCAGAGCCATTGGGTAATAGCAAAATAGCTGCCAAAAATCTCACTAAAAAGTATAAACAAAACATGGTAACCATCTAGTTCACTCTATTAAGGCCTGGAGAGCAGAAAGTAGTAAGTGCCCTTGACCTCCTTAGATAAACACATACATTCCAGGTTGAGGACAATACATTTTATGGAAACATAGGGGCCTGAGCCTCCAGTGAAGTTTCTGGGATCTAGTGCTCTGGGGTATGTTGAGAGATCCCTCCAAGTGGCAGAAACATGCTACCACTTGAGCCTCCTACCATTAAGAAAAAGTCACGATTTTTCAGCTGGTCCCGGAATTGAGCTGTATATCTACCAGACCACTCTGAGCATCCACGAAATCAGCCTGCTTTGT
>NC_138369.1:66075646-66093364 GCF_054177405.1 Leptonychotes weddellii
CATGGAGTACATTAGGAGAAGGAAGGGAAAAATGGGGGGGGGGAATTGGAGGGAGAGATGAACCATGAGGAACTATGGACTCTGAGAAACAAACAGGGTTTTAGAGGGCAGTGGGGAGGGGGGATTGGTTAGCCTGGTGCTGGGTATTAAGGAGGGCATGTACTGCATGGAGCACTGGGTGTTACACGAAAACAATGGATCGTGGATCACCACATCAAAAACCAATGAGTATTGTATGGTGACTAACATAACATAATAAAATAAAATAAAAAAAAAGTCACAGTGCTTGGTGGCCCTCTTGGGTTTTAGGGGTAACATACACCACACTTTGATGTACCCCATTTCCTGTTGATTCCAATGGCTGTCAACTTAAGTGAGGCTAAGGGCAAGTGGAGATTCTCCAGCTTGTCCAAGCTGCTTATGAGCAGCCCTAACACTCGACTCAACAAATCTGGTAAGACTTGATGGGCTTATGGAAGAATGTATTACTCTGTGGAAAATTCCATAAGATTTTAATGGCAATCTCTTGGTTTGAGGGACAAATAGCCCTTTTCAAGCTATTGTCCTTTTGAAAAACATCTCTTGGTTTGCTACTGGGGAAATGAAGACCCAACACCTCACCATGGGATGCCAGCAGGCCATGTAACTTCTCCTTGTAACATCACATATTAAGTATTGTTTAATTAATGGCAACACCATAAACTCAGGCACAGTCAACAAAACCATAATCATGTAATTGATATATATTGATATATTTACCTTTATTAAAGATAGATAGATGATGATAGATAAATGATGATAGATAGATAGATGATAGATAGATAGATAGATAGATAGATAGATAGATAGATAGATAGATGATAGAATTATATAGAGAAAGAGAGAGATAGAGAACTGGGACACATCTTAAAGGTATAAATTATTTGCCTGAGTAAGCGGTTTATACTCCCTGAATATTCACTCATGTCTTCTGCCACCTCTCACTCAGCCCCCACTTATGGCCTCCTGAGGAGTTTCCTCTAACCAGTGATCTGAGGAGAGAAAGAAAGAAGTTTAGCTCACAGACAGTTCCAGAATACAGTGCCATCACCAACCAGAAGGGGACTGTGGACAACCTGATAACCCTCCTAATGGGTAGCCATGAAAGACAGCAAAGAGAAGTTTTCCCCATGGGTAGAAGATTGAATAAGATATTAGTTATCTTTTGCTCAGTAAGTTGTGGTTCAAACAAACCCAAAACATGAGTGCTTACAATAAAGGTTATTTGTCACTCATTATCATGTTGGGTGAGCCATAGCTTTGTTCTACATGTTTTCTCAGTCCTATATCCAGAATGAAAGAGTATCCCCCATCTATGGCATTGCATCCTTATGTTAGAGTGAAAAGAGACAATGTCAAAACTCATAATGCCATTCTGATGTTTTACCTGAAGGTGCCAGATGTTATTTTTGTTGTTGGTTGTTGTTGTTGTTGTCTTTTTTTTTTTTTAAGATTTTATTTATTCATTTGAGAGAGAAAGAGAGCAAAGAGGGAGAGGGAGAAGCAGATTCCCCACTGAGCAGGTATCCTGATGTGGGGCTCCATCCTAGGACTCTGGGATCATGACCTGAGCCAAAGGCAGACATTTAATTGACTGAGCCACCCAGGTACCCCTCCAGATGTTATGTCTGGTTATATTCTATTGGTCATGTCACATGGCAAAGTCTAATCAACTGTCTCTACAGGGAGAACTATCAATCATATGACAATGGATAGGCTCTATAATTCTTTAATAGGAAGGAGTGTGAATAATTAGGAAAATAGTATAATCTACCACAAGCAATACATATCATTATTCACTTTTACTGGAAATAGAAACTTTTCAATATATGATTCAAGACCTATTCATAGGGGGTGGCTGATAGTTTAGCTGGATCAGAGAGAGTCCCATTGTGGAGGAAACTCTTAGTAATCAGATGATTTATCTAGTGAATGTCAGTCAGCCTCTGTCTTCAGCCAGTGAACTCCTGAACTAAGTGGCTATGCCAACAGGCACAGAGAAATCTCCCCATGAAAGTCAACTGGCTGTGACCACCAGTGAGTTTGCCAATTGCCAGCAGCAGCAACCAACCCTAAGCTCTGATTATAAACACATTTCCTTGGAGTGAGGGCAAAGCAACCTACATTATCTTGTAATAGGTTGATTGCATTAGACCCCTTCCATCAAGGTGAGGACACTGATTTTCCCACCCCACTGGAATAATCACTATTTCTGGATTTGAGTAGTGACAAGGTGTCCTTACAAATTGTTCCTGCTGTCTCTCAATCATTTTGAAACCTGGCTCTCCAGTCTTCCCACTGATTCTGGGGGCTACACAATTTCCTCCCAATAAAACCCTTTTCAGCTCAGAGTCAGTTTCTGCTACTTGCAACTAAGACTTTAGACTGAAAAACAAAGCCCTTGGGATTTCTATGCAGTCATTTTCCTTCTGAAATAAAGCCCTAAATTCCCAACTTCTCAAAATCCTACCATTTACAAAAAACATGGATGAAACTTGAGGGCATTATGCTAAGTAAAATAAGTCAGACAGAGAAAGACAAATATTGTATGATCTCACTTATATGTGGAACATAAAAAAAAAGGACTCATAGAAAAAGAGAGCAGATTGGTGGCTGCCAGGATGGGGGGTTGGGGAGTGAGAGAAATGGGTGAAAATAGTCGAACTTCCAGTTATATAAAATGAATAAGTTCTGGGGATGTAATGTACAGCATGGTATACAGTATATATAGTTATTAATATATAATTAACAATACTCTTGTATATTCGAAAGTTGCTAAGAGAGTAGATTCGAAAAGTCTCACTATGAAAAGAAAGTATAACTATGTGAAGAAATGGATGTTAACTAACCTTATTTTGGTGACCACTTTGCAATATATACATATATTAAACCATAACCTACACAGATTTTATCTCAACAACAACAACAAAAAATTCTCAACATTTCCATAAATGAAGAAGAAAGGAGTTTCCTGTTTCTTAGAATTAGAGGCCTGACACCCAAGCTGTAATCAAATCAATCCAAGAGGAATTTCTTAGAGTTTCAAGTTTAGACTGCCTAGGCAAAACAAGAGCTAAATTGAGCAATTCTCCACTGAATTTGCTCAGTGCAGGCAGCAAAGCTGTCATTCATTTTATAAAATGCTTCTTTTTCTTTAAACTATTGTATATTTCCTTGGATATTCTGGCATCCTTTCTGTATATTTCATTTTCTCTGCATAAAACAAGTCAAATTAGGCAGCTCTATGTAAAATATAGCAGTAATTGCTACCATGTCTGTAAGTTTTCCCCAGGCATCTTTGCAAAGAAGATGTGCATCTAGCAGCTTCTTAGTGACCAAAACTAAAAAGAATCCGGGTAATTCCAAAGCAATCTCCTAGCACTTGTCTCGGTCTGCTGGATTTTTTTTTTTAAGTCTTTATGCTACACACTAATGCCTGCATCAGACTTCCACTAGCCTTGGTGTAACATCTTAATTAAGATAGACAAAACTGGCATTTTAGGGACTTAACACAGCAAAGTTTCATTTTATTTATATTTCATTCATCTAATGTCTGATAAAAGCTGCTTTTCTCCATGCAATGACATAGAAATCTAAGATGCCCACATGTGTGGTTCCACAATCTCAATATAGGACCTCTAGAGCCCTTTGGGCAGAACTAGTCACATGTCCTCAGCCTAATGGCTAGGGAGGCTGCACAAAGCAGGAGAAACCAACTATCTCTGCCACAGATGAAAAAAGAACCAGGTATTATTCATTCATTCTAGCATCCAAAAAGCATTATTTTCTTCAGTAGCTGCTGTAGGTCTGACACTTTGTAGGCACCAGGGCTATGAACTGGAGCTATATATGGGTCTTTCCTCAGGAAGATTATAATTTAGGGAAATGCGGAGAGGTGAGAAATAAATAAACAGTTTACAACATCATGTAATAAGCACAGTACACAGGTTACTGGTAAAGCACAGAGAAAAGAAATCAGGGTAAGGTTTTTAGAGGAGGTGACTTTTGAGCTGAGTTTTTAAGGATCTAGTTTAATTTTTTTTTTTTTCAGAGAGAGAGCACGTGCACAGTGGGAGGGGAGGCAGAAGGAGAGGTAGAGAATCTCAAGCGGACTCTCCACTGAGCATGGAGCCTGACACGGGGCTCTATCCCAGGACCCCAAGATCATGACCTGAGCCGAAATCAAGAGTCAGACGCTTAACTGACTGGGCCACGCAGGCACCCCAAGGATCTAGTTTAAATTAAGAAGATGATGGAAGGGAGAAGAACATTCTAGGCAGAAAAGCCAGGATGTGAGGACACTTAGAAAGCAGTAATAGCATGATGATTTCAGAGACAAGCTGGATCAGACAATAGAAGAGAAATAGTCACAGAAATTAAGTCGAGTCCAGTATTCGTGAGAATTATGAGTCTTCTGAAATACTGTGTGATGAAGGGATTCAATAGTTAAATGTGTAAAATGTTTGGGAAAGAGTGCAGATTATATGCACATTTTAGCATACTGAAAGTTCTGAGAAACCCTATGGTATCCAAAACAACTTAGCCTTTTTTGACTAGTATTTACCAAACTCAATGTTAAAGCTTATTAAAAGTTCATAAAATTAGTAGTCTAGGTGGGCGCCTGGGTGGCTCAGTTGGTTAAGCGACTGCCTTCGGCTCAGGTCATGATCCTGGAGTCCCGGGATCGAGTCCCACATCGGGCTCCCTGCTCAGCAGGGGGCCTGCTTCTCCCTCTGACCCTCCTCCCTCTCCTGCTCTCTGTCTCTCATTCTCTCTCTCTCAAATAAATAAATAAAATCTTTAAAAAAAAAATTAGTAGTCTAGGAAATGGAGAAAATCTGGGACTAGACGTATAGATAGGTGTTGGATCAAAATGGGTATAATCTAAGGAACTAGAATTTTATCCTGAATGTTATAGGTACAGTAAAGGTTTCTAAATAGAGTAAAAATGTGAAGATGCTTTGGCATATGGTAATCCAGCCATGGGGTTATTAGAGACTGAACATGTTTTTTTATTCTTATTTTTTATATGGTTGAATCAGCCATATAAAAAATGTATGTTTCTTCACATCTGCATACATACATTCCAAACCCAGGGTTTTACACATAGCAGAAGCTCCACAAGTTGAAGAGTGATTGGGTGTTTTAGACAGCTTCTGAAATGATTCGCAATGACCCCTGCTCTCTTGGCCTCCATGGCCTTTCTGTAATTCCCTTCCCCTTGAGTTGTGCCAGACCTAGTGAATTGCTTCTAACAAACAGAATACAGCATTGGATGCCAATCCTGTGATTAGGTGACAGAAGACTGTGACTCCCATCTTACTTTCCACTCTCTCTTGCTGGACTTCACTCTTGCACTCTTGCTGGCAAAATGTTCTAATATGTTCTACAGAGAGGCCACCATGGCAGGGAGCTGAGAGAGACCTCCAGCCACCAACTCATGGGGAACCAAAGCCTCAGTTTAAAAGACTGCAGGAATTAAATCCTATCAACAACCATGGAAGTAGATTCTTCTCAGTCAAACCTTGATATGACTGCAGGCTTATAAGAGATCCAGAGCCAGGGGACCCAGCCAAGTGTGATTCCCAACCTACAGAAACTATCAGATAATAAAGTGTATTTTTTGAGCTGCTAAGTTTTGGGATAATTGATTACACAACAACAGATTACTGGTACAGTAAATGAATAGATGAATCAATCAATACATGTATTTTTCTCTATTATGGCCTTGATATTTATCAAGTCTTTGTCCTTCCTATTTTAGTATTGAATGACACAAAAGTTGTGCATTTGATGGTATTATTAGCCCCAAATTTTCACCTTTTCCTATATTCCTACCCTTTCCCATGTGACTGCCATTTTTCACATTAAAGAAGTGAAATATATTTTCCTATCTCTTGACATTGAGTTTAGCTACATAACTTGCTTTCACTAATAGTGGAAGACAGAAGACACAGAGTATCAGCTATGAGCCTAGGTTTAAGAGATCTTGAATGCTTTCATTCCAATTTTCTTGCAATTCTTCTGTTGCTACAAGAAAAATGCACTCAAATTAGTCTGTGTATCCCAAAAAGAAGATGAGAGGCATGTGGAACTGAGCCACATGGTCAAGCCTGGTATTAATCAGCTGACTCCCAGACCATCCAGTGAATCTTGAGCTGGATAGATGCTTAGCTGTGTGGGCTATTAAGATTTTGTGATTTTGTTATTGTGGTGGTTACACTGTTATACCCATAGTTGACTGGTACATACTGTGTTCAGAAAAGGGGGATGGGAAACCTCCTGCTTAAGAACTGGTCAGATTAGGGCGCCTAGGTGGTTCAGTCGTTAAGCGTCTGCTTTCGGCTCGGGTCATGATCCCAGGGTCCTGGGATCGAGCTCTGCCCTGGGCTCTCTGCTCGGTCCACTTCCCCTGCCTGTGTTCCCTCTCTCGCTGTGTCTCTCTGTCAAATAAATAAATAAAAATCTTAAAAAAAAAAAAAAGAACTGGTCAGATTAAGTAAACCTTGAATCTAAACATGTGCTTAAATAAAAAGAAAAAAGGATACATAGCTAAACTTTCAGGCA
Source organism: Leptonychotes weddellii (assembly GCF_054177405.1). Classification (NCBI taxonomy): domain Eukaryota; kingdom Metazoa; phylum Chordata; class Mammalia; order Carnivora; family Phocidae; genus Leptonychotes; species Leptonychotes weddellii. Next base: position 66,082,253 of record NC_138369.1, read on the forward strand.
ATAGGAAGTAATTTAAGCAATTTTTCTAAACTCTGAAATTTCTAGATCCTGTTATTATTTGTGGCTTGCTAATACCCTCAGCAAGTTGTGGGAGAAAAAGTGGATTCCAATTTATCACTTAATGAGTTACAGAAATACATGAAACTATTTAAAAGAAAATCCTCTTCTCTTAGATAAAATTACTTTTATTAGGGTTTCCATTAGTTTAGTTAGTATAAAGTCAATAGGAGCAACACTTTACCTAATTCTCCCTTTTCCATTACCATGGTTCATAAATCTGATGCTTTTGAAGAATCATTAGCTCTTTGGGATCATACTTAGCTGGAGCTCATAAGAATGTAGAGTGAATTTCATTTTCCACAGTTTTTTTTTTTTCCATTAAAATTGTGAACATAGGGAGGACAAAGTGGTCAATTGAAGGGAAACTTAGTCCATGAGTGTTTTACATGTAGTCTAAGAAAATTTAACCTTTGGTGGACTGAATTATATTGGAACCAGACTCCTATTTGAACTTAATTGTCTTTAAGTTACTTGAAAGAAATTACTATGGTTTGCATGTTACTATTTTTCTTTCCAATTTTTATCACATTACGCTTATTTAGTTTGAAAGTATTTCCTATTTCTCTGCTCAAATTGCCAAATCCCCTTCCTAAGATAGCTGAATCATGCCATAACATCTTATATAGTAAACTAGAGCCTTTCTGGTTGTTTGTACTCTGGCCAAATGCATTATCATAAGCTATACATTTTCCAGATTTCTGTAGCACTGACAGTAGAATGTTTTGAAATTCACAATATTGGAAAAAAGTGTTTACCACTCAAATCACATGGCAAATTGAACCAATTTTAACAATGATGTAGAAATACTGCTTCTTTGAAATACTAGTCTAGGCTGTAATTGCTGTAATTATCCCTTAGCAGGGGGATGGTATAGATTTCCCAGCTGCACCAGCTGCATGGCATGCTGGGACTAAGAGGAGGGAAAAACTGAAGGGATCATGGAGTTTCTGGAATAAACAAAAATGCAGCTCAAAGAAGGAGATGATCCAAAAAAGTCCAAATGTGAACAGAAACATAGCAAAATCAAACTAGATTTATCACTGAGGATCAGTAGGAATGAAATATGCCATTTGGGAGTGCAGAGTAGAGATCTTTTCATAGCCAGTTGTCGGGTTGGGTCTTTCCAAGAGTTCCATTAAAACAGGACACAGAAAAGCCTGAACAGTGTGAGCCAGATTCCAGGTGTGATAGAATAATATTATGAAGAATTAGCTCATGTGGTCTCATATTCTTTACTCCCCTTAGGAATAACCTTATCATCCCATTCTTATGTCCCAGGAATAATAAGTTCTCAAATTAGGCCAGTTAATGGTACACACAATGCTTCGTCTTTAAATATTTAAAAGCCAATGCAAGACCAAAATGAATGTAGTAGATATGTAATCAAACAGAATGGATCCTTGCTCTCCAAGTACCTGAGCAAGGGAGGAGGAGGAGGAGGAGAGAAAGTTCAGATGGTGGTCCATCTCTTGCCATGCTGCTAGTCCCATGTCCTAGAGTTGGTAGAAAGCAGAAGTGATGGAGTCTTCCAGATAGATTTGAGGAATACCAGGCCAAGAGACCTGTGCTTTTTATGTCTTTCCTGAAACATGGTAAGTTGGCTGCCTTGCTGATATCCCTCATGAAACAACGGCATGAGATTAACATAGCAGGGAGAGCTGGGAGGGGTGTCCATGTTAAGGTAGGTGCCAGGTGACAACCCAGACTTTTCCATGGGTGCCCACACAGGAAAAAAGCTGGAATTTCCTTATGCCCTTGAAAATAGCAAATCAGAGCCAAGCAAGGCCTAGCAGAACATGCCATCTTCCTTCCCCAACCTGCCAAAAAAAAACAACCAAACAAACACAAACAAAAAACAAATAAACAAACAAACAAACAAAAACTTTGGTGTTTGGAATAAGAAGGAAGCCAGGTAACCTATGTTGACCTGATGGCTAGAGACTATGGAAGACTAGACACTTAAATCCTCTATGAGATGATTTCTATCTCTTGGAGGGCACCTTGTATAAGAAGGTCAGCCTGAGGACCAGACTGGATGGGCTCTAAATGGAGCAGGAAACCAGCAAAAGAATGAAAGAGATGGAGACAAAGTAAGAAAGAGATCTATTTCCACCAATGGCTCAGTGGCCTTTTAAACCTCATGGAGATACAGTCAAAGGCCAGATCATTAAGATTTGGTTAGAGTTTTAACTTTACTTATGAGCAATGAAAAGCTTTTGAACATATAATTTTTTCTACAAGTGACAAAAACTCAACTAATATTGGCATAAACAGACAGATGTTTCTTATTCTCAATATCCAAAAGTCTGGAGGGAGATAATTCTGGGCTGGTGCAACAACTCAAACATGTCATCAAGCCCTCAGGTTTTTTCTGTCTTCCTGCTACACTATCCTTAGTAGGTGGCTTTCATCCTCATGGATGAAGATACTTGCAATACATCCAGTAATCAAGGCTGCATTCCAACCACAAAGAAGGTAAAAGGCCAAAGGGTAGAAGACAAAACAGTTTTACCCTGGTAAGATGTTTCATTTTGTTTTATTTTTACATACTGTCATTACAGTCATGGTGTATTTTCTTATGCTCTTCTACTAAAGAATGGAGAAATGTTTTAACTATTTCATTTTTCTTTTATTATTTTTGACAGCTTTATTGGGATACTACTTATACACAATTAAATTCACCCTTTTTGGTATATGATTCAATAAGTTTTAGAAACTTCACAGAATTGTGCAACTGTCACTACAATCCAATTTTAGAGCATTTCCATCGCCCCAAAAAGATACTTTACACCCATCTGAAGTCACTCTCAATTCCCATCTCCAGCCACAGGCAACTACTTTGTGTCTCTGTAGATTTGCCTTTTCTGGACACTTCATATAAATGAAATTATATAATATGTGACATTTTGTGTTTGGCTTCTTTCACTTCACACACTGATTTTGGGATTCATCCATATGATACATGTGTTACTAGCCCATTCCTTTTTATTGGTGATTGGTATTCTATTATTTGGAAATATCACATTTTATTTATCCATTCAGCAGTTGGTGGACACTAGGGATTTTTCGGTATTGAGCTATTATGAATAATACTGCTATGAACATTTATGTACAAGTCTTTGGGTAGACATGTTTTCATTTCTTGTAGGTAGATTACTAGGAGTGAAATAGTTGGGCCACATGATAAATTTATGATAAACTGTTTAATTTTTAAGAAATTGCCTAAATAAAGGTTAAAGGACAAAAGAATTAAAAATAACTATAGCTGAGGCTGGGAATATGGTTGAGTAGGAGGATTCTAAGTTCACCTCCTTGCAAGGCTACAACTAGATAACACTCACATCAGTGTATACAACCCAGAAAACAGCCCAAAGATTGGCAGAACAAACTCGACAAGTAAAGGTAGAGAAGAAGACACATTAAAGAGGGTAGGAAGGGTGGAGACAGAGTGCAGAGCTGTGGCTATCCTGGGTGGAGGGGGAAGGAGAGAACCATGGCCTGGACAAGGGCAAGAAACAGACTATTACATTGGGGATTCCCCCCCAGGAAGACGAATCTCCATAATATTTAGCTTTGAAAGTGGGAAAAGCCAAAATTTGTAGGTTCTAACAACCAGTGGGACTTAAAGCCTGGAATTTTAAAAATCAATGGGATTGGGTCTGGGAAACCCCAGAGGGCAAGAGGAATCTGTGTCCCCACCCTTAAAGAAATAGCATGATAAACAGCCTGCTGAAATACAGCATAGAAGCAGCAATTTGAAAAAATGCCTGGGACATGTGAGAGGGAGAGTAGTTTATTCATTTTGGAGCATGTTCCAGAAGGGCAGGGATCACTGAGGGACTCCTCCAAGAAAAAAGGAGCTGGCAGGCACCATCTCCCTCCCCTGCTCCTCAGCATAAAGTCAGGGCCACCACCCCCTCCCCAAATACTTCAGCAGATCCATGTCCCAGTCAGTCCTGGCACTGCAGTTCCCTTCCCCCAGAAGACCAGCACAAACCTTGCCTACACCTCTCCCAACCCACGCGTTTTCCTGGCAGCAGTGCCTGAGGCTGCAATGGACTCTATGGGAAGCCTGAGGCATACCTTGTTAAAACTGTGGGCCCCACCCACTTTGCAAGCTTTGTGAATCCTGCTAGAATGCCCCCCACCCACCGCTAGGGTGGCCCCATCCCAGTGGCTGCAGCAGCAGTTTCATGTCAAAAGCAGACCAGTATGCATCTTGTTAAAACTGAATGCTCCACTCTGGCCAGGGACAAAACACTGCCCACAACAGGCAAAGAGAGTCTCTGCAGATGACTAGATCAAAGAAAAAAGTGGTCAGGACACAACAGCAGGGTGCACACATGCATATAGGAGACACCCCCTAAAGCCCCAGGTTCTGGTGAAGAGGGAACACTGCACTGCAGGGCACTAGAGGACTTCCTCCTCATAAGGCCATTGCTTTTGAGAGCAAGAGACCTAGCTGACTTTCCTAACACACAGAAACAGACACCAGGAGTCAGGCAAAATGAGGAGATAGGGGAATATGTTATAAATGAAAGAACAGGACAAAACCATAGCAAGAGACCTAAGTGAAATGTATATAACTAATATGCCTGATCGAGAATTTAAATAATGATCATAAAGATACTCACTGGACTTGAAAAAAGAATGAAGGACATCAGTGAGATCCTTAACAAAGAGATAGAAGACTATTTAAAAAGAACCAATCAGAGACAAAGAACACAATAAATGAAATTAAAAATACACTAGATGGAATAAGTAGTAGGCTAGAAGAAGCTGGGGAATGAATTAATGACCTGAAGGACAGAATAATGGAAATTAATCAAGTTAAGCAAGTGAGAGAAAAAAAATTATGCAAAAATGAGAATAAACTTAGGGAACTCAGCAATTCATTTTGGAGCATCAAGCATAATAATACTCACATTATAGGAATCCCAGAAGAAGAGAGAGAAAAGGGAGAAGAAAATTTATTTGAAGAAATAATAGCTGAAAATTTCCCTAATCTGGGGAAGGAAACAGATATCCAGATCCAGGAGGCAGAGAGATACCCCAACAAAATCAATCCAAAGAGGTCCACACCAACACACATAGTAACCAAAATGGCAAAACATAATGATAAAGAGAGAATTTTAAAAGCAGAAAGAGAAACACTGTAAGGCTATAGGGAAACCCCATAAGGCTATAGTGGACTTTTCAGCAGAAACTTTGCAGGCCAGAAGAGAGTGTCATGATATATTCAAAGTGCTGAAAGGGAAAAAAAATCTGCAACCAATAATACTCTATCCAGCAAGGCTATCATTCAGAATAGAAGGAGCAATTAAGCATTCCTCAGATAAACTAAAGCTAAAGGAGTTCATGACCACTAAACTATCGCTATAAGTAATGTTAAAGGGGACTTTCTGAGTGGATATGTAAGACCATAAGTAAGAGTAAGAAAAGCAGGAAACACAAAAGTAGTAAAATAAATATATCTGTAAAAATCAGTCAAGGGATTCACAAAATTACAGGATGTAAAATATTACTCCATATACCTAAAACATGGGGTAGGGTGCATTAAGAATGGGTTCAAACTTAAGCAACTATCAACTTCATATAGACTGCTACATGCAGAAGATGTTATATACAAACTAATAGTAACCACAAATCAAAAACCAGTAATAGATATGCAAAACATAAAGAAAAAGGAATCCAAGTATATCACTAAAGAAAGCCAGCAAACCATGAAAGAGAGCAAGAGAAGAAAGGACCAGAGAAGAACTATAAAAATAACCACAAAACAAGTACCAAATGGCAATAAATACATATCTATCAATAATTACTTTGAATGTAAGTGGACTAAATGCTCTAATCAAAAGACCTAGAGTGACAGAATGAATTAAAAAAAAAAAAGATCCATCTATATGCTGCCTACAGTAGACTCATTTCAGACCTAAACACACATGCAGATTGAGAGGGAATGGAAAGGGGCACCTGGGTGACTCAGTTGGTTAAGTGTCTAACTCTTGATTTCGGTTCAGGTCATGATCTCAGGGTTGTGAGATCAAGCCCCATGTCAGGCTACATGCTGGTCTTGGAGCCTGCTTGGGATTCTCTCTCTCCCTCTGCCCTTCTTCCCCCCTCTCTCTCTCTCCCCCTCTCCCTCTTTTAAAAAAAATAAAAGAAGGGATGGAGAAACATTTATCATGCAAATGGATGTCAAAAGAAAGTTGGGATAGAAATACTTATATCAGACAAATAGACTTTAAAACAAAAACTGTAACAAGAAACAAAGAAGGACATTATATAATGATAAAAGGAACAATCCAAGAAGAAGATATAACAATTGAAAATATCTATGCACCCAACATGAGAGCACCCAAATACATAAAACAGTTAATAACAACCATAATCCACAGTAATACAATAATAGTAGGGGACTTTAACACCCCATTACATCAATAGACAGATCACCCAAACAGAAAATGAACAACAACAAAACAGTGGCTTTGAATGACATACTGGACCAGATGGATTTAACAGAAAGATTCAGAACATTCCATCCTAAAAGAGCAGAATACACATTCTTTTCAAGTGCACATGGAAGATTCTCCAGAAAAAAATCACATATTAGGCCACAAAACAAGTCTCCATAAATTCAAAAAGATCAAAGTCATACCATGCATCTTTTCTGACTGTAACACTATGAAACTAGAAACCAACCACAGGAAAAAACCTGGAAAGAGCACAAATACATGGAGGATAAATAACATACTTCTAAACAATGAATGGGTCAACCAAGAAATCAAAGAAGAAGAAAAAAATTACATGGAGAAAAAATGAAAATGAAAAAACAAAAGTCCAAAATCTTAGGAATATGGCAACAGCGCTTCTAAGAACAAACTTTATAAGAATACAGGCCTACCTCAAGAAGCAAGAAAAATCCCAAATAAACAACCTAACCTTACACCTAAAGGAACTAGAAAAAGATGAGCAAACAAAACCCCAAACCAGCAAAGAGAGGAAATAAGGAAGATTAGAGCAGGAAAAAAATATTATAGAAACTAAAAAAATGGAATAGAACAGATCAATGAAATAAGAGAATATTATTAAAAAATTATATGTGAACAAACTGGACAACCTAGAAGAAATGGATAAATTTCTAGAAACATAAACTACCAAACTGAAGTAGAAAGTAATAGAAAATTTGAACAGACCAATTACCAGCAATGAAATTGAATCAGTAATCAAAAAATTCCCAACAAACAAACGCCCATGACCAGATATCTTCTCAGGCGAATTCTACCAAATATTTAAAAAAGAGTTAGTACCTGGGGCACCTGGGTGCCTCAGTCAGTTGAGCATCTGACTCTTGATTTCAGCTCAGGTCATGATCTCAGAGTTGTGAGATCAAGCCCTGCATCATCAGGCTCTGCCCTCAGCATGGAGTCTGCTTGTCCCTCTCCCTCTGCTCCTACCCCTGCTTGTATTCTCTCTCTTTCTCTCTCAAATAAATAAATAAAATCTTTTTTTTTTTTAAAGAAGAGTTAATACCTATTCTTTCCAAGCTATCCCAAAAAACAGCAGAGGAAGGAAAACTTCCAAATTCATTCTATGAGGACAGCATTAACCTGACACCAAAACCAGATAAAGACACCACAAAAAAAGAATTACAGGCCAATATCTCTGACGAACATAGATGCAAACCAAATCCAATAATACATTTAAAAATCATTCACCATGATCAAATGGGATTTACTCCCAAGATGCAAGCATGGTTCAATATTTGCAAATCAATCAATGTGATACATCACATCAATAAGAGAAAAGAAAGAACCATATGATCATTTCAATAGATGCAGAAGAAGGATTCAACAAAGTGCAACATCCATTCATTATAAAAACGCTCAACAAAGTAGGTTTAGAAGGAACATACCTCAACATAATAAAGGCCTTATATGAAAAACCTATAGCTAACATCATATTCAATGGAGAAAAACTGAGAACTTTTCCCCTAAGGTCAGAAACAAGACAAGGATGTCCACTCTCACCACTTTTATTTAAGTCCTAGACACAGCATCAGACAACAAAAAGAAGTAAAAGCATCCAAATTGGTAAGGAAGAGGTAAAACTTGCACTGTTTGCAGATGACATGATACTACATATAGAAAACCTTAAAGACTCCACCAAAAACTACTAGAACTGATGAACAAATTCAGTAAAGATGTAGAATACAAAATCAATGTACAGAAAGTGATTTCATTTCTATACATTAATAATGAAACAGCAGAAAGAGAAATTATGAAAATAATCCCATTTACAATTACAGCAAAAATAATAAAATATCTAAGAATAAACTTAAACAAAGAGGTGAAAGATGTGTACTCTGAAAACTATAAAATGTAGATGAAAGAAACTGAAGATGCCACAAAGAAATGGAAAGACCTTTCATGCTCATGGATCAGAACAAATATCGTTAAAATATCTATCCCACCTAAAGCAATCTACACATTTAATGCAATCCTTATCAAAATACCAACAGCATTTTTCACAGAACTAGAACATACAATCTTAAAATTTACATGGAACCACAAAAGACCCTGAATAGCCAAAGCAATCTTGAAAATGAAAACCAAAACTAGATATATTGCAATCCCAGACTTCAAGTTATGTTACAAAACTGTGGTGATAAAAACAGTATGGTACTGGCACAAAAATAGTTACACAGATGAGTGGAACAGAATAGAAAGCCCAGAAATAAGCCCACAATTACATGGCCAATTAATCTTTGACAAAGGAAGCAAGAAAATGCAACAGGAAAAAGACAGTTTTCCCAACAAATGATGTTGGGAAAACTGGACAGCTACAAGCAAAAGAATGAAATTGGACCACTTTCTTATACCATACAAAAAATAAACTCAAAATGGATTAAAGACCTAAATGTGAGACCTGAAATCTTAAAAATCCTAGAAAAGATCATGAGCAGTAATTTCTTTGACATTGGCCATAGCAACATCCTTCTAGATATTGTCTCCTGAGGTAAGGGAAATAAAAGCAAAAGTAAACTATTGGGTTACATCAAAATGAAAGGCTTTTGATGTAAAGACAACCTATGGAATGGGAAAAGATATTTATAAATGATATACCTAATGAAAGGTTAGTATCCAAAATATATAAAGAACTTATATAACACAACATCCCCAAAAACAAATAATTTAATTAAAATTGAGCAGAAACATGAATGAACATTTCTGCAAAGAAGACATCCAGATGGCCAACAGACACATGAAGAGACGGTCAACATCACTCATCATCAGGGAAATGCAAATCAAAACTACAATGAGATATCACCTCACACCTGTCAGGGTGGCTGAAATAAAAAACTCAAGAAACAACAAGTGTTGGTGAGGATGTGGAGAAAAAGGAAACCTCTTGCACTGTTTGTGAGAATGCAAACTGGTGCTGCCACTGTGGAAGACAGTATGGAGGTTCCTCACAAAATTAAAAATAGAACTACCCTATGGTCCAGGAATTGCACCAGGGGATTTACTCAAAAAATACAAAAACAGTAATTTGAAAAGATATATATGCACACCTATGTTTATTGCAGCATTATTTACAATAGCAAAATTATGAAAGCAGACCAAGTGTCTATTAATAGATGAATGGATAAAGAAGACATATTTATATACAATGGAATATTATTCAGCCATAAAAAAGAATGAAATCTTGCCATTTGCAACAACATGGATGGACCTAGAGAGTATAATAGTTAAGTGAAATAAGTCAATCAGAGAAAGACAAATACCATATGTCATATATGGAAGTTAAGAAACAAAACAAATGAGTAAAGGAAAGAAAAAGACAAACCAAGAAACAGACTCTTAACTATAGAGAAGAAACTGATGGCTACCAGAGGGGAATTGGTGGGAAGATGAGTGAAATATGTGATGGGGATTAGAGAGTATACTATTCATGATGAGCACTGAATAATGCATACAATTCTTGAATCACTATATTGTATATCTGAAATTAATATAACACTGGATATTAACAAAAATAACAACAAAAAAGAATTAATACCAATCCTTCTCAAACTCTTCCCAAAAAATGAAGAAGGAACACTCCAAAATTCATTTTATAAAACCAGTATTAATTACCCTTTACCAAAATCAGATAGGGAAACTACAAGAAAAGAAAACTACAGACCAATATCCTTGTTAAGTATACAGGCAAAAATTCTCATAATACAAGCAAACTGAATTGAACTGCACATTAAAAGTATCATAGAGCATGATCAAATGAGATTTATCCCTGAGATGCAAAGATGGTTCAACCTATGCAAATCAATAAATGTGCCACAACATTAATAGAATGAAAGATAAAAATCATATGACCATCTCAATAGCTGCATGAAAAGCATTTGACAAAATACAACATGATTTCATGATTAAAACTCAAAAAACTGAATATAGAAGGAATACACTTCAACATAATAAAGGCCATATGTGACAACGCCATAGCTAATATCATACTAAACAAAGGAAGATTAAAGTTTTTCCATTAAGATCAGGAACAAGACAAGGATGCCCACTCTCACCACCACTCCTATTCAACATAATACTCGAAATCTTAGCCAGAGCAATTAGACAAGAAAAGTAAATAAAGTTATCCAAACCAGAAAGGAAGAAGAAAAATTGTCTCTGTTTGCAGATGGCATGATATTAACATAGAAAACTCTAAAGACTACACCAAAAACTATTAGAACTGTTCAGTGAATTTAATAAAGTTTCAGGGTACAAAAACAATGTGCAGAAATCAGTTGAATTTCTATACCTCTGAAAAAGAAATAAAGAAAGCAATCTCATTTACAATAGCATCAAAAACAATAAACACAATAAAATATTTAAAAAACAATAAACATATAAACACAAACAACTTAAATACTTAAGTATAAATTTTTTTTTATTCTTATGTTAATCCCCATACATTACATCATTAGTTTTAGATGAAGTGTTCCATGATTCATTGTTTGTGCATAACACCCAGTGCTCCATGCAGAATGTGCCCTCC
>NC_138369.1:66093864-66116640 GCF_054177405.1 Leptonychotes weddellii
AGGGTCCTGAGACCACACTGTCCCGGAGGGTTCCACCCCCCGCTTAGCCACCAGAGTGACGTCCCTCGGCGGAGCAGACTTTGAAAAGTTCCGATTTTGTGCTCCGCGGCTCTATCACTTGCCAGAAGCGGCCGACAGAGGCCCCTCCCCCGCCATCTATCCTCCCGAATATCGCCTCGGATTCACTTCTCCGCACGTCCTACCTTCCAGAAAGTGGTCGCTTTTCTGATGAGAGAGTTGTTGCTATTCCTTTCTTCGATCTCCTTTTGGGTCTGTAGGTGTTCAGAATGGTTTGATCCCTATCCAGCTGAATTCCTGAGAGGAGACGAAATCCAGGTCTCCTACTCCTCCGCCATCTTGCTCCGCCCCTTAAGTATAAATTTAAAAAAAATTTTAACCAAGGAGGTGACAGATCTATACACCGAACACTATAAAGATGTGTTCAAAGAAACTGAAGACACAAATAAATAGAAAGAAAACTCATGTTTATGGATAGTAAGAATTCATATTGTTAAAAAGTCCATACTACCCAAAGCTGCCTATAGATTCAATGCAATCCCTACCAAAATTCCAATGGTATTCTTTACAGAAATAGAAAAACAATCATAAAATTCATATAGAACCACAAAAAGCTCCAAATAGCCAAAACAATCCTGAGAAAGAAAAATAAAGCTGAAATCCTCACACTTTCTGATGGCAAACTATACTACAAAGTATAGTAATCAAAGAATATTATACTGGCATAAAAATAAACGGTATTTTTTTAAGATTTTATTTATTTATTTGACAGATAGATACATAGCAAGAGAGGGAACACAGCAGGGGGAGTGGGAGAGGGAGAAGCAGGCTTCCCGCCAAGCAGGGAGCCTGATGTGGGGCTCGATCCCAGGACCCTGGGACCATGACCTGAGCCAAAGGCAGATGCTTAACAACTGAGCCAACCAGGCGTCCCCAAAATAGACAGTATTAATGGAACAGAATCAAGAGCCCAGAAATAAACCCTAACATATACATTCAACTATTATTTGACAAGAGAGCCAAGAACCCTAAATGGGCAAAGAATAGTCTCTTCAATAAATAGTGCTGGGGAAACTGAATAATCATGCAGAAGAATGAGATTGGATCCCTATTCTATACTAGCCACAAAAATTAACTCTAAATGGATTAAAGATTTAAACATAAGACTTTAGCCCTAAAACTTCTAGAAGACAATATAGGGAACAAGTTCTTGATGTTGCTCTTGGCAATGATTTTTTGGATATAACACCAAAAGTGCAAGCAACAAAAGCAAAAATCAATAAGTAAGACTACATCAAACTAAAATGTTTCTGCACAGTGAAGGAAATCATCAACAACATGAAAAGGCAACCTAAAGAATAAGAGAAAATATTTGCAAACTATCCATCTGATAAGGACTTAATAAACAAAATATATAAGGAACTCGTACAACTCATTAGCAAAAGAAAACAACCAAAATGATAAAAAAAAAAAAAAATCAGCAGAGGGGGGATGCCTGGGTGGCTCAGTCAGTTAAGCATCTGCCTTCAGCTCAGGTCATGATCCCAGAGTCCTGGGATGGAGCCCCACATCAGGCTCCCTGCTCAGTGGGGAACCTGCTTCTCCCTCTCCCTCTGTCACTCCCCCGACTTGTTCTCTCTCTCTCTCAAATAAACAAATAAAATATTTTTTAAAAATCAGCAGAGGACCTAAGTAGATATTTTTCCAAAGAAGAATACAAATAATCAATAGGTACATGTAAGTTGTTCAACATCACTCATCCTCAGGAAAATGTAAATCAATACCACAATGAGATAGCACCTCACAACTGTTAGAATGGCTATCACCAAAAAGACAAGAGAGAACAAGTGTTGAGAGGATGCAGAGAAAAGGGAACCCTCATGCACTGTTGTTGGGAATGTAAATTGGTGTAAATAGTATGGAGGTTCCTAAAGAAATTAAAGTAGAGCTAATCTATGATCCAGGAATCCCACTTCTGGGTATATGTCCAAAGAAAATGAAATCAGGACCTTGAAGAAATATCTGCACTCCCATGTTCACTGCAGAATTATTCACAATAGCCAGGATATGGAAACAATCTAAGTCTTCATGCACCAATAAATGGATAAAGAAAATGTAATATAAATACACAATGGAATATTATTCCATCATGAGAAAGAGCGAAATTCTGCCATTTGTGACAACATAAATGGACCCTGAGGGCATTATGCTAAGTGAAATAAGTCACACAGAGACAGACAAATACTGTATAATCTTACTTATATGTGGAATCTAAAAAAGCTAAACTCATAGAAGCAGATAGTAGAATGGTGGTTTCCAGAGGCCGGAGGTTGGGGAAATAGGGAGATGTTGTCAAAAGATACAAACTCCCAGTTATAAAATAAGTAAGTTCTGGAGATGTAATGTACAGCATGGTGACTCTAGTATGATATACTTGAAAGTTGCTAAGGCAGTAGATCTTAAATGTTTTCAAAACACACACACAAGGTAATTAATTATGTGAGGAAATGGAGATGTTAACTAACCATATTGTGGTAGACATTTTGCAATAGATTTGTATATCAAATCATCATGTGTACATCTTAAACTTACACAATGTTATCTGTCAACTATATGTCAATAAAGCTAGAAAACAAATAAATCTTAAAAAAAAAAAAAGGAATTTCCAAATTCTTCCAAAGTGGCTCCACTATTTTATATGTCACCCGTGATATAAGGATTCCAAAATCTCTACTTCCTTGCCAACACTTTTGATTTTTTGTTCTTAATGATAACCATTCTAGTGGGGATAAAGTGGTGTCTCACTACAGTTTGAATTCACATCTTCCTAATGACTAATGATGTAAAGCATCTTTTCACAAGCTTATTGGCTATTTGTATGTCTTCTCTACTGAAGTGCCTATTCAGATCTTCTGCCCATTGTTTTAAATTGGGTTATTTGTCTTGCTATTGAGCTTTAAAAGCTCTTTATTTCATTCTGGATAGAAGTCCTTTACCAGATATGTGATTCAAAAAATATTTTTCCCTGGGCCTGTGGCTTGTCTTTTCATTTTTTTAATGATGTCTCTTGAAGCACAAAATTTTAAACCTTTAAAGAAGCTCAATTTATCACTTCCTTCTTTCATGAACTTCCTAGTGAAGTTTTACCTTTTTATTTAAGAAGGAAGTCCCTCTCTAGTGATTTCTGTCCAGATATTACTGACTAAAACCATATCACATAACCAATCTTAGTGGTAAGGGAGTTTGACTCTAACAAGATTCACCCTCAATGAAATCAGGTTCTGTTATAAAAAGGACAAAAAAAGGATAGAATGGCCATTTGGAAGGCAATTAGTATTGTCATAGATTCTTTTTTTTTTTTTTTCTGGGGAGAAATTATTTTATTTTAAGATATTTTTACACATTTAAAAGAGGATACATACTGAATTACATTAGCAAAATTACATTAATAACAGGTAACTTATACCTGGAAAGCTAGTTAGAATGAAAAACTGTTTTTGTTTCATTAGTCTTCACTACTTATTAGTTTATGTGATTTCTGTGAAAATGCATTATAGAAGATCTTCCTTAAAACAAGTATATGAAAATCTAAAATATCATTAATATTTCATTAGCATACAATCCCAAATGGAAAAATTTAAAACAGATTAATCTCCTTTTATATGGGAAGTGCTGAAAAGAGCTAATTTTACTGCTTGAACCTGATCATACCTTTCCCACAATGAATGAAATCTAGCTCTCAGAGGGCAAAACGCAGAAAATTCCATAGGCAGACTGTCTTAGAATTCCACTTAATGAAGCTTATGTTTAATTAGCTAGCCATTTTAATTACAATTTCAAGTCTTATAGATACAGAAATTCTATTTTTCCAAAACAAATTTGCATATCCTTATAACAAACAGGGAAGAAAACAAACAGATTTTAACTGTTGATCCCTTTTACTTTCTGAGCTTAGTGATTGACATTTTTTTTTCTTTTCCTTCAGAGCTTGGCATTCATCTGATTCATTAGCTTCTCCAATCTGATTGCTAGGGTCATGTTTCCTTTAATCTTCAATTTTCCTGACGTGAATGCCATTGTTGGTTTTAGTTTCCCTGAAAACATTTTTATAAAATCATCAGTAGACATAGTCATCACCACATCTTCCTGATCAGAGGGCTCTCCATGTCCAACATTCCCACCTTTGCTTTTAAGATCAAGAAACCGCGTTCCACCATCTTCACCTGAGAGTTCAAACTGATAAATTGCTTGAGTGGCTTTAACAACATCATCACTGAGAGAGTCCTTAACAATTCTAAATGTTTCTGCCACGGCTCCAGAACGTGGTTTTGGTGGTGGCTGTGACTTCTCTTCTTTCAATTCTGGAACAGCATCATGTGATTCCATTTTCTTGGTAATTGTATCTGGGTGTTCGTCTAAGAAGAAATCTGGTAACAAAGGCTGACCTGGCTTAATTTCATAGATGTCAAAATTTTTTATTCCTTCTTCTCTTAAGATATTTTCATCAATAATGAAGTTTCCAGTAAAACCTTTTGGCTTTTTAAAAATGGAGCAGGCAGCATCTGCAATGATATCAACTTTTCTACACTGGCTTTCAATACCAGATCCTCCCAGCATCTCCATAGCAGCGGTGTGGATGGCTGTTTTAGGCCATAATGCATTGACTGCAATTTCACCCTTAAATTCTTCTGCCATTCCAAGCACACGCATAGACATACCATACTTAGCAATGGTATAAGCACAGTGCTGTTTGAACCATAATGGATTTAGGTTCAGTGGTGGGCTGAGATTGAGGATATGAGCAATTTTACTCTTTTTCTTTTTTTTTTTTAAAGATTTTATTTATTTGACAGAGAGAGAGACAGCGAGAAAGGGAACACAAGCAGGGGGAGTGAGAGAGGGAGAAGCAGGCTTCCTGCCGAGCAGGGAGCCTGATGTGGGACTCGATCCCAGGACCCTGGATCATGACCTGAGCTGAAGGCAGACGCTTAATGACTGAGCCACCCAGGCGCCCTACTCTTTTTCAAATAAGGAATACATGCTTTAGATGTCAGAAAGGTGCCTCTGGTGTTGACATTCATCATCAAATCCACTCTCTTTGTAGGTGTTTCCAATGTGTTGGTCAAACTAATAACACTGGCATTATTCACCAAAATATCAATTCCTCCAAATTGCTCCACTGCTTTCTCCACTGCATTACTGATTTGCTGTTCATCTCTCACATCCACAGCGCACGGCAGGGCCTTTCCTCCAGCTGCTTCAACCTCTTCAGCAGCGGTAAAGATTGTGCCTGGAAGTTTGGGGTTTACATGGGTGGTCTTCGCAGCAATGACAATGTTTGCTCCATCCCTTGCTACTTTCAATGCAATAGCTTTGCCCATGCCACGGCTTGCACCTGTGATAAAAACTGTACATCCTGCTAGCCTCCCGGTGTTGGGTAACATGATTTTCTTAGAGCAGAGGCAGCGGCGACAATCTCCGTTATTGTCATAGATTCTTAAGCAAGATGATCAGAGTCTACTTTAGAAAGTATATTGGGGGGCGTGTGGGTGGCTCAGTCATTAAGCACCTGCCTTCAGCTCAGGTCATGATCCCAGGGTCCTGGAATCAAGCCCCGCATCGGGCTCCCCGCTCAGCGGGAAGCCGCTTCTCCCTCTCCCACTCCCCCTACTTGTGTTCCCTCTCTGGCTGTCTCTCTCTCTGTCAAATAAATAAATAAAATCTTTAAAAAAAAAAAAAAGAGTGTATTGGTTTTTCTACCGCCAGCATAATGCTTCATAACAACAAGCAGAAAACCCTTGTAGCATACACAATGAATGAATGCTTATTGCCCATGTGTCCAGAGTCAGCTGAGCTTCGGCTGAGTGACTCTGCTAATCTTGGCTGGCTCTCTGTCTCTCTCTCACATGCCAAAGAGTGGGCTGGCTGTTGATTGATCTAGGCTGGTTTCAGTGGGCTGATGTGATGACTCAGCTCTACCCCATGCGTCCCTCATCCTCCAGCAGGCTAGCCTGGCCTTGATTTCCTGGTGATGGTGGAGGTACAAGAGAGCAAGGTAAACAAGGCCTCTTGAGGATTAGGCTAGGAAATGACATTCTTCCACTTCTGCCACATTCCATGGTCCAATGAGAGTCATGAAGCCAGCCTGGACTCAAGAAGTCAAGAAGTAGATCGATTCCTCCCTTTAGTGAGGAGAATTGCAGTCTCATGTCAACTATGTGTATGCAGGCAGGGATGAAGATTTGGAGCCTTGAAAGCAGTCAATCTAACATACAAAACAATCACCATCAGACTAGGGTAGTGGGGTAAGGGAATGAGCTAGTCTTAAGTAAAAACAAGCGAGACTATTTCAGTAACCCAGAGGAGAAAATGGTAGCCTGAGCTGAAGGAGAGCCTGTGAGGATGGAGAGAAACAGACCAACTTCAGAGACATCTAGGGGCTAGTGAAGAAGACTTGCGGTTGACTAAATCACAGGGAGAGGAGAACTGGTAGGGGGCAAGGAGCAGCCAAGTACTCCATGTAGTATGTCCTCTTTTTGCTTTTCAGCGGGGCCCTAAGTCATCAGATATTTTTGCTATCAAAGAGAATGACGAGAGAGAGAAAATAGCATATGTAAGGAACAGTATGACATACATTTGAATTTTACTTACTGCCAAAACTGACCCATTTCTGTTATGGCTTTAGTTTGATTTTCCACTGATCTCTTGGGAGTGTTGCAAGGTACAATAATTTGTGACACGTGTCTATCACTGAGATCTAGTTTAATGAGGCATTTTATTCTAAACGATATACTGTGGGCGAGGTGAGAAGAGAAATGTTTTCCCAGAGCCATACGGATATGGCTTTTGGTTGATTAGGCCTGAAAATTGTCCAAAATAAATTAGTACTTAATGTAAGCCAGAAAGCCAGATGCCAGCTTTAATGGGGAGTCACAAAGTAGCATGACAACAGTGACACATAAGAGCTGAAGGGGCCTGTGAATCAAATGTTGCATTCGCTGATACAAGGTTTGTGCATTGTCAGGGCTATAGACACGTGCTTTATTGAGAGTGAAAATTTCCAAGGCTTACAGTCACGGAATATGATATTCCAGGGGGTTCATTTGGCCTTCAAATGTAGACATTCCAGCTTGAAAACCAAAGCTGGCAGCAGCTCTTTTGTTGGGTCTTGATGATTGCATTTTCCAGTGGAAATTTTAAATTGTATTCTAAAAGAAAAGAATGCGGGGCGCCTGGGTGGCTTAGTCCTTAAGCGTCTGCCTTTGGCTCAGGTCATGATCCCAGGGTCCTGGGACTGAGCGCCACATTGGGCTCCCTGCTCGGCAGGAAGCCTGCTTCTCCCTTTCCCACTCCCCCTGCTTGTGTTCCTGCTCTTACTATCTCTCTCCGTCAAATAAATAAATAAAATCTTTAAAAAAACCCTTTAAAAATTAAAAAAAAAAAAGAAAAGAAAAGAATGCCAGTTTCCCAAGCCCTTAAGCAAAGCCCCACTAATTTCAAGAACAGGAAAATAAGAGATGACAGCATAACCTGGTAAACCCATGCGGAAGGCATAATCAACACAGTGGAGGATGTGCTATTCTAGGGTACCTGGAAGGAGATAGGGAGAAGGGTAAGATTCCCTCTCCAGAGAGACCCCACATGCTTCATCATTTGTCCCCCTTCCAAAATGAAGAAGCAAAAGCGGGAATATGACTATTATACCAATCCTCATGACGAGGGGTCTAGTGGACACCACCATTTGCTTACTCACTCGCTCTTTTATACGATGAGTTGTTATCAAACACTTAACTAATACCACTAACATCATGGATGGTGAGTTCTGCTCAGTGATATGAAAACACAAAGAGTAATAAGATGGACTCTGCCCTTCCTGGATTGAGGTAAGAATAGTAGCAGTCTTCACCAAGATCTATGTAGCAGGCATTTTGTGTATTTATCTTATTTATCCCCCTGAAAACTCCAAAATGTATGTATTTGCTATCGTTACTTAAATGATAAAGAGAATGAGATTTAGAATAGTCAAGAAATATGTATCCAAGCTTATGCTTCTAGAAAATTTATTCAACCAGGACTTGATTTTCTTCTATTCTCCCAAATCGCTTGCCCTTAGTCATGCCTACATTAGAGTCTAAAAGGGGAGAGAAAACATGGATAAAAGCAAATAACCAGGGTAGATATAATGATCCTTACAATGCTTTCTACATGCCCAACACTTTTCTAAATACTTTACATGTTTTAATTCACTTAATCCCCATAGCAGTGTCATAATGTAGGTACTAGTATTATCTCCATTTTAAGAATAGGAAAACTGAGGCACAGAGAGATTTACCAAAAAGTTACGCAACCAATAAATGACCATGCTGAGATTTGAACACAGGGAGACTGGGGCTCCAAGAATCCATGCTATCAACACCTTGCTATGCCATCATTCTCAAAGGAAAAACACAGATTCAAAGCTAGAGGAGGGAGTGATTTTCTTGTAAAGTAGATTATGTGGGAGAAAATAAGTTAAGTTTTGGGGGAAGATGAAACTTTTGAACTGGTTTTTGGAAAACGGGTGGACAGGTGAAAGGAGGGTGAGGCTCCAGTGGAAAACATTCTACCCTCTCTCTACCACCCTGCCTTTATTCTCTATCTTTGGCATTATTTCCTTCATAGCAGTTTGTGGTCTGTAATTATTCACTTATGTATTTTCCTTACTTCCTTGTAAAAAGACCATGAGGGCAGGGACCAGATTCTCATCATCACTGCATGCCCTATGCCAGGCACACAATCATCACCAATGAACTAGAGAAAGGAGAAGAAAGGAAATTGGAGAAGTTAGGAAATGAGAAAGGAGTTGATAAGTTCTACAGGAATTCAAGAAATCTGCCCAAGATTGGTCAAGGAGAACTTCATGTGGTCGGTGGAATCTGAGCCAAGAAGCAATTTTTAATTATATTATATTGCATCAATTCTAAGATTTACATATTTTCCATGTGAAATGAGCGGCAATGAAATTAGAACCCACTTTTAATCAATGGTATATTTTAACTTAATTGGCATCATTTTTTCTACCTTAAGTGATAAATTAAAACAATAGTCCATTTTATAACTGATGACATCTTAGATCAATGAAATAAAGTATTGATGTAAAAATGCCTTGTCTGCCATCTATAGACAATGCTTGTTAGGAAATGAATGCGGAGGACAAAAGCCCACTATGGAGTGTCCTGGCGGCCAGTCCTATTGTAGGCTTGTTACGAAAAATAAGAGGGAACCACAGTGACTTTCTGGGGGGAGGAGTAACTTCACTGAAACAGTGTTTAAGAAGTGACTGAACTCCACATGAAGAAAAGCCTGGAGATGGAAGAAAATGTCATCAATAAAGGCAGCCTAGAAGTAAGGAGGTAGAGAGAGTCACGTCCCAAAGTCAAGGGTGTTCCAAAGTCAATTGTATCACTAGTGCTATGAGCTGACATGCATCATTTTGCCCTTCTGGTTTTGGTGTTTTCATTAATAAGATGGAAGGGTAACACAGAGCAGTTTACAGGCCTCCGTGAGTTCTAAACCATGATGTTTATTCCAGGTCTGAGACAGTGGGACCCTGCTATGGACTTCAGATAGCAATATAAACCATGAATACTCCAGGAGCAGTATTTTGAAGGAAGAATACTGTGTGCAAAAGCATGAAGGTTGGAGAAGGGATGGAAGCGAATCCAACATTGTGTGGCTAAAGATAAGGTCAGTGATGCAGAAGGGCAGAAGAGGACAAGGCTGAGCAGAGCCTTTGGAAGGCCACGTTAGACCTTCTAGGAATGACAGGGAGCCATTGAAGACTTCATAAGCAAGCACAACGATCATAATCAAGCAGAACTATCACAGTCAAATATACACTTCAGTGAGATGGTCATTTTGTCTGATTTGCTGAGGGAGAATCTAGTAGGGGTAAGCTCAGAGCCCATCTACTGGGAAGAACCAGTTGATAAAAAAACATGGAAGAGGTTGACATTAGAAAAAGAGAACTAGACAGTTTTCAAGGCACTTAGAAGTCAGAATTGGCAGAATTTACTAAGAAATTTAATAGTGAGGGAGAAATAAAAACAATAATTATAACGGTGGTTGTATTTGTTTGCTAGAGCTGCCATAAGAAAATACCACCACTGGGTGGCTTAAACACGAGAGATTTGTTTCCTCATAGTTCCGGAGGCTACAGGTCCAACATCAAGGTGTCAGCAGGTTTGGGTTCCTCTGAGGCCTCTCTCTTTGGCTTTCAGATGACCACGTTCTCACCATGTCTTCACATGGTTGTATCTCTGTGTGTGCACTTTCCTAGTGTCTCTGTGGGCCCTAATCTCTTCTTATAAGGACTCCAGTCAGATTGAATTACGACCCACCTTAACAGCTTCATTTTACTTGAATTGCATCTTCAAAGCCCCTATCTCCAAAAACAGTCATATTGTGAGGTCCTAAAGGTTAGGGCTTCAACATAATAATTTTGGGGGACACATAAATCAGCTCATAATGTAATAATAATAGTAGTAATAGCTACTACCTAGAGGGCCTGCTAGTTCTATTGTCTCACTTTTCACCATTCTGGACTATCTTTGTTTCTTCTTCCACCCCCCTCTCTACCCTCAGCTATCCATCTGCTAGCCCACCTGCCCTCTTACTCACATCCTGGGATTCTGAATTCACCACCATCATATTGGACACCAAATCACACCTCAGTGGCTCCCCTCCCTAGCTCGCCAGCCATTCATTAAACCTCTTAGTTCCCATTGCCCTCATATGATCTCACCTCCCCTGATCAATGGAAACAAAGAAATAACTACCACATTCCCACCTCTTCAGCAGACATCGTGTACCCTGCCCTCAGCACTCAACAACTCGGCACACACCCATAGCCTCCCACTGAAATCCCCTGGGACTCTACCTGAGTGGCAGGGAATGAACACCCATCCTCAGTTAGGTTCTCCAGGAAGCACTGTGAGATGGAATTTAGTGTGCAGGATGTTTGTTCAAGAGTTCTCTTGGGATTGACATCCACAGAGACAGGACAGGGAAAGGAAATAGGAGTGGGCAGAGGGAAAATTCAAGTTGGCCCAGTGCACAGGCCCAGTGACAGCCTCAGCCAACCCTGTGGGGAGTTCTGGACCCAAGATGAGTTTAGATGGCCAGGCTTTTATATCCCCATTTCAATCAGTCATTGGATATGGGTCACCATGGAAGGGCGTGACCTTGGCAAGGCAGCTTCCTGCACCTAAGGCAATTACTGAACGGGTGGACAGTGGAAGGTTGTCCACTGACAGCCCCCCCCACCCCAAAGCTAGGCAACAAGTCCTTCCCTAAAGGAGAATCTGGGTGGCACCTCATGATGGCCCCCACAAAGTCTCCCAGCAAGTAGCCCTCAGCCCATGACTGACAAGGGTTGGAGAATAAGTACCCACGCTTCCTCATCTCTTGGGGTTGGGACTGGTGGGGAGATACCTCTAAAGCACATGCCACACTGCCTCCCCGATTTCCCCAGTTGAGTTGAGCCTCAGTTGCCCAAAGTGATAACCTGCTTGATAGCACACCATTGATTGGATTTCTTCCCTTTCCCTTCTCACTTCCCCACTCTTTACCTATGCTTCCTAAATAAACCATGTGCATTTAAATCCTTATCTCGGGGATGCTTTGGGGTAACCCAACCAAAAAACATCTCCAAAAAGCTTCTTTACTCATTTTCTCTACATGATAAGAATAGACATTTTTTTAAAGGAATGACCTGTATCCCTAGGCTAAATTGCCTCCCTTTCATTGCAATTTACACTTTTTTTTTTTCTGACTAAACCAGTTATTTGAAGTAGTCATGAGTGACCTTGGCATATACTAATGCCTGTAAGGTGCAGACTGTTTGCATAAAGTGCTGATTTCTCTAGCGTGATGTTTATTGTTTATCAGAAGGGCCCATACACTCAACAAGAAAACATCCTTAGCACGTCTCTGTGACTTAGTCAAAAGCTGGTCGATGAAGCACATTCCTCAGTCATAATCCTAGCAGACAATAAAATCAATCTTCTCTGAATGGTTATGTCTGGAACCTGCTTACAGCAACTTGTTGGCTGCTGGAGTACCCACATCTGTATTCAGCAGCAGCTGTCCAGGGAAATGGTCTCCATATACCCCCAGGAATACCTGCTGTTGGCCTATTTGCATAGGTAGATACAACCAGAGAATTGCTCCTCGTGGCAAGGGATGACAGATGGGCTAAAAACCTCCAGAGGGCTCGGTTGCTATGCCAAGAGTAGCAGTTCCAGGTGGTAGATGACTACACAAACACTTTTAACTGTGAACAGCTTTCCTTCGCGAGGGAAGGTTGTCTTAGTTGACAGATATACATGGTAAGGGGAATGTTTGTTTCTGGTCTTCTTTACTTCCTTTTAACCTGTGGCCCTTGACCATTTGGATCCATTTGAGATGTCAAGAGAGAAAAGAGAAGAAAAATGAAACATCTTTGGCTTTTAAGTTGAAAAGCCACAGTCCACCTATCACAGGAAGTGTTCAAAGAATACACACCACGAGAATTTTGTCCCACCCATCAAAAAAATTTTTATTGGCCTGAGACAATGACTTGGGTGCGGCTAGTTTCTTTAGGAGGTGGTCCCAGGATGCACAGGTGAGATGTGAGACAGAGAAGGGAGGAAATTAAATAAATGGTGTGTTGATGAGCTGGTTTGCAGTGTGGGTAGTTGGAGCTAAAACTGCTTAGGGACCCTCTGAGAAATTGTGGGAAGCACCCCCTCAGCATCTTCCCACTGAAAGACAAGCAGATTGAGGTCTTTATCTCCCAAATCCTCTCACCTGCTGGCCAACAGCTGCCCAGAGAGATGTCAATACTATATAATTCTGAGCTGTACCTGCTCAGCCGAGCAAGCTCCCAGGATAACTGAGAAAGCCCTCAAGCAGAGAAAACAGAAAGAGAGGTGGGGAACTTGCAGGGTGTTGGAAGTTCTATAGCTGCAGCTCAGGTGGGGGAGAGAATAAGAGAAAATGGGGCAAGGCATCAACAGTGCCTGCTTTACTGCGCTTGAGGGTTGAAGAGAAGGCAATAAGGGATGGAGGTGGAGGGAAGTAAGGCCATGAGATACTATGGCACTCTTTGAGAAGGGGCTCTGCCCCTTCTGTCTCTCATCCTCCACTGATCAAATCCAGGGTGGGGAAGATTGAATGAACCCCCACGTAAGTTTTAGAGTCTAAAGGCACCCTGAGTTCAAGTTCCTGGCAGGGCCCTTGAAAGCAAGCAGGGTCCTTGAGGTCCCCCATACCTCACTAGCTTAGAACAGCAACACAGAGTACAAATGATGTCAGCGAGGGTAATCTCAGAAAACACAGAAATAGAAGAAGGTGAGAGAAGTAGATCATAAAAGGCTCTAGGTCATGATGAAAAAGAAACAGAATTCATGAACTAATAAGCAAGGTCAAGGGGAATACCAATATTTCAGCAAAATCAGGGTGATGGGTGTGATGGTTAAGAAGAATGCAGCTGAGACCATTGTAGCAGATGCCAGCAAAAAACCAGAGACCAAAAACATTCCAGATTCCTCCCTCCAAAACCATGGCACTCTATAAATTCCCTGAAATCTTAGATGTTGCTTCAGGGAGGAGGTGGGGAGGGAAAATGTCCAAATTGGCAGAGGTTAAATCTAAAATGACTACGTGTTTTAGTTTGGGTTTCCCTAAAAGAAGAGCCTGAATTTGAGCGTAGGTGGTTTTTTTTGGGGGGGGGAGGGATGAGGAGAGGAGGGGAGGTGATTCCAGAGAACAGGAGTGAGGGACTGGAAGAGGGAAACTGGGAAAGCAGCAAAGCCAATGTAAGGGAATGTTATTGAGGTAGTCCTTGTGAGCAATAGGAACACATTTCCCTTGGGACCTCCTGAGACTCATAGAGAATTGTCCACCTGAAGGACGGGAGGCTGAGGCATTTATCCAGTTGGCTCCCATCCCCAAATGGTCAAGGGATGCCATCTGTATTAACCTGGTTCTCCAGAAAAAACAAGAACAGTAGGGTTTGTGTGTGTGTGTGTGTGTGTCTGTGTGTAGAGATGTATTATAGAAACTGACAAGTCACAAGATCTGTAGGGTGAGTTGGCAAACTGGAGACCTAAGAATGCTGATTGTTTAGTTCCAGTATGAAGGGCAGGTTCAAGGCTCAGGAAGAGCCATTGTTTCAGTTTGAGTCTGAAAGCAGGAAAAAGACAATGTCCCAGTCCACCAGCCATCAGGCAGGAAGAGTTCTCTCCTACTTAAGGGACAGTCAGCCTTTTTGTTCTATTCAGGCTTTCAACTGATTGGATGCGACCCACACACAGTGTCCCAGGCAATCTGCTTTGCTCAGTCTACCAATTTAAACATTAATCTCATCCAAAGACTCCCTCACAGAAACACCCAGAACAATGCTTAATATCTGGGCACCCTGCAGCCCGGTCAAGCTGACACATAAAATTAACCATCACACTCTCAGAAGTGTTCATTCTTCCCCACTTCCAAGCTGCCTGAACACTACAAGCCAAGCTAGCACCTGCCAACGTTTGTGAGTTTGAACGAACCCATGGGCCCAAAAAGCAAAGGCTCAGCACATACACTTCAACCTAGAGGCTGACAGTTGGACGTAAGTCAAAGCCCATACAGGACTGTGTACCCGGCCAAGGCTTAAATCAGAAGTGAAGCCAAGATGATGTGCTTGGGGGCATAAGAGCATCTTATCTGTTAGGTTTTTCAGAATTTATTAAGATTATTATTTTTCTGGCATTGACAGAATCGGGATTCAAAAAAGAGATTAGATTGGGTTATAGAAAGCTACACTTTCTACACATCTGCTTTTTGTGGTCTGGGACATTCTCACCCACTTCACATATATAAGAAACCTTAACAAGCTAAATCTGATTAATCATATCTTGGTAATCAATGGACTGCTGCCCAATCACCTCATATCTAATGTGCCTGCAATGTATTTTTCCACATTAATTCATCCATTGAACATTTATTGAATAGGGAAGCCATTATGCCCATTGGGAGCACAAACGGTAGAAAAGATGAATTTTCTGCTCACTGATAGCTTCCCTTCTACTTGGTCTTAAAAGACAAAAGGTTGATTTTGTGATGACTGGCAGCTGTAGCCCGATTATAACTTCAGGCTTTATTTGGGTCCCATATCTCTGAATGGAGATTGGGAGGAAAACCAAATGTTTACCCAAACATTGGAGGTCACAGAAGTTCACATTTGAGTCATTTCCACTCCAAAGCAAATTGTCTGACCTCAAACATCTAGGCATGTGTACATCTAAACTTATAAAGATAAACAATTTCTCTTCAATTCATACCATCATCACTCTGTTTTTTTTTTAATATTTGGCAACAAAGGA
Source organism: Leptonychotes weddellii (assembly GCF_054177405.1). Classification (NCBI taxonomy): domain Eukaryota; kingdom Metazoa; phylum Chordata; class Mammalia; order Carnivora; family Phocidae; genus Leptonychotes; species Leptonychotes weddellii. The sequence continues at coordinate 66,109,272 of NC_138369.1, forward strand.
GTCAAACCAAACATCTAATTTCTTTTTATTTTTCTTGCACACAAATCAGTAGAGGGATATGTCTCCAACATGTTCTTCCTATATTTCCTTCCTTTTAACTTCTTATTCATTACCATTTCCCTTTCTCTAGTTTTTCCTTCTCCCACTCTCTCCCAAAAGTCCAGAGTAGAGGAATAGAAAGCCAGTGTGGAAGGAGAGAGCAGAAAAAAATGATCAATATTTAAGAAAGTGATTTCAGCAATATTTTTCCCCTTTTAAGCCCCAAACAAAAGTGAACTCTAACAATATCCTCAATTTATTCACTTGAACCGAGGAGATCCACAGTGTGGAGCCACAAGCAATCAGTGAGCTACAAAGATTTTTCTGAGAGACCACCGAATGATCAAATCTACAAGTTCTGTGGTCGTTAGAGTTGGGTGATGTACCATAGAGAGTGTATTCCACAGACCTTATTATTTTCATCATATTCCAGCTATAGGTTAATAATAGAAATAATAATAGCTCACATTTGTTGAGGGTTTATTAATGTGCCAGGTACTCTCAGAAATGCTTTCTTTACATGGATTCACTCATTTATTCTTCACCCCAAACCTAAGGGTTAGATTCTTTGTCATCCCTATTTACAGGCAGCAAAACAGAAGCCCAGAGAGAGGTACAATTCATTCCCCAAGATCACAGAGTCAGTAACCAGACCAGTAACTAGTTTAAACCCAGGCATTCTGGCTGGAAAGCTGTGCTACCATTTTGTGTGAGCTATGGAGCAGTACTGAAATTTGTCATTTATAAACTAAAGGTAGCAGTCCACTAATGTGTCCTAAGGACTCTCATTCAATATTTTAATAGGCTGGTTGTCTACCATGCAACATAGCAAATCTCCTATTAAACATAAGCATAAGCAGTACTTGATTCTAAATTGCTAAGTCCAATGATCAATTCTCAGTCTTGACTGTACTTAATCTATCAGGAGCATTTGACTAAGGCTCCCTGCTCTTCAGTATGCTTTCTCTTCTCTTCTTCCAGAGTACCAGTCTCTCTTGAAAGGGGCATCCTTGGCCATTGCTTCTTGGTCTCCTTGGCTAGTTCCTCCTTTCATAGACCTGATAGTCCTGGAAGGCACCAGAGTACAGTCCTTCATCCTGCTTTCTTGCATGTAATTGCACACACTTTTTTTGGTTAGACCCATTCTCACAACTTAAGTACCATCTACTTAAACACCAATAACTCCTAAATGTATAACTCCAGCCCAGGCTTCTTTCTCTTTCTGAACTCCAAACTCTTATACCAACTGCCTACTTTAATGTCTTCACTTAGATATCTAATAAACACCTGCACCTTAATATGACTTGAACAGAACTTCTGATCTTTCCCCCATAACTTGTTCCTCATACAGCCTTCTCCATCTTCAAATGATGGCAACTTCAACCTTCTACTTATCCAAGGCAAAAATCCTTGGAGTAACCCTTGACTTTTCTCTTGCTTTCGCATGCTGCATAACATCCATATAGGCTCTACTTCAAAACCTATCCACACTAAGGCCACTTCTCAACACTTCCACTGTTAGGATCCTAATGTGAGCCACCATCATCTTTTACCAGGATGACTGCAATAGACTCCTAACTGGGGTCCTTACTTACATTCTCACCTTCCTACAATCTATTCTCAGTAGAGCAGCCTAATAGATTATAAGCTGTATCATATCGCTCTGCACGAAACCCTTCAACAGCTTCCCATCTCACTCAGACATGAAGAATGCCTCCCACCACCCCTACCTGTCTGATATAATCTTTCCCCTTGCTCTCCCCACTCCAGCCACAGGGGCTGACTTTTCCCCCTCGGACACTCTCCTGCCTAAGAGCCTGTACATTGGCTGTGCCCTCTCCCTAAATATTCTTCTATTAGAAATCCATTTGGCAAACTCCCTCACTTGAAGTCTGTTCCTAAACGTCTCCTCCTCAATGACTCTTGCTCTTATCTCCCTATATTTAAAATTGTAACTAATCTCCTATACTTAATACTCCCAATCTCTTTACTTGGCTCTCCATTTTTCTTCTTAGATAGTAATTGTCAACTACTGGCAGGTGATACAACTTATTTATTTTATTTATCTTTTTTTAAACATTCTTTCTTTAATTATTTTAAAGATTTTATTTATTTATTTGTTTTAGAGATAGCGAGAACGGGGGCTGGGGGCGGTGGGGGAGGGTAGGGGGTCATGGAGGAGCAAAGGGAGAGGGACAAGCAGACTCCACATTGAGTGCAGAGTTGGACAAAGGGCTCTACATGGGGATCCCACAACCCTGAGATCATGACCTGAGCCAAAATCAAGAGTCAGACGCTTAACCAACTGAGCCACCCAGGAGCCCCAATTATTTAGTCTTTATTATCTGAATCTCCCACTAGAATGTAAGCACTAAAAGGAAAGGCTCTTTTTTCTTTTTTATTCATAGCTATAGTCCAAGATCTTTTTCTAGAAAAACTGGCACATAACAGGCCCTCAATTAGTGCTTTTTTTAAAAAAAGATTTTATTTATCTATCTATTTATTTATTTATTTATTGAGAGAGAGAGCACATGAGCAGGGGAGAGGCAGAGGGACAGGGAGAGAGAGAACCTCAAGCAGACTCCAAGCTGAGCACAGAGCCTGCAGGGCTCCATCTCACAACCCTGAGATCATGACCTGAGCTGAAATCCAGAGTCTGACCTTAACCGGCTAAGTCACCCAGGAGCCCCCTCAGTAAGCACTTTTGCCTAATTAATTAATCCTCCAGTGTTCAGAAAGTCATCTTTCTTAAAATATATGTGTTGCCTTGAATTGGTCATGGTATTCAATTACTACCCCTGCTTTTTATTTATCATTGCAGTTAGTTTAGCTACATCATCATGATTTAACATTTTTTATTTGATTAACCTTGCAAAAAATATATTTAGCAACAGCATTTTTCTGATCCATAATCTCTCAGTAAATATACTTTAAGGGCTTTGCATTGAGTTGCAAATATGAGTTGGCCATACCTTATGGCTGAAGCAGATATATACAAAATCCCCACAATTTTGCTTTTATGGTAGGAGATATTTTATTAGGTGACACTATGAATTTGGGTTGTTTATTATTTATTTTAAAGATTTATTTATCTATTTTTAGAGAGTGGGGGGAGCAGAAGAAGAGGGAGAGAAATCTCAGGCAGACTCCCCACTAAGCAGGGAGCCCGATGCAGGGCTCAATCTCAGGATCCTGAGATCATGACCTGAGCCTAAATCAAGAGTCAGGCACTTAACTGACTAAGCCACCCAGGTGTCCCTGGGTTATTTAAATAACATATTTCAAGATAAATGTAAAATTACTAAGTTATGTATCAGTTTACAAGGTACTGATATATAATAAAAAATCATATATATAGGTTTAAATTTCTCTCATAGACGACACGTTACTGTAATAGCGAATCACTACTTTATGTTTCTCTCTAATTCTTTATTATAAAGCATTTTGCAACAGAAAAGTAGGTCTAATGATTGAGCCTCTACAGTTTCTCCATCTATATGAGCCACATTCAAAAATATATGAGATTCGCTGATCTTAGGGTCACTGACTGTGTTTGGAGAGTATATGATTAGGTGATTAAGTACTCAGTCTCCGGGGTGCCTGGCTGGCTCAGTCAGAGGAGCGTGTGACTCCTGATCATGAATTTGAGCCTAATGTCAGGAGTAGAGACTACCTAAATAAATAAAACTTAAAAAAAAAAAAGAAGAAGAACTCAGTCCCCAGAATCAGTCACACTTAGGCATGAATTCCCAGATCACCAACTACTAGTCATGTAAACTTGGGCAAATGATGTAACCTCTCAGCATCTCCACTTCCCGTCTGGAAAATGGAGATAATATTAGTACTTACTTCATATAGCTATTGAGAAGATTAATTGAGATAAAGCACTTATGTGTGCACTTGGCACAGTACCTGGAACATACTTTGTGTTAAGTAAATAGTAGTTATTATTAAATTATTGTGTTTAACAATATATACCTAATAAAACCATAGCATTTACAATGAATCATATCACCAGGAGAGGTGAGATTTTATACAGCTACAGAATCCAGGTTATGCCTATAGGGGAAAACATACACCAAATACTGGTTTCTTAGATTTTAAATGGGAAGATAAAAAAAAAAAAAGCACAAGTTCATTTTAACATTTTTTTCCCAAGGTCAAAATTAATTTTGCTTTGGGCTTTGCAAATCCCTCCTTTAATTGTCTAAACATCTGCAATTGAGAGAAGTGTATATGTAAGTTTATTTCCTCCAAAAACCAAAAAAAAAAAAAAATGAGGGCACCAAAATCATTTGCTAGTGCATAATATAAAGACCTAAATGGGGAAGATAAATCTTCAAGGACTTTATATGCAATCCCTTCACTAGCCGTGATGGCCTTAAGATATATATTAATTTCCTAAACTAATAGAAAAACAATTAGATCTCATCTATTCTACCTTTGATTTTTTTCCTAACCTTTTGAAGTTGCAACTTTAAATAGGCTACAAGAATCAATGAACAATGCACATATAATGTAGACAAGTATTTCAAAATTAATATTTCTTAATATAATGAGTACATAAGTCTTAAGAACTAATTTTATGCTAACACATTCCACTTATTCTATTATAACCAAGTGATGCTAGTGAGAACAACTTCCAGCTGAGGAGACACCAACACATGTTGCAGGCAAAGGAAAGCCACAAGTTCTTTGACATTCTTCCCATTAAGAGGTGGCAGCTACATCCCCTCCCTTTGAAAATGGCTGAGCTCTTAAATGGACATTTTCCAAAGAAGACATACAGATGGCCAACACACACATGAAAAGATGCTCTACATCACTCATCATCAGGAAAATGTGAATCAAAACCAAATGAGTTATCACCTCACACCCATCAGATGGCTAGTATCAAAAAGACAAGAAGAAATCACAAGTGTTGGTGAGGATGTGGAGAAAAGGGAACCTTCAAACACTGCTGGTGTGAATGCAAGCTGGTGTAGCCCCTGTGGAAACCAGTGTGGAGGTTCCTTTAAAAATTAAAAACAGAGGGCGCCTGGGTGGCTCAGTTGGTTAAGCGACTGCCTTCGGCTCAGGTCATGATCCTGGAGTCCCGGAATCGAGTCCCACATCAGGCTCCCTGCTCAGCAGGGAGTCTGCTTCTCCCTCTGACCCTCCTCCCTCTCATGCTCTCTGTCTCTCATTCTCTCTCTCGCAAATAAATAAATAATCTTAAAAAAAAAATTAAAAACAGAGCTAACATATCTAGTAATTCCTTGTGGACACTTAACCAAAGGAAATGAAAACACTAATTTGAAAAGTTATATGCACCCCTATATTTATTGCAGCGTTATTTACAATAACCAAGACATGGAAATAACCTTAGTGTCCATTGATAAGTGGATTAAGAAGATATGGTATATATACACAGTGGGATACTAATCAGCCATTAAAAAAGTGGCTTAGTCAGTTGAGCATCTGCCTTCGGCTGAGGTCATGATCTCAAGGCCTTGGGATCGAGTCCCACGTCAGGCTCCCTGCTCAACAGGGAGTCTGTTTCTCCCTCTCACTCTCCCTCTGTGCTCTCTCTCTCTCTTTCAAATAAATAAATAAAATCTTTAAAAAAAAAAAGTGAGATTTTGCCATTTGTAACAACATGAATGGACCTAGAGGGCATTATGCTAAGTGAAGTAAGTCAGGCAAAGAAAAACAACTACCATATAATTTCACTTACATGTGGAATCTGAAAAACAAACAAACAAATAATAAATAAAAATAGGCTCATAAATACAGAGAACAAACCAGTGGTTGCTGGAGAAAAGGGGAGTGGGAGATAGGGGAAACTGATGAAGGGGATTAACAAGTCCAAACTTCCAGTTATAAAATAAATAAGTCACGGAGATGAAAAGTACAGCATAGGAAATATAGTCAATAAGATTTCAACAATTTTCTATGGTCACAGACGGTGACCATACTTACCATGGTGAGCATTTCATAATGTGCATAATTGTCAAGTCACTATGTTGTATACCTGAAATTAATATGATATTGTATGTCAACTATCTTTCAATTAAAAAATAAAAAAATTTCGGGGTGCCTGGGTGGCTCAGTCGTTAAGCATCTGCCTTCGGCTCAGGTCATGATCCCAGGGTCCTGGGATCGAGCTCCACATCGGGCTCCCTGCTCGGCGGGAAGCCTGCTTCTCCCTCTCCCACGCCCCCTGCTTGTGTTCCCTCTCTCGCTGTGTCTCTGTGTCAAATAAATAAATAAAACCTTAAAAAAATTAAAAATTTCCCATACTACCTCCCCTTCATATACCATAGTCAACAGTCAACTCTATGGTTTGGGTTTGACTGCTGGTGAATAATAGTTTCAGTATCACTTATGGATTAATAAATCCTTCAATCTGCCTAGTTTTGAAAAATTGTTTGGTGAAACTTGAGAGGAGGCAGTATGATGTACAGAAACAATACCAGACAGTGTAATGTCCATTTAGCTGCCATGCAGGAAAACTGGAATGTAATCATACTGCTTTGCCTATGCTGGCATCACTTAGCCATTGTGTACTTTTGGTGTGTATCTAAAAGGACATGTGCTGGCCTAAATCTAATTGCATTTATTTATCAATAAATGCCAGTAAATGGAAATTATATTACACTTGACTATTTTCCAAATGAAAGAACAGAGCAGTCTATAAAACCTAGCCACCTGTGTAATCCTAGTCATGTGCCATGAATATATTTGTGTCGCCTAATCTGGCTCAAGCTACCTGTTCTTCCAGCTAAACCTTTTTGATTCACGCTCCCTCATTCACTTATCTGACGCATACTTTAGGCCCGCTGGAACTCTTTTCTTGGTGATGACACATAGCACAAATGTTTCTTGGTCTTCTTTATCAACACTAATGCCTTTTAATTACATCAGCATTTCCTATTGGAAAACACATTTGTTCCAGGAAAACATTAGGCATTCCTGAATAATAATTTCCAAATGTCTTTAACCCAAAGAAAAAGACTTAAATCTTATTTCCTTTTCTTATAGACACCTGAATAAAAATGATGTGCATGTTTTAGAGATAAATTACTTAACTGTCCTTTGGTCTATTTATGTATAAGAATGTTTTGAAAGCACTTATCTTGTTTTTTTTTAATATTTATTTATTTAAGTAATCTCTACACCCCATGTGGGGCTCGAACTCATGACCCTGAGATTAAGGGTCACATGCTCTTCTTTTTTTTTATTTATTCTTTTTATTCTTATGTTAATCCCCATACATTACATCATTAGTTTTAGATGAAGTGTTCCATGATTCATTGTTTGTGCATAACACCCAGTGCTCCATGCAGAA
>NC_138369.1:66117140-66163650 GCF_054177405.1 Leptonychotes weddellii
GAGGTCTGACCTCATGCTATCTCCAATCTAGGCTGCAGACAGGTATGCGGGGTGCCTTTGGAAAGCCCCAGGGCACAGTAGCCAGGGTCCACATTGGCCAAGTCATCATGTCCATCCGTACCAAGCTGCAGAACAAGGAGCATGTGATTGAGGCCCTACGCAGGGCCAAGTTCAAGTTCCCTGGCCGCCAGAAGATCCATATCTCCAAGAAGTGGGGCTTTACTAAGTTTAATGCGGATGAATTTGAAGACATGGTGGCTGAAAAGCGGCTTATCCCAGATGGCTGTGGGGTCAAATACATCCCTAATCATGGCCCCTTGGACAAATGGAGGGCTCTGCACTCATGAGAACCTCGGCACTGCCCCCTCCCGACTCATGCCCACCAATAAAACCTACTTCCTGTCAAAAAAAAAAAAAAAAAAGGACAGCAGCTATTCTTACTTTCTAAGTGGAGTGTTTCAAATGAGTTGTCCATTTTTCTCATTCATTACATAAATTAGGAATTTAATCTTTTCTCAAGCAGTAGCTCATTGATTGGTTGATTCATTCATTCATTCATTCAACAAATGGGGTGCTATACTATTTATCAGTCACTGTGTTAGGTCCTAGCAATACCATGGTAAACAAGACCTACTTGGTCACTACCATGGAGTTCATATTCTAGCAAAGAAGCATGCATTCAACCAATAGTAAGTGTGTTAAGAGCTAAAAGGAGAAAATACAAGGAACAATGCAAGCACATAGGAGAGGAATTTAACACAATGTAGAAGGTCTGAGAAGCCTGACTGTACATCGTACAACTTGATCCCAATAAACAGCACCATAATGCCCCCACTTTTGTACAATTTAAGGTACAAAGCAATGAAGTGGCAGAGGAGGCCAAAATAATCATCTTTTTATTGCTAGAGCCTTAATTAAAGGACATAACTTAGCATGAAAGCCAAAAAGACCTGAATTAAACATATTTATGCACCCACCCAGACCAGGTGGTGCTGGGCCAGGTTAAGTAAGAAAGGCAGAGTTGGGCTATGCATGCCCAGTTATTATTTCCAATTTTACCAACCAAGCAAAGCAAACAACATCAAAAAGCAGAGAAAGATCAGAAGTGTCACATCAATAGAATTTCTTCCACTTGGAAGAATTCATAACGAATGGTAAGACACAGGAGCTTATTTACACAAGAAAAAGCCATTACTTCCTTCCTTAACTAGTTTCTTCTTGTCCTGCTATTCTCCTTAACAACAAAAGAAAAATTGTTCTGAAAGTCATCTCCAACTTCCTGAGCAAAAACCTATTGCACAAACAGTTCAAAATTTAATAAATGTCTTTGATGTATAAAATGATCCTTTTGCTGATTCATCAATAAGAGTGAAAATGCAGTTAGATCAAATTGGACACTTAAAATGCTTTCTATTATTACCGTATGTTTTCCCAAGTGCAAAGCTGAGTGTCTAAGCAATTCCACTTAAAATACAGTAGATCAGTGTAGTAAGTGCCAATTGAAAAGCTGCCAGCAAAGTTTCATGTTAATTTTTCTCTGTTCTACCTTCTGAAGAAGAGTATTTTATTTTTTAAAAACTCAAGGAAAAAAAGGGATTAATAAAAATCAAGTATAAGTATTTCCAGATAGCTCACATTTTCAGCCCCTGCTCTTATACAAAACTCAATATTTCATTTTGTCCATCCAGATATTTCTGGATATCTGCAGTAATTATTAAAAAACAAAACTAGGTAACCATGATGGGCTAAGTGCAGAGAGGGCCCCAAATCTTATTATGCTCCAAGTAATACTGCCTCTTCCCAGCCTCCACCCACCATCAGCATGAGTGAAAAGGAGGAGGCTGAACTTGGGTTCTTGGCTCTCTACCATACCCTAGACACCATCATTCAACACTCACAGCCTCACCACCCCTATCTATCTTAGAGACCATCAGCACTAGCTCTATATGCCTCTGAATCACAAAGGCCCAAATCTCAGACCATCCCTCATCCCCATATGGCTCTGCACAGTCCTTAATCTCACCTATCTACCCTCCCCTAGCCCCAAATCCTTCTATTGCTCTCTTTGGAGCTCATGATGTAACATCAGTAAAACCTTATTCTCCAAGGGCTTGCTGCTGGGTGATATAGCACAGTGATTATGTACGCAGACTCTGAGGTGGCCCACCTGAGCTCAAGTCCCAGCTCTGTCACTTACTACTACTGATCATGAGTAAGATACTTAACCTGTCTATGTTCTAATTTCCCCATCTATAAAACAGGGCTAAAAATAATATCTTCCCCAGAGACCTTGTTTTGAGGATTAAATAATTAATACATAAAAGTCACAGAAGAGTTCCTGGCACAAAGTAAGTACTTTATAAGTCTTTTCTTTCTCTCTCCCTCCCTCCCTCCCTCCCTTCCTTTCTTCCTTCCTTCCTTCCTTCTTTCCTCCCTCCCTCTCCCTCTTCCTATTTCCTTCCTTCCTTCCTTCCTTCTTTCTTTCTTTCTTTCTTTCTTTCTTTCTTTCTTTCTTTCTTTCTTTCTTTCTTTCTTTCTTTCTTTCTTTCACCTTTATGCTGCCGATGAGCCCTGCCTCACCCCTGAGACTCTGCTTTCCCTAAAGCTCTACTAAGTGGTATCTGTTTTCTTCCCCATATCCCTCATACTAATGTAACTGAAGGTTGAATGAAGTCTTTCTTTCCTCTCATTTCCACTTTCAGACAATTATCCTTCTCTCCTTCCAATGACCCTCTCCAATGCTGAAGTTCATGCATCAAACTACACTACCCATAATTACTCCCTATAGCATCATTTATAGAGTGGCAGATCACTTCTCTTGTTCCTTGAGGATTTCAACTCCTGCATCCTTGCTACTCTAGCTCTACTGTTGTCATGCTTTCTAGTGATTTGAGTGTCTATGGGATGATCCTTTCAACTCTCTGGTTTTCTACTTTCCTCATCACTTCACCTCCAGTGATTTTTCTCCTTAACTTTAACTCAACAACTCACTCCGCTGGTTATACCCTACATAGACCTTGCCATTGCCAATAAATCCATCCCCCTCCTACAGTTTCATTCTCTGTCCATTGTCTCCTATCTTTTAGCTCATTCCCTTTGCTACTCCTGATTCCAACAATTATTTGCCTTCCCAGTTCTCTTGGCACATTGATTCTACAACCTATTCACTCATGTCCAGATTTCCCTGCATATTATTAAACTTCCAGTGCATGGTCTGTCATTACAGTCCCTTCCTTCCATACACCCTCAACTCCCTTGTGCCATTACCCTTCATTAGACTCACCTGGCAAAACCCAACCCTGGTTAAATCCAGCCCTTGACAGCTCTGTGCTTTCTTCCACAGAGCCTAATAAGGCTGGAGAAGATTTCAAAATCATGCTGACTTATCTCACTTTACAATCATAATTACTAACCTAAGAAAGCTCATTTGGGCCCAATAAGCATATTCTTTTTCTCTACTCCTTTCACTCTCCTACATTATTCATTAGCTGTTGAATACATCTTCTCTGTCCTCAAACTTCCAATATGTCCCCCATAATCCTTATTTTCAGTTAGGAATGATCCCTCCTATTTCATGAGAAAATAGAAAGGGTCAGAAGATAACATTTTCACCACCATCATGCTGGGCATTTTCCATATTTCCCTTCAGATTCACCCTCTACCCTTTTCCAGCCTGCTCTGCACCTGAGAGGTTGACCTCTATGGATTGCATCAGCTTTGTTATCCTCTGGATACCAGCTGGTTCAGCCAATGAGAGGATCAGAGAATTGAAGGCAGGAGGAGAGTGAAATCCAGGGCTTTATTCCCTTGGCTCTCTCCCTTCTGGTCTATGGATTGATGGTTACTGCATTTCTTTTATTAAAATCCCCAGCTCCTGTCGTGTGGCCTTGTCCTCTAGTTTATAGGTATGGCTAGAGCTCCACTAGGTTCCAATAACAGTCCTTCCACTTGACTCTTCAGGCCTATGGGGGTGATAGCTATTACTCAAATGAGGTGCTTCCCCGGCTCTTATTCATTGCTCCAAACTTGCCCATTTCTTTGCAAGTAGTTAATTTATTAACCTCTCATCAATTACCCCATTCAAATATGCTATCAGTTTCCTGTCAGGGTCCTTCTGTTGCAAGGATGAACAGTCTGGCTCTTTTCTAAGGTGAATCCCTACACTTGTCCCCAGACTCTCTCACTGATGAAAGGTTAGCCCTCTGGCAAGTAATCATTTTTGCTCCGCTTCATCCTATTTTCTTCTCTTTACTGGATCATACCAATCAGAATGCAAACATGTTGGAAGAGCCCACATCCCCCCACTTCCTCATATCTCCTTCCAGCAGCTGCCCCATTTCTCTGTTCCACTTCAAAGCAAAACTCCCCAGAGTGTGCTCTATTCTATCTCCCATGCCTCCCACACATTCTCTGCAGATCTCACTCCAAATAGGCATCCTTCTCTAACACTTAACAAAAACAATGGCTACCAGTCAGTCATCACCTTCAAGGACCCATCAGTAGCATTTGACACATGTGATCCCTCCCTCCTTCTTGAACTACTTTCTTCTCTTGGCTCCCTGACAACACTTTTCTCTTGGTTATTTGCTACCTCGCTGCACACTCCTTTCCAGTAGATTTTGTTGATTGCCCCCCACCCATCTAATGTTGGAATGCCCTGAGACTCAGTTCATAGGCTTCTGCATTTGTTGATTTAAGCAACTTCATCCCACCTCATGTCTTTAAATTCCATTTTTCTCTACCCAAACCTCTCCTGCAAGCTCTGAGGTGTCTAATATACCTGTCTAGGCAGCAAACTTTGAGGCATCCTAGACTCCTCAAATTTAGCATTTCCAAAATCAAACCACTGAACCCTCCCCACCCACCTCTCAACCTATTCCCCCTAAGCTTCTCATCTCAGAAAGTGGCAACTCCATTCTTCCAGCTCCTGAGCCATCTTTGACTCCTCTCTCTTTGCACATCCTATACCTTATCCATTAGCCAATCCTGTTGGCGGCACCTTCAGAATATAATCAAAATCTCATCTTTTCTCACCATCTCCACTTTACTCCCCTCATCTAAGCCAACATCTCTCTTGACTTATTACTGTTTTACAGCCACCAAAGTTGCCCCCCTGCTCAGTGGAGACTTCCCCTGTCATCCAATATAATAGAGCAATTTCCCTATTCCCTTTACTGAGCTATGTCTTCTCACACAGCACTTATCACCATCTGACATAATCTCTATTCACTTATTTATTTTCTATCACCCCTTAAACTCTATGAGAGTAAGGATCTCTGTTTCCTTTTTTGCTATATTCCCAGTGCCTGCCAGAGCATGTAACCCACAGTAGTCACTCAATACATATATTTCAAATGAATGGTTGAATAAGTATTGGAATAAGCCACAATGATTTCATGATCTAAATTCATATCACTAGAAGAATGGGAGACGCGGAAGACCTGTATGACTTGGTTATCATAGCATGTACAGCCATCGTTAAACACTCATGTACCGCATGGCCAACCTTAAACCCTTGTAAAATATCAGCCAGTGGAGAGCTTTATCTTGCTTCTTCTTAAGTTAATATGCAATGCATTACTCCATATCAAGCTTAGAAAACCAGTTCTTAAAGTATACAATGTTCCTTAAGGAAGGAAAAAGGCAATCTGTTCCAGCTGGGGTGCATAGAAGGTGAAGGAGAAAGCTACAGCAGAAGGTGTAGGCTGTGACAGACTGCTTGGGAAACAGGGCCATGTTGGAAGCAATGGAAGATAAACTCAGATACAGGGGAACTGACTGTGAAATGATATTCATCAAACACTTATTAAATGCTTACTCCATGTAAGGTACTGTGCTAGGTACCAAGACCGAGGTACATTTAAACATGAGTAAGACAGGTTCCTGTCTCCAGGTGTTCATAATCAAATATAGCAAATAAAACATATGCTTAAATAATTCTAATATAAGGTATAGCATGAGGTGTCAGAAAGGAAGAGAAGGTGAGAAGAAAAAGGCTACAGGGTGGTATAACGCCTGCTAATGGAAATGAAGCAGCAGGTGGAATCAAACATGATTCTAAAACCTTAAGCCTAAAGTTCTAGACAGATTGTAAGTACAGGCACAGAAATGAGGAGAATCAGTTTGGCAAAGTTATAGGATCAGTTTGAAATAACAGTGGACCGTTGGGTGAGCCGTAGTCCTGGGGCTCCCAAACCAGGCTGTTCTTGGGATGGAACAGCCTGAGAAATTTTCAAAAAAATACTAACTCCTAAGTCCCAGGACACAACTACTTTATCAGAATCTCTAAGAGTGGTGCAGATTGGTATATGTGTATTTTGCATGCTTGTGGGCACTGATGTGATGCATGCACAAGTATGTGTGTGCATTTTTTTAGGTAAATAATTTAATGATGATAGAACTCTAGAATTTCTTTAAACACAATATTTTAAGTTACTATATTTTTGCCTGGAGTACAGATCAGAAATGGTACAAATTGCGCCCAAACACTGAATCATGAATTAAGTAAATAAAATGAAAACAAAAAAATTCCCCTGATCTTAGGTAGCTCTGATACAGTCAATCCATGGACCATCATTTGGAATCACTGCTATTGACAGCTGAAAATACAGGACTAAAAAGAAGATGAGGAGTCATTGTTGGGGAAGTTATAATTCTTTAAACCAATGACCTAATTCATATACTGGGGATTGGCACCTCTAAGATGGAAGAAAATCTGGATGATTTACAGCTTTACAAGAGGAGAATTAGATTGGCATTTGAGGACAAAAGGAAGGCACAAATATGCATTCTGAAAACAGACTGAAATAGTTCTTAGGAGGAAAAATAATGAACTGCACTAACTCAGTAAGCAAGTATTTCTTAGGTATAATAAAATATGGAGTCACTTCTCAGGTATATCCATGCTCCACATGCATATTTTCCTTTTTTTTATGTATTTTGAAGCTTAGTGATATAGAATAGCAGCGTAATTATTCATTTCCTTCCCCAAATATTTTTGAAAAAGAGAATTGCTGTCTTAAAATAATGAATACTGAACTGAATGTTGCAGAACAGATGCAGTGCCCAAAAAGACAGGTCTTGCTAATTAACTCAGTACTCACTAAAGATGAACAGCTCATAAAGCTAAAACATAATTGTGCTCTGGTTTAAAATGTATAATTAATAGGAAAGAAAATATATTATTAAAATAAAATAATTTGTTAATGCAATGGTTAGTCTGTGGCCTACTTGGAAAAGTATAGTCTTAACTTTAACCATGACCAACCTAATTTCTTATTCAAATGTGTAACCAACAGTTACGTAAGTGCCAGGCATCCTTCTAAACACATTACAAATTTTAATTAATTTAAGACTATTATCAAACATTGTGGTCTGAGGGGAAACAGAGGCATCATGAGACTGTGGAGCTTGCCCCAGGAGCACACCTAAAAAAGATTCAAACCCAAACCATCTATCCCCAGAGTCTATGTTAAGGCAAAGTAGTTGCCATAATATTGGGAATATTTTTATTAACTTTAAATTTAATTTTTATCTGAAAACAGATAACTAAAGTCAGTTTGTGGTATTTCACCATTATGGCTAAAGAACATATTAAAAGAAACATATACGGAAGATGAGCTGACTGAAGTAACCAGAGTTGCCCACATGTCCAATGTTCAAGCGCCTCTTATCTTAAGATGGCTTCCCCCAGAAGCAGATGCTGAGACAAGGATGTGAGAGCAAGCAGTTTTGGACTGATCCCAGGAAGCACTAGAAGGGATGCAGGTACCTGAGACAGCAAAGAGAGAAAAGCTAATACAGTACATTTTTGAACATATGACTCCTGTGGGAAATTGTGGCTGAACCTCACTAGGGAAATCTGGGTAGACGTGTGCAGCACGCTTCCCCAGGGCATGAGGGAGCTGGGGTATTTATCTTCAAACTCCTGTCATTGGTGGAGAGCTACTTCTGGGGACTGTTCATACCTTTTAATACCTGACACTTCTCTGGCAGCCAGAGAGAACCCTTGGGCAAAGAGTAGCACGTGCTTACAGGTGGGACCCTGGGGTCAGTAGTCACACCAATGCTGAGAACTCAGAGGATGTGGGCAAGGCATCAGCAGTATCCTTACACATCTCGATGTGTCTGGCTCTCACTTCAAAGGATGGATGGTTTCCCACAAAGACAGCTGTAATTACATAAAACTGTAATTCTATAAAGTTAATACTACTTTCCCATTTGTTTAAATCACACAACCTCAGTATTAAAGCTCTTTTGAAAATACATTGCCCAGTCAAGTACAAAGTATTCTGGACATTATATTGCATTAGTAAAATTCTGCCAAGGTTATAGTAAAGATAGCAGTAAAGTGAACTTCCATAAAATTATTCAGTGCATGAACAGTTTTACATCGAGGAAAAAATAGGAGTAACATTTTAAAACCAGCTCTGTTGAGCTATGTGATCTAGGACAAGCGGCTTAACCTCTCTCCACCTGTTCCATTATGGGGAAGATAGAAAAGATGATATTTGCCTCATGGATTGGCAATAGATGCCTATTCTTTATCTTTGAAGTATTTCTTTCTTTGAGAAATTAGCCCTCCTTCATTCTGTGTGTCCATGGGGTAACTATCTATCATAATGCCTGGTCACCCCCCTGGTGACTTAAGCAGTGCCAACTAGAGTTATTCCTGAGGTTAAAATAATGATTCTGGAAAAGGAAATTTCTCATCTACTGCTTTGCTAAAATGACATGATGAAGTTGTGGACAGGCCAGCAGCCATCTTAGCCGATACACGGAGACAGCGTACCTGCAAAGAAACCAAGCTGACACACACAATGCTTCAGGAGAGAGAACCAGAGTGCTGACACCATTGTTTGAGCTCCTGAATCCTCATGGCTAAAGTGCACTTTTTCTCAGAAAATTCCTGTTAAATTCCCTTTCACTTAAGCTGGTTTGAGTTCAGTCTCATACTAAAAAAGTCCCACTCCAGGCATATTAAAATCTTGCAACACAGTGTTTAATACATAATAGGTGCTCGACAAATACCAGTTCATCCCTAACACTAGCACTGCTAAGTAATTTCCTAATTCCTGCCTCTGACTTGAAATTTTGATCCTAATATTGCCCTTCTGGTAATAATTCCTCACTTACATTGACATCACATGAATCTACAATGATATCCTCTAAAGAAGGCTGCATATCCCCCAATTAGGTGGACTAAATTCTATGTTTAATGTTGCTATGTTAATATGTTTCTTAATGTTATATGTTCCTTATTACAGTATTAGTTTAAATTTTAAATTCGGGGGGTGCCTGGGTGGCTCAGTCGGTTAAGCATCTGCCTTCGGTTCAGGTCATGATCCCAGGGTCCTGGGATCAAGCCCCGCATCGGGCTCCCTGCTCAGCGGGAAGCCTGCTTCTCCCTCTCCCTCTGCCCCTCTCTCCACTCATGCTCGCTCTCTGTCCCTCTCTCTCAAATAAATAAATAAAATCTTTTAAAAAAAATAAAAATTAAATTTAAATTGTAAAGAATTAGGGTGTCTATTTTTAACCACTTTTGTTAGGAATTAATTTAAAATAAAAGTGCATGTGCATGGTAGGGTGGGAGAAGGAAAAAGAACTAAATCCTCATCTTCTGAAATAAGGTTATGGATGTTGTTCAAACAAAGAAAATAAAATAAAAGCCATGAAAGCAAAATGTTTATTGCTACTGAGGTTAATAACACACATATACACACACACAGTTTTACACATCTCAGTTAAAAGAGATGAAAGTGGTTGTTTCTGGAAAACCAGAAATGGGGAAATGAGCATAAGAAAAACTGTCTTAACAAACTGACTCTTTAATTTATGTACATTTATAACTTTGATAAAAATGAAAACTTATGATACAATATAATAAAATAAAATTTAATGTGTTACCAGTGGACTCGCTTTCAAGCTATTTTAATACTTTGCTATTACCTAAAGATTTTAATAATTTGCTATTGCCTAGAAAACACACCACATCTCACCCCGTTTTCCTATTATTTTCACCCATGATGTCACTTCAATACACGTCTGTAACTGAAGTACAATGTGGTAGCTCCAGAAGCATATGCTATTTTGTACCCCACAGGATTGCTCTGGGCTTCCAGTGCTAACCATCCATTAGACTTAACAAACACCATTACTCGTCT
Source organism: Leptonychotes weddellii (assembly GCF_054177405.1). NCBI lineage: Eukaryota > Metazoa > Chordata > Mammalia > Carnivora > Phocidae > Leptonychotes > Leptonychotes weddellii. Next base: position 66,127,304 of record NC_138369.1, read on the forward strand.
ACAGGAAAAGAAAAGAATCACAAAAGATATCAAAAGCCCAAAACCAATAAACATGTTTAACCATATTTTCTCTTATGTAGCTTTTCATTTAACATGTGTTACAACTAAACATTACCACATTTTATTCTAGATATTTGATATTTGAATATTGAGTTTGCTAAATGGTGTTATTTAAAAAGTTACAACAATGGTTTTACATACAAATATCAGAATCACTGAGTAGCTATGTAACATTTGACAAGCCACTTGAATATTCTGGGACTTAATTAGCTGGTATATAAAAAGAAGACGCATAGATGGACTAAATAAATTCTTAATTTCCCTTCCAGCAAGACCATTATAAAATTGTTTAAAAATTAGCTGCTCCATTTCAAAGAAAGACGTTCTGCTTTCTGGTAACAAAAATATAAATGTCAGGGACGCCTGGGTGGCTCAGTCGGTCGGGCGTCTGCCTTGGGCTTGGGTCATGATCCCAGGGTCCTGGGATCGAGTCCCACATCAGGCTCCTTGCTCAGCAGAAGCCTGCTTCTCTCTCTCTCCTTCTGCCTGCCACTCCTCCTGCTTGTGCTCTCTCTCTCTGTGTCAAATAAATAAAATCTTTAAAAAATAAATAAATAAATATAAATGTCAGGGGCTCCTGGGTGGCTCAGTGGTTAAGCGTCTGCCTTCGGTTCAGGTCATGATCCCGGAGTGCCGGGATCGAGCCCCTCATCGGGCTCCCTGCTCGGCAGGAAGCCTGCTTCTCCCTCTCCTACTCCCCCTGCTTGTGTTCCCTCTCTCGTTGTGTCTCTCTCTGTCAAATAAAGAAATAAAATCTTTTAAAATATATATATATGTCAGTATTCTAATAATGAAATTAATATTGCCCGGATGTCATAACTCTGCAAAATAGAAATTGGCTTCCAGAGTAGTTCAAAGTTTCTCACTACTACTCTACCACAACTTCCCACAACTTCCCACCCCATTTCTATCTCAAAGGTCAGAGTCAGGGCAAGAAATGACATCTCACCAAAGAGTAAGACTGGTCTTAATTGGTTGGATTCTGAAGCATCCACTGTTATATTTTCTAAATGGCTCAAATGGAAGTACAGGTTGCTACATGAGATCAAAATCTCTCCTCTTTTCTTCTTCCTCTTCTTAGCCTTGCACCCATACAGCTGAAGCAGTCCACAAACTCAGGCTCCCTTGGAGTTGGCCACACCAGGGTCTGGATCTGAGAACCTAGGAAACTCAGCACGAGGCACTGGAAGTAGATGTGCTCTTTCTAACCAACTGCCTCATTCCATTTCCTCTACTATTGGCCATTATGGCTTTTTGTCCTTAAACGGGCAGTAAAAACTGGCATTGGGTGTTAAGAGAGAATGAAATACTGCAACTTCAGGATATAAAGCTAGTAAAAGGCAGATCCTGGATCCAAACTCATGATCCTTGACTTGAGTCCTGTTCCTCCCATTATAGCCCAAGAATAGCACGGGTAATATAGAGAAAATAGGTGCACTCTTCTGGTCCTCTTACAATTAAATGAAGTTAGTAAAGTCGCATGGATCCTCCTACTCTGTATATCTAACACGGTATTCATAAGGAATTCAGTAATAAATGAAGTGTCTCCGTTAGAAGTAGCAGCAATAATCTTTCAATAATTCATTGAGGAAAAAGTAGGCGGGAAGAAAATAAATTTGGTTTTAACACATTTAATCATGACTTATAATGGAAAAATTATGAAAGAAGCATGAAAAAAAATGTGCTGTTGTTCAAATGACTAATGTGTTTCAGAGTGAAAAATCTTCATATAAGAATAAAGAGGTTTTTGTTTGGTTTAGGATGGGATTTTTATTCTTGCCAAATAACTTCTAAATAGCACATAGAAATAAAATATGATAATGACATTTATAGACATACCATGTAATATTTTATACAGCACCAGTGAGTGCTACAGAAATAGGTGCTTATAGGAGTAATTTAGAAGGAAATTACGTATTACTTCAGTAACATTCATCTACAATTACTTTCAACCTTACTCAGGTGCTAAAACTCTTCAAAATGAATACGAGATGACAAGTATGGCAGCAGCAGCATGACCAATAATATAAGGATCAAAGAGAAAATAAGGAATCTGTGTTTTGTTCTAAGAAACACAAAATTATTTCAGGGCGACACACAGCTTTGTTAAAATTATTCAAGCCTGCCTCAGCTACATTCAAGTAACTATCACTTAAATGGATGGTGATCACTGTGATCATAACCCAATCCACCTACTAAATGGCAGACATTGAGTATTCAGCCATAGAAAAATCTGCCTGTCAAGTCAAAAACAAAGCCAGGGAAATTCAGACTTTAGCTGCCATTCGCATCATTCATGCTGCATGAAGATTGGGCAATTACTAAATGAGATGTATCACCGCTCAAATTTTACACCATCAAATTCAGGATATGTAGCACCAAGACCAGAATTTTAATCTCTCTTTAAAAATAAAAAGATAGGCCTTTAGCTAATTTAATACATGCTAAATAATCAGCAACCAACAATCCACTCTAATAGTGATAAAGTAGGAAGAGCTGAAAATGACTACTGCCAATTCATTCAAATCTCTCCCAAGCAGTGGCAATGGTTAGTACATTTTTTAAAGTTCATGCCCTAAGATAGTACTGTGGTGGTATGGTGTCCCTTGATTTTATACCTACACTTGCATGACATAATGAGTTCAGTCAAGAAGTGTCAAATCTGGGGGCCAACAAATTGATCAGAACTTCCTTTTCAATACCTGTCCCAGGTGGGTCTTCAGCATCATAAATTGACAATGCACTCTGAATTAAATGTCTGACTTCATACAGCATTAATTCCATGATTAGCTTCTTTCTGACAGCATATTTATTAACTTATTGCCACTCCTACCTAATTCTCTCTTAATTCATAAATTAGAAGATGTAATAAAATGATTTCCTGTATCTTGAAGTTACTTTACCCTTAGATTGCCAAGATCTTACTATACTGTTGGTGTAAATGTGGTTCACAATAATAATAAAGAAATTAATTTCCTTGGGTCTTTTTCCACCCACCTCATGCAGTATTGCACACTCCTGCAGAACTCCCTCTAAGAGGGTCATGTGGTTTCCAAGAGGTATCTCACAAAGGCTTACCACCAATTTTATGTCCTTCTTCTGAGACTCCTTTATTAATGGAAACTGTCCATAAAACCAACTAACCAATGGTACTCTACTATTTTTATTCATATTCTGGGGGGTTATTCTATTAACAGCCCCAGTACTGAAAAACTGAATAGTCCTGAACCAACTGGCAGAGAAGGGGGTCACTCTATGGTTGATTCCAATTACTAAGGTGAGGTTAGGGTGTCACTACATAATGAAGCAAAGAGGATTATGTTTGGAACCCAGGTGATTCCCTAGGGTGTCCCTTAGTATTCTCTTGACCAATGTTACTTCTTAATAGAAAATTTCAGCAACCAAATAAAAATAGAAGTACCAAGGACTCAAATTCTTCAGGAATAAAAGTTTGATCACTCTCTAGGAAAGAACAGAGGCTAGCCAAGGCACTGGCAGAGGATTAGGAGAACAAGAAATGGGTTATAGAATATGAAAGCTATGATCATCAAATTACACCTCATGACCAAACCCAGGAGATTTGGCAGCAGTGTTTATGTTCTTTCCTTGCTACCTTACATAAAGCATTGGCAATGGCTAGTGTTTTAGATTTTACATGGAAGTGAAGCTGAATTGACATTATCTTGTGATAATATGTATCTGATGGCATTCTGTGTGTGCCCATGTAAGAAATACATTTTTTTTTTTTTTACTCAAAGAATAGTGGTAAATGCTTAGGGGCAAAAGCTAGATACCTACTTGGTGCCCTCCCAAATCTACTTTTTTTTTTTTAAGATTTTATTTATTTGTCAAAGAGAGAGCCCAAGCAGGGGGAGTGGGAGAGGAAGAAGCAGGCTTCCCACTGAGCAGCGAGCCCAATGTGGGACTCAATCCAGGACCCTGGGATCATGACCTGAGCCAAAGGCCGACACTTAACCAACTGAACCACCCAGGCACCCCTCAAATCTACTCTTTACTCTTCTCCACCCTACCCTGTGCTGCAAGAGACACAACTGTTATTATAGCATTAATGGGATCTCTTGCCCTCTGGCTTCCCATTAAGTTTGACCAACAGGAGACAGCAGCAGAAAATTAGAAGGGAAGAAGAGTGAAGTCAAGTGTTTCTTCTTCCAGCACTTATCCTGCTGGGTTGCTGCAACTTAGCTGCATTTATCAAAAGCTACAACCCCTGTATGTAGCCTTTCCTACATTATAGCTCTCACTTCAGACTCCAGTAATTGCTTCCATTCCTTACCCCTTAAGTACATGACTCTTAACATGTTAACTATTATTAGTCCTAGGATGCTACACCATCTTTCACTGGTTTCTCTTTACCTTGTCCACATCTTTATAAATACTTCCTTTATGTGCTCTACCCATATGGAGAATGTACTTCTTTCTTGTCAGGACTGAAACTGGTACACAACACAATGAAAAAAAAAAAAAGAGCAAAACACTTCAACAAGCCTGTATGGAATAATCTCCATATCTGTGTCATAAAAAAAGTCTTACTAAATTTCAAAGGACTGAAATTTTAAAGGATTAAAATCCTTTTATGGTGTCCTCTCACCATGACAGGATTAACTTAAAGGTCTATAATGGAAAGAAATCTAGGAAAACCTAAAATGTTTGGAAATTAAACCAAATACTTCCAGATAATTCATGAGCCAAAAAAATGTAAAATACCCTAAAAATAAAATAATGAATGAAAGCAAAAATGCAATATACTAAATTTATGGAATGCAGCTAATGTAGTGTTTTAAGGGAAATTTATATCTTAAAATACTTATCAAAGAAAAAGATCTCAATTTAATAACCTAATAGTCCACTTTAATAAACTAGAAACAGAAGAGCAAACCAAACTAATGTAAGTAAGCAAAGGATATTGTTATGATTATAGTGGAAACCAATGACAAAGAAAACAAAACAATAGAGAACATCAATTAAACCAAGAATTTGTTCTTTGAAAAGATTGACAAGCCCTTTTCTAAACTAACCAAGAAAGTAAGAGAGGAAGTACAACCTATAAAATTAGGAATGATTTCTTATCCTACAGAAATTAATAGGATTATAAGGGAATGTTACAAACAATGTTATGCCAACAAATTAGACAACTTTGATGAAATGGACATATTCCTAAAAAGCCACAGATAACCAAAATTGATTCAAGAAGAAATAGACAATCGTAATCAACTTATAAGTAAAGAAACTGAACTAGTAATTTCAAATATTACCACAAAGAAAAGATCAAGGTCAGATGGTTTCACTGGTGAATTCTATCAAATATGTAAGAAAGAAATAATACCAATATTTCATAAACTCCTTCAGAAAATAGAAGAGGAGGAAACACTTCTCAGCTCATTCTACGAGGCCAACACCAGACAAGGTATTATGAGAATAAACCATAAATCAATATTTCTCATGAACATAAATGCAAATATCATTAGTAAAATAATAGCAAGTCAAATTCAGCAATATATAAAAATGATTATAGGGGCACCTGGGTGGCTCAGTCGATTGGGCATCCGACTCTTGATTTCAGCTCAGGTCATGATCTCAGGGTCCTGGGATCAAGCTCTACATTGAGCTCCACGCTCAGCAGGGAGTCTGCTTAAGATTAAAAAAAATAAAAATAAATAAAAGTAAAAATAAAGTTCTATTTAAGGTTCCAAAAAAATTAATTAAAAAAATTAAAATTAAAAAAAAATGCTCTCTCTCTCTCCCTCTCCCTCTGACCCTCCCCCTGCTCACTCTCTCTATATAAAATAAATAAATGAAACTTTAAAGAAAATGATCACAGACCATAACCAAACAAGATTTATTCCAGGAATGTAAGGTTAACATCTAAAAATTAATACAATAAAGGCCAAAAACCCTATGATCTTATGACGGAAGTCAACTCCCATTCCTGATTTTTAAAAATTTCAACACACTGGGACCAGGAGAGCCTAATTAACACATCCATCCTATTAATACACCCTATTAATACAATAAAGGCCAAAAACCCTATGATCTTATGACGGAAGTCAACTCCCATTCCTGATTTTTAAAAATTTCAACACACTGGGACCAGGAGAGCACTTCTTGAACTTCATAAAGAGCATTTAAGAAAAGCCTAGAAATAGCATCATATTTAATGATGAAAGACTGAGTAGTTTCTCTCTCAGATTAGGAACAAGGCAAGGAAAATAATATAGGTTTTTTTAAGCCAAGATAGATAAATTGAACTTCATAATTCTTTTTTGGGGGGGAGGGGAGAATAGAAGAAAATATTTGCAAATCATACACCTGAAAAATGATGTGTACCCAAAATATGTTTTAAAAAAAACACTTATAATTCAAGAATTGTAAGACATACAACCTAATTTTTAAATGGGCAGAAGAGTCAAACAGATATTTCACCAAAAAAGACATATGAATGCAAATATGCAATGCATTAATGATTCATGCAAATTAAAACCACAATGTGATACCACTACACACCTACTAGGATGACTATAATCAAAAGGAAACATAATCTAAAATATTGGCAAGAATGTGGAGGAACTGAAACCCTTATTCATTGCTGATGAAAAGGTAAAATGATGCAGCCTCCGTGGCATACAATCTGGCAGATTCTTAGGAAGTTAAACATAAATTTGTCATATAATCCAGCAATCCCACTTCTAAAAACCCACCCAAATTAAGTGAAACCGTAGCCACATGAAGATTTGTAAATGAACATTGATAGCAGTATTAAAACTGGAAATCATCCAAATGTCCATTAACTAATGAATGGATAAATAAAATGTAACATATTCATATATTGGAATGCTATTCATCAATAAAAAATGTACTGATCAAAAAAAAAGTACTGATCCATGCTTCAATATAGACATACCTTAAAAACAATATATACTTCTAAGAAGACATACAAATAGCCAACGTATACACAAAAAGATGCTCAACATTTCTAAATCATCAGGGAAATGCAATCAAAATCACAATGAGATATCACTTCACACCTGTTAGGATGGCTATTATCAAAAAGATAAGAGGTGCTCCTGGGTGGCTTAGTTGGTTAAGCATCTGCCTTCGCTCCGGTCATGATCTCAGGGTCCTGGGATTGAGCCCACATCAGGCTCCCTGCTCAGCGGGGAGTCTGCTTCTCCCTCTGCTTCTCCCTCCCCCTACTTGTGCTCTCTGTCTCAAATAAATAAATAAAATCTTTAAAAAAAAAAAAAAGGACAAGAGATAACATGTATTGGTTAGGATGCAGAAAAATGGGAACCGTTCTGTAATGTTGGAAGGAATGTAAATTGGTACAGCCACTATGGAAAACAATATGAAGGTTCTTTAGGAAATTAAAAATAGAGCTACCACATGATCCAATAATCCTACTTTGGTGTATATATCCAAAGGAAATAAAATCACTATCTCAAAGAGATTTCTGTACTCCCATGTTTATTTCAGCATTATTCACAGTAGCCAAGATATGGAAACTTTATGTGTCCATCCACAGATAAGTGAATAAAGAAAATATAGTGAATATAGTTAATAACATATTACATACTTAAAATTTGCTAAGAGAATAGATCTCAAGTGTTCTCACCACACACACATACACAACTATTAACTATGTGAAGTGATGGATGTGTTAATTAGTTTAACTGTAGCAATCATTTCACGATGTATACATATATCAAAACATGTGCACCTTAAATATATACAATTTTGTCAATCATACCTCACTAAAGCTAAAAAAGATAAAGGCAAATTCTAATAAACTAGAAAATAGAAAAAAAAAAACAGAAACAATATGCTAAGTGAAAGAAGCCAGATGCAAAAAACTACATATTGTATATGATTCCTTTTTTTATATACATGACTATAGTTAACACACAATGTAACATTAGTTTTAGGTGTACAACATAGTGATTCAACATCTCCACAGACTCAGCACAAGTGTAGCTACCATCTATCACCACACAACGGTGTTACAATACCATTGACTATATTCCCTGTGCTGTACCTTTTATTTCTGTAATTTATTCATTTCGTAACTGGAAGCCTGTATCTCCCACTCCCCTTCACCCATTTGCCCATCCCTCTCCCCTCTGGCAATCATCAGTTTGTTCTTTGCTTTTATAGGTCTGATTCTGTTTTATGTTTGCTTGTTTATTCATTTGTTTTGTTTGTTGGAATCACATGTAAATGAAATTATATGGTATCAGCCATAGCAACATTTTTCTAGATATGTCTCCTAAGGCAAGGACAACAAAAGCAAAAATAAATTATTGGGATTATGTCAAAATAGAAAACTTTTGCACAGCGAAGGAAATTAGTCCATAAAAGAAAAAGGCAACCTATTGTATGAGAGAAGATATTTACAAATGATATATCAAATGAGTCAGTATCCAAAATATATACAGAACTTACACAACTCAACACCAAAAAAAGCAAATAACCCAATTAAAAAATGGATAGAGGAACTAAATAGACATTTTGCTAAAGAAGACATACAGATGGCCAGCACACATGAAAAGATTCTCAACATAACTAATCATCAGAGAGATACAAATCAAAACCACAATGAGATATCACCTTACACTGGTCAGAATAGCTAGTATCAAAAAGACAAGAAATAAAAAGTATTGGTGAGGATGTGGAGAAGAAGAAACCCTCGTGCATTTGTGGGAATGTAAATTGGTGTAGCCATTGTGGAAAACAGTATAGACTTTCCTTGAAAAATTAAAAAATAGAAATGTCATATGATTCAGCAATTCCACTACTGGGTATTTATCCAGAGAAAATAAAAACGTTAATTCAAAAAGTTATATATACCCATGTTCATTGGATCATTATTTACAATAGCCAAGATAAGAAAACAACCTAAGTGTCTATCAATAGATGAATGGATAAAGAAGATGATAGATAGATAGATGATAGATAGATAGATAGATAGATAGATAGATAGATGATAGATAAATGATAGACAGATATAAATATATATATATATACATATGTGGAATTTTAATATTACACAGTCATAAAAAAGAATGATATCCTGCCATTTGTAACAGCATGGATGAATCTAAAGGGTCTTAATGCTAAGTGAAATAAGTCAGAGAAAGATATATGATTCCATTTTTAAGAAATGTTCAGAAAATACAAATTTATAGAGACAGGAAGCAGATTAGTAGTTGCCTAGAGCTAGGAGTGGTCACAAAGATTGACTGCAAATGAGCTTAACAGAATTTCCTGGAGTGATGGAAATGTTCCAAATTTGTACTATAATGATGATTGTGTAATTCTATAAATTTACCAAAAAAAACCCCATTCAATTATACACTTACAAATGGTGGATTTTGTTGTATATAAATATGCCTTGTGAAAAATAGGGAGAAAATCATGTGATACAAGGTCAATCTCTTTCTTAAAGATGGGCTGTGAAGGATGTGGCATTTGTTCAGACCCACATACAAAATTAATTTAAATGATCAGGAGTATATCTTCAAAATACTGGAGAAATGATTAGCAATTGCAATAAGGCATCATGCTGATAAAACTCTGTTCAATATGCTGATATTGGCACGTTAAGCCAGGTTGCCCACCCTTACCATAATGTCTTCGGACAAACCAGGTATAACTGTCAACCTATTCTAAACAATGTCTATTTTTCTTCTTCTTACTAGTAGAATAAGGCAAATTAGAATGCTTTCCTGAGGTCGCCCTCCTACAATGGTCACATTCATTGATATCTCTATAATATATCATATACAGTAACTTGCTGAAAATTACCCAATTTTCTAAGTAATTTGGGGGCTTGCACTCAAGACTAGGATAAATGCACAATTCCTTTCCTTTGAAACCCCAGAGCAATTTCTCACATATTTCTGCTCCAGAATTACAAGAACATTTCCTTTTTGTTGTACTCAGATGAGCTCCTTCTTCATGAAATATACTACATATTACTTTGAAATGCATGGTGAAGGATGCCTTCCGCCTCTGTTCCCAAACTCTCCTCCTTCCTGTTTCTTCCCCCCTGCTCCTATGGAAGGAAGGATGTAAGACGTGCCAGGGCTATTCTTTCTCCTCGAAGTCTTCAATCCACTTTTTTAAAAGAATCCCTAAAGAATTTTATTTCCTGTTCTGGTTTTCTTTTCAGGATCCATTTATCAAGAGCTTAATAACGATATATGCCCACTCTGGACTTTTGCCCCAATGTCACACGTACTGCACACTTAGAGATAAGTCTATGGGGTCAGCAATGTGGAAAGGCCTGCAGATTGACTCTTAGGAGTCATCCAGCTCAGCTCCAGCTCTGAATGTCATCATGATCGGACTGGGAAAACAAGATGCACATCTAAGAAACCACAGAGAATCAAGTTACTCAATTGAATTGCCAGAGAACAGAAAACAGTGTCTTAAATGGTTTCTTGAAAAATATAACTAGAGACAAAGTTTTGAGTGCAGGGAGTTTATTTGAACAGCAATCCCAGGAAGTACATTACCTAAATCAGGAAGTATGAGTAATGGAAAGGCGCTACCAGAGCTGACCACTGAGGGCAACTGACATGCTCTTTCCTGCTTGAGAACTCAGGGAGACATCATGAAATATACCAAATTGTCTCACTCAGCACCCATCCATCTTTGGCTGAGGAAGGCGGGAGGTGTTAATTCCCCAGCATTTCCAGCCTACCTTGTACAGGGGCGGGAAGAAGCCCTCAGGCAGAGGACTGCCTGTGCTTGCAGTAGGATGCCATCTGCAGGAACTGGAAAGGGGAATGTCAGGGAGATACAAGCAGAGCCAACACTGCTACAGTCAGTGAAGACTTTGTGAAGGATGGCATTTCAGATTCCTTAAACAATGCACTGTGAATTGGTTGAGAAAAATAGCCTGAGTGAGAAGAGAGAAGAGGGAACTGGGAGAGGGTGACAGCAAGCATCCCAGGCAACTGCCTTTTACAAGTAGCCTGTTATTTAAGTGGGGGGATATTACTTTTATCTTAGAATCTTTGTATTTGTAGGAATTAATCATCTCATGGTACACAGATCAGATTAAACTCGCATCAGAAAATGAACAGTTCTTGGTTCAGAAAGAAAGCAACTTGGGAAAGGAAAATCCTAAATAAAATGCATGTGTTAGGAAGTAAAAACTTGAGCAAAGGCTAATACTTACAGTTTTTATTATATAGCAAAGGAATGAACAACATTGGCCCTTAAGTCAAGTCAAAGGCCTATGAAGTACAGATGTTCCTCAACTTACGAGGGGGTTACATCCCAATAAACACTTCATAAGTTGAAAATAGCACAAGTTGAAAATACAAGTAATACACCTGACCTCCTGAACATCAGAGTTTAGCCTAACCTGCCTCGAACATACTCAGAATACTTACCTTAGCCCACAGTTGGGCAAAACCATCCAACACAAAGTCTATTTGACAATAAAGTGTCAAATGACTCATGTAATGGGCTGGAAACTGTACTGCAAGTGAAAACCAAAATGGCCGCATGGGTACAGAGTGGTTGTTGGTGTCTCGGTTGTTTTCCCTCATGACTGTGGGCTGAACGGCCGCTGTGGCTGCCACTGCCCAGCAGCAGGAGAGAGGATGAACTGCATCTCGCCAGGCCAGGAAAAGATCAAAATTCAAAATTCAAAGTACGGTTTCTACTGAATGCCTATCGCTTTCACATTGTTGCAAAGTTGAAAAATCATGGGGCCATCCGTACAAAGTACATAAAGCTTAATCCAAGAATACGTTTTCAGGATGTCTCAGACAGTGCCCTTCAAAGGGGCTTGTATATAAGAATCACCTATGACATGTCTTTAAAACCACAGATGCCTGAGCCAAATACCCAAATGTTTTGATTTAGAATCTCCTGGGGTAGATCCTAACTACCTGCATTTTTAAGATCCATAGATAATCCTAAAAAGCACCCTGGGTTGTGAACCACTGGTACAGAACAGAATGAATTATGAGTCCCATAATTTATGCAGTTGGACTGTGGGGGATGCCTGGGAGAAAAGGGAGAGACTGGGAGAGCAACTAGAAATTACCTCTGGCCAGTACATAAAATGGTATAGAGGGGAAAAAGAAAAGAATATGACAACACTAAAGGAAAAGAAGGCTCCCATCCCACTTATATGATGCCAAAAGGGGGTGCAGCATGCATCCTGCTAGTTCTATATAGCAAGGCCTGGCTCCCATAAGCCTCAATAACCAGGTGAGAAATGCCCCATAGAGTCTAAGGAAGTGGGACCCATTCAGGGTGAGTGTTAAAAAAAGCAAGGTCAGAGTTCAGGAAGACTTAATGGAAGAACTTCCCATTTCTTTAACCATCCTAAGTAAACAAATACAATCAGAAAGCAACAACTTGGTGGCACGCAGGATGGAGAAAGAGGATTTATCGGCTTCATGGACCAACCACTGATTGAATGTGGAATATTGAGAGCTTTGTTGATTAAATTTATTAATATATTTGTGTGCCAGTAGTACTCATAAGAAATGTGTTTAGGGAAAGAGCAGCACTTGATTTAGTGGGTTCCAGCTATAAAGCATACTAAATAAAGAGGATATATAAAAATCCTAATCCTTCAGGCCGACATGCTGTGCAGTAGCAATATGTATATGCTCCAGGAATATATACGATAGTTATACGGGAAAGCGTAATCTAGATGCTTCCTGCTCCACCCTGAAAAACATCAGAACACAAGAAACATCTTGTAATGGAAGTGTGAAATGATTTTAGTTTAACTGCACACATGTTCCAAGGTATTAAACACCAAAATGGATTAAACTGCATATTCTGCTCACTGGGCTCAGACCTAGTTCGCAGTGACATGGCTCAATGCACCAAGAAGGTTGGAATTGTGGATAAATACGGGACCCATTATGGTGCCTCCCTCAGGAAAATGGTGAAGAAGGTTGAAATAAGCCTGCATGACAAGTACACTTGCTCCTTCTGTGGCAAAATCCAGATGAAAAGACGAGCTGTGGGGATCTGGCATTGTGATTCCTGTATGAAAACCATAGCTGGTGGCGCCTGGACCTACAACACCACTTCTGCAGTCACGGTAAAGTCGGCCATCAGAAGACTGAAGGAGTTGAAAGACCAGTAAAAGCTCCACCATTTGAAACATTGCTAGCCTATAATAAATGGGTTAATTTAGGCAACAATAACAAAAAAGGTATATTGTGGAGAGCCCTACAATTGTCCCTCTAGAATCTTGCAAGTAGATGATGGATCTTTCCCAGTCTTATGAATCTCTATATATTGAGTAGTAAAAAGTAGAAAAGGGTCTCCAATCATATGCAAGTATTTATTGAGCCCAAATGTTAGCATTGTACTAGGTGTTTGGGGGAATATAAAAATAACAAAACATTTGACCCTTGTCCTCAATGACCTTATATTCTAATAAAGAAGATGAGAGTAATACATCCCATACAACAGCAGCAAGTGAAAACAAATTATGTTGTGTTTCTTTCATTCTAAGATGTCACTAATTATAGCTCATATCAATTTCTTGGATAACAAATTCTTAGAGAAAAGAAGAAGCATATTCATATCTATAATAATTGTGAGATGTGTCTTAATTCCAAAAACATTAAATTGTGAAAAACATGTATGTTTTATAGTGACAGAAATGTTGTAATTAAGAAATACATCATATAATACAGGCTATAATTTTAGCACAAAGAAAAATCAAAATGAGGGAAACCACCACATGCCTTTCTGTATCTGGTTCACATTTAATACTGTCCATCTCTACACTGGATGTTCTGTGGAACTTTACTTATCTTTTTCATGAAACCCTGTCTCCTCAGACTATAAGCCTCCAAGGACAGTAATGGTGTTTCATACTAGTGTTTCTCAAACTTTGCTGCAAATTAGACTCACCTGGGAAGATTTGAAAATCAAAATGCATAGGACACACTCAAACTAAACCAGACTTCAGGGGCTCGGGGCAGGGGGCTGAGCTTCCAAATTGTTTAAGCTTCCTGGACCATTCAAAGATGAAGTCAAGGTTGATACCCATCATTTTATACCTTTTTTCTATCGCCAATATCTAACAGCATTTTTGTAAATAAATGTTTATTGTCAATGATATTTTTTGAAGGAACTAGATGGAGTTTTAATCATCTTATCTCTCACTGATAAACACACACACACACAACAACGTGCATGAATTCCAGAACTTAATGTTGAGTGGGAAAACTTCAGAAACAAAAAAATATATACAGTATGATTCCATTCCTATAAAGTTCAAAATAGGCTAAAGAAATCAACGGTGTTATAAGTCAGTTCTCTTGAAAATGAGTACTGACTAGAGAGGCCATGAAATTTGGGAGTGCTCCAACATCTTGCTTCTTGATCTGGTAAATGTGTTCATGTTGTGAAAATTCATTGAGCTATACACTTATGAGCTTCTAAATGTATGTTACACTTCAGTTTAAATATTTAATTAAAATAACAAATGAAGCCATTTTAAAAGCTGGCTTTGAATTTCTCAGTAAAGATGATGACATGATCTAAATCACTTAGGCTCCATCTCTAATATGAACAAGATGAACAACAAACAATAGAACCCAGCCTCCCTCAAAAAATTCATCAGCAGAAATCAATTAGAAAAGGCCACGATTGAATGGCACAAAATTCAAAAGCAGAAATAGCTGCAAGCTGAATTTGGAGAATGATCTGTGTATGCATCCCCAAGGGGTGGTATGTATATATAACAGAATTATCAGGAGACCAAAGCCTAGTTCTCCAATAAATGGTTCTTCCCATATCCCAACCCCCAAAATCTCAAGCCACAGAAAAGTGGTTGAGACACAATACGAAAGTCTAAAAATCTAGTTCAGGAAAAATAAGTATGTGTGATCCCCAAAAAAGTCAACAAGAATTCATTAGTACTAAAACTAAATGAAGAGTAATTCTGGTTATGGTTGCACACACTAAATAGGAGCTAGATGAATCACATGAGAATCATATAACAGACTAGAGATAAATAAATAAAAGTAAGAGGAAAGAAAGTACAAAGAAATAGGGAGAATGAATGGGTGGAGAGAGGAAGGACAAAGGAAGAGGATCAAGAGGAAGTAAATGGAAGAAAGGAAGGAAGGAAGGAAGGAAGGAAGGAAGGAAGGAGAGAAGTAGGAAGGGAGGGGAGAAGAGAAGAAGAAAGAGGAGAAAAGGAGGGACAGAGGAAAGAAAGGTATCAACTCCAAGTCCAGAGTCTCTAGCTGATGCATGATTTCCAGATGTGGCACCTCTTCTTGATCCAGAGACCCAGGCTGTAAAAGGACAAGTTATCCGCGCTACCACACATCTAACAGACAGAAATTAAACAAGAATGACCAAACTGCAATAAATAGTTTATTCAGAAGTAAACCCTTTCGTTTACAGAGAGGAAGGATGGGAGCACACAGCAGCCTCTGGTCCATTGTAAGCCTGAAATCCAGCCGGGAAGATGCTGTGAGGGGCCAAGACTCTGGAGTGGGGAATATTCCTTCATCTGGCTCTGATTTTGTAACCTTTGAAGAGCTCGCCTGTCTACTGTTCTCCAGGCATCTTGCCTCTAGCCTCGAAAAGCATCATCCTTTTCAATTAAACTTATTTGTTACATTTGAAGAAGGCTTTAAAGCAGTAACTGAAGCAAAAGGATCAAGGCATTTGAGCAGTGAACCAAATAAGTCGGTAAACCTCTACAAAGTAGACATAGACAGAGCTCAGTCAAATATCTTTAAGAAAATTCATTTAGCCAAAGTGAAAAGTTGGTGCAGAGTAATGGCAGCAAAAGGATTTAAGAAATCCTTTGATTTGTCTCCCATTGTCTACAGAATAAAGTCTTAACTCTTAGCCTAATAGCTAGATCCTTCATAAACCAGCACCAACCCGACTTTCCAGTCTTATTTTCCTTGATTTCTTTTTGATTCTATAGAATCAAAATAATAACATGGTAAATTACTCAGAATTAGTAAACTATTAGGAATGTCCCCTCTAAATGAAGTGTGCCTATTTCTTGAGACCTCAATAATAATACTAAATAATAAAGAGTCCTTAGAACATTTCTGCACTCTGAGGATTTCTGCATATAGATAACATTAAGAGTCTGATGAAAGAATGTGAAGGGTTTTGTGCTCCAGACTCCTCCGGGTAATGTTCCATGTTCAGAATCTCTGAAAAAGATGAATTGCTTCACAGCTCTTTAGCAGTGATTCTCAAAATGGGTAATGTTGCCCCCTCAGAGAAATTTGTTAATGTCTGGAGACATTTTTGGTTGTCACAAATCAGAGGGGGGAAGGCAGAAAGAGCAGGGACTACTCATCTAGTGGGCAGAGGCCAGATGCCGCTAAACAATCTAGAGTGCACAGAACAGTCCCCCACCCCCTTGTTAAAGAATTATCTGATCCAAAATGTCCATAGTGCCACTGCTGATAAATCCTGCACTATAGTTTGGCCTACAAGCCCAAGAATGGACCCCAAAGAAAAAAGGAAATAGAGAGTTAGGAAAAAACAGTCCTCATCACTAACGGGGAGGAGGGGTGTGTTTTGGCAGAGAGCCCAAGAGAATAACTACACCTGCCTCCATTTCTTCAGCCCCCACACTCTACCCATGCTCTTTCCCATATGTCCCCATAGGCTCTCCGGATCCTGAAGGGAGCATTGCACAGAAGACAGATGGCCTTGCCTCTCACCCTCTGCTTGTCCACTCCTCTCTGGACTCCTTGACTTGACACAAATAATCCTAATTACCATTGCTATTTTCAGCTCAAAGACAGATATTTCTTAAAAGAGCAGGATCATCCTAAGAAGAAAGAAAGAAAGAAAAAGAGAAAGAACGAACTTGAAAAATCCCCAAACTTTAAGTCCTTGGCATTGAGTGCTTCAATTTCATGTCAGGGAGTCTGGACTTGGCCTGAAAGGAAAATGCAACAGAGCGTGCCATCAAAATAACTAGGTCAATTTTCAGCTTCTTCCTGGAAGGCTTTCTGCTCCTTCTCTGCCCTTCCTGCTGAGCCCTTAGCCTGTCTGTGCCAACCACCTTGATTTCAAATAACTGGCTCTCTCAGGCTACATCTCAAAGTCCAAAGGCCCCTGGGATTGAACAAATTGCCCACCTACTTTGAATCAAAGAATACAGTCCTTTCCTTCAATTTGGGCATCTGGAATTAGTAACACCTACAATGTGCAAGCACTAGACCACCTGGCGGAGAATGAAATTGTATGTGATGCCTGCTGGCATTCTGGGTTCCATCCACTGGCTCCATCAGAGCATACCATTGGACCTCGGGACCTGCTAAGTTTCATGCTGTACCTAGGGACATAGTTTCAGGCTCATGTCGGTGGAAAATACATGATTTATCAGGCTTATAAAAAAAATCAAACAATAAAACCAAAAATAAGCCCAAAGTATCAGGTTTAAGAAATCCAAAACCAGGAGGTAGGGAGGGAGGGAGAGAGGGAGGGAGGGAGGAAGGGAGGAAGGGGAGGAAAGGAAGGAAGGAAGGAAGGAAGGAAGGAAGGAAGGAAGGAAGGAAGGGAGGGAGGAAGGAGAGAGATGAAGGGAGGAAGGGAGGAAGGAAGGGAGGAAGGAAGGAAGGAAGGAAGGAAGGAAGGAAGGAAGGAAGGAAGGAAGGAGAGAGAGAGGAAGGGAGGGAAGGAGGGAAAAACAAATGGATGTCAGGAAAGATTCTTTTCAATCAAACCTTCCCAGAACATGGCATCCAGCTTTTATATAAGAATATGATATAAATAAAGACATCAATTATAGAAGTTCTCATAGTTCTTCAACTATTTCTTTATGTATCTCTTTCTACCTATAAACACCTATGTATCCAAGAGAAGGAACTTAATTTTTGTCTTATATACTCAATATGCAACAGAATGCCTGACTCATACTGGGTGCTTAATAAATTGATTGATTCCTAAACCTTTCCTTGTATTCTTTTTTCAAAGACCACCCTCCAATGTTCTCCCAAGGACACCTGTCTCCCAGTGGTCAGCACTCTTTGACCCCATGACCCTACCTACTATACCTACACCGAGTGCATGTTAAGAGCTGGCTCTTCCCAGCTATTTCTTCTATATTAACTGTTTCTTCTATATTAACTGGCTGGGAACTACTTCTTCTATATTAACTGGCTACCACTTACAATCAGTTGGCTAGTGTTACAAACAATGTGGGATTTGTGTCCTAATGAATAATTTTTTAAAAATACCTCCTTTACTTTTAACTATGACTTTTTGAGGACAGTATCCATCCATACTGTATTACTTATTGGTTGACACTGCTGAATTCAACTCTTTCTACCATGCTGTCCTACAGATAGTAGATACAAGCACCTGCTGAACAAATACTCGATTCATTAAAGAGATACCCTCTCCTAGCATCATAGAAGGGGCTTATAAAATAAGTGTATCTTTGGGCGCCTGGGTGGCTCAGTTGGTTAAGCGACTGCCTTCGGCTCAGGTCATGATCCTGGAGTCCCGGGATTGAGTCCTGCATCGGGCTCCCTGCTCGGCAGGGAGTCTGCTTCTCCCTCTGACCCTCCCCCCTCTCATGTGCTTTCTCTCATTCTCTCTCTCTCAGATAAATAAATAAAATCTTTAAAAAAAAAATAAGTGTATCTTTGTGTTGTGTTTACATAGAAAACAAGCACATGCTGATTCCCACATAAATTTTTCCCAATGAGAAAAATAAATAGGGAAAAGTAAGGGATAAATCATACTAAAAACCATAATACCACCATCAGCAACAACCTCCGAAAACATGGATGTTTCTGAACTGTAGTAAAATAAAGAAGAATTTGCTCCTAGTTGAAGAGCTTAGGTGTAATTTTCTTATAATAGGACAAAAAAAAAAAATGGAAAAAAAAAAAAGTCCTAACTTGACGTGCAGTCTGTCAGGGATGACTTCTTGAGTAAATGAAGTTTTAGAGTTTCTTTTTTAGACATGAAAGTTTGGTGAAGACTTAGGTATTTCAAAGACCTAGAAGATGAGAGAATGGCACGGAGTCAAGACAGCAAGGCACGCCAGCTGCTGAACCGCTGAAGAAGCTAATGTAGGCTGGACAAAGCAGTGAATAGAAGGAGAGAACAAGAGCAATGTCAGAGACAAGGAAGTTAAGGCATCATGAGTAATGCTATAAAACGGAAAAACTGGGTGAGGTGATCTCTAATATTATCTATCATTCCACAAACACGTGGACACTGTTGCCAACTTCTACCCTGTGCTCGCCTATCAGGACAATGTATCCCCCTCTATTTGCTCCAGAAGCAGTTGCCAGAAAGCCAAGCTCTAATAGAGTAGAATATGATCACAACTTAAACAACAATCCTTTTGAAGTAAACCTCACGTTCTCAGAATATAAGTTATTAGAAAATTACTACTAGAAACCCACAGTGAACACTTTAAGACCTAATTTTTAAAATATATAGGATTATAGTGAGAAAAACTATAGAAATGACAAAAACCATCATTTTCTTCAAGACAGCTCAGCTCTATCTAATGAAATTTTTTAAATGACTATATGTGCCAAGTAAGAACAAAGGGAAATGGAACTAACATGTACTGATTTGTAAGTTATCTTATACAATCAATGTCCAAATCATGACTAGCTTCTATTATGCCCTTACGTGGTAGCAAGTATGTTTGGAGGAAAACTATGTGCCAGCCATTTCTCTGGATGTTTTATGAGAATATTTAATCTCCCAGAGACAAATATTACTTTCACTAGCTCACAGCTGAAGAAAGGAAGACTCATAAACATCTAAAAAGTTCTTAAAGTATGAGGCAGCCCCAGGATTTGAACTCCAATTCTTCTAAGCTCAAACTCTCATGTCTAATACATCAGAGTACATCCCAGACTTTGAAATTTCACAGGCCAGTAAAACTTCAAGAACTTTCAGAGATCAATGTAAGATTGCCAATTTTTTGTTTTTCTAAGTAAAGACATTAAACACACATACACACCCACACCTGTCAGCATTTCAACAATGAACATTTTGACACCAAAAGAGTGAAAAAACTTAGCTTTATAAATGACTTGCTATATATCCTAAATTTTATTACATTGCCTCAAATAGGGAAATTTTGATCAGGTGGTGAAAACCTCAGCTCAACACTGTACATCTGAACACTTGCCCTTGGGAAATGTTGCATGTCGCCAGAGAGCATCTTCATGGTACAATGGCAATAAAACACCTCCACCTGGACTTGGGTTGGATCTACTGCTAAAATCCTAAAAGCTGTCAGGGCTGACTTCCAGCCATCCACATGGATCAAGGTGTCCAGAAGAACATGGGGAAAATGTAAATTTGGAGGCACCTTGATGGCTCAGTTGGTCAAGCAACTGCCTTCGGCTCAGGTCATGATCTCAGGGGTCCTGGGATCAAGCCCCGCCTCGGGCTCCCTGCTCAGTGGGGAGTCTTCTTCTCCCTCTCCCTCTGCCTCTGCCCCCCCACCATGCTCGCTTTCTTCCTCTCTCTCTCTCTCAAATAAATAATCTTTAAAGAAAAAAGAAAATGTAAACTTGTATGGAGGAGGAGGAGAACATATAGATAACTTCAAACCAACACACATAGGGTATCTGTGGCCACATTCAAGAGCAGATATTGCTATGTTTGCCACTGTTCTCTATAAATTGTTACTCTGATAAAAGATATTTCTGTATTGAAATTAAACATTTCCTGAAACTGGGGACAAATAAGGAAGCTCGGGTGCCTTGCTTGGAATTAGTTGTTTACGTTAAACTATGTAAATTTTGCACAAAATTTGCACTACCTGAAGGGGGCATAAAATTTAGTAGAAAAGCCAAACAGACAGATCTGGGCTCTCCACCTTGTTTTGAGTCACTTACTCTATGACTTCTAGCAAACCATTAAATGTTTCTTGGTCTCACTTTCTCACTAGTGGAAGGAGAGACTGAGAACATTGCTCTCCAAGCTTCCTTTCAGCTCCATTAAACTCTACTTGACAACATCTGAGCTAATGGCTTATTTACAAAAAAACTTACTTTATTCTTACTACTTTTATTTTTCTCTTTCCAATTATATTAGCATTTCTGAGTACTGTAGAAAAATTGGAAAAATAAACACAAAATATGAAGAAAAAATAAATAATAATCCTACCACCCAGAAACAACAATGCTAACAATATTGTATTTTTCCAAGTATGTTTTTACATGGCTTATAAAATATTGCACATAAAATTTTTCATCTGCTTTCTCTTGATATAATATTAAGAATTTTTCAGGACACGTGGCTGGCTCAGTCGGTTAAGTAGCTGCCTTTTGGCTCAGTTCATGATCTCAGGGTCCTGGGATGGAGCCTCACGTGGGGCTCCCTGCTCAGTGGGGAGTCTGCTTCTCCCTCTCCCTCTGCCCCTCCCCCAGCTTGTGTGCACGTGTGTGCACACTCTCTCTCTCTCTCTCAGATCAATAAATAAAATCTTTAAAAAAAAGGATTTTCCCAGTGTAATCAAGTATTTTCCAGAAACATACTTTTTAAAATACATGTTTTGATTGATTTAAAAGTAATATGTGTTTATTATAGGATGCAAACTAACAGAAAAACACGAAGAACAAAATGTTGTATTTCCTAAGGGTTAATTCCTATTAATCCTTGGATGTAAATATTCCAGATATATATTATAAAAATTTTCCATACTAATTTTTTAAAATCAAGTAATGGCCATGTAGTACATGATTACAGGAAATTACCAAATGTATTTATACAATCGCTTACTATTGTTGCATGCTTAGGTTTTTAATCCAGTCTGATTTTTAAAAATCAGATGTTACTATTGCTCTTTTATTAATAATAATAGTGTTACTAATATACATTTTACCATTTCAAACTTAAAGCTGCTAGTTTGCTATAATAATTACAGTATATTTAACCGTTGGCTCTGTCCCAGGCATTGTCCCAAGCATTTCATTTAATCCTCATGACAATCTGGTGTGATAAGTACTATTTTATCGCCATTTTAGGATGAGTATACCTAGGCTCGGCAAGGTCAAAAACTTGCCTCAGTTTGGTAAGATTCCTAAGTAACAGAGCTGGGATTAAGTCTTATCAGACATCAGAATCCAGGCTCTGAACCTGGAGACTATGCCAATTCATCAGGATGCCAGACAGTGAATAATATTTATTTGTTTGCATAAAGACTCACTTAGTCTTCTGAACAACAGAGGTCTTATTATCCCCCCATTTAGCAGATTGGATAACGGAAGCTTAATGGAGTTACAGAACAATAAAAGTCAGCAAATGACAGA
The DNA here is from genome assembly GCF_054177405.1 of Leptonychotes weddellii. Lineage (NCBI taxonomy): Eukaryota > Metazoa > Chordata > Mammalia > Carnivora > Phocidae > Leptonychotes > Leptonychotes weddellii. The sequence goes on from NC_138369.1 coordinate 66,149,662, forward strand.
AACAGGAAAGAATGTAATATTAGTGACCCAGCTTTTTTATTTTTTTAAGATTTTATTTATTTATTTGAGATAGAGCGAGAGTGAGTGAGAGAGAGCGAGAGAGCACAAGCAGGGGGAGCGGCAGAGGGAGAGGGAGAAGCAGGCTCTCCACTGAGCAGGGAGTCCAACCCGGGGCTCAATCCCAGGACCCTGAGATCATGACCTGAGCCGAAGGCAGATGCTTAACCGACTGAGCCACCCAGGTGCCCCGACCCAAAGTTTTTTAAACATTTCACAGAGATTTTAACACACTTTATTTACTGGTTTAACTAATTCATTTAGTTTATTTAGCTCATGTGTTTTCAGCTTAGTTTTTAAACCTTCTTTATTTCTCTTTTTTGTTTTCTCCATTTTTCTTTCTATAGTATAGAAAAAGCACATGTCCTATTTTTAATTTTGTTAATGGTTACCTTAGGTTTTTTTCCAAAATCATCCTTGGACCTACATTCTTCAGCTTCTCAGAATCAAGGGTAAAAGAGTCTCTTTTTAATTTCTTCTTCTATAAGGCGTGGAGGTACTCTTTTATCCACCCACCCTCCATGGGCTCCTTCTGCATCCACTTCTCAATCTTTATTACTACAATCTAGTAATACGTTCTAATCAATATTATTACAACATTACTATTTGTTAATTTGCAATTAAATGCATTCCTTATTAATAAATATGTAAAATATTAAGTTTATTAAACTAAAAGGTTGTTTTTGCACTATGCAGCTTTTCAAAAAACAAATTTAACACAAGTATTTGGTTACATAAGAAGATGTCCAGTAATTATTTTTTAGATGTGTCTCATTGAGCTAATTCCAGCAACGCCACAATCACCTTTGCGCAGCATCCTCATTCATGAGCTCCAAGCTTCATCCTTCCTGCAGTCACATGGCAACTCCTCTTCTAGGGCCATTTGATTTGCATGCCCTTGTAGATCTCTCTCCACCCTGGCTGGTTGCTCACAAGACTGTTTTTCCTTGTCTTTCAATTCAATATTTATTATCTGGATAAATTTGAATATGGATCTCTTTTCACCTATTTGTCCAGGATCATAATGGAATCTTTCATACGCCTAAACCAGCCTCCTTAGCTCATTTATTACAATTACGTTGTTGTTGTTGTTCTTATATTCCTCTTGTGAACACAAATTATCCATTTGTTGAATCTTTCTTCTGTTTTCTGCTTATATTATCTTCTTTCTTATTATTATTGTCAAATTTATCTTTCATTTCTACATTCTGGGAGAGTGTGTCTTCATTGATTTTTCTATAATGCTAAATCATCACTTTTTTGCCTCCAAGGTAACTTTAGTCCCACTATTTAATTTTTAATGTACTTGTAATCCTTCTTAATATTATTCTTCTCCCTTTTCATTTTGCCCTCTTGTCTTTTCATCAGAGCCTTTTATCTCTTTATAATTTTGGGCTACAATTCCATAGAGTCCACGCCTCCTTGCGTCCTGTTGAGAATGCCTGTTTCTTGATAGTTTATTCTAAATCTACAGTAGGTTAGTTTTAGAGTTGTGATCATCTTCAAAGACTTCATGAGTCTGTTCTCTTCCCTTATTTTATGCAATTTTCCCATTAGCTCCATGTTGGATGTGAGTTCAGTTCATGCTCTTTCTTCATCCTTGCTGAGAAAATACTGCCCATGCTAGGCCCAGCTCTTTGACCACTGAAAAGTCACCAATGCCTGTCCAGTTGCTAGGTTCTTGCTACTTCTTACCTGGAACAGTGCTCTCTGTCCTACGGAGATAATGTTCCTTTTCCCATCATCTTTCTGGGTCTCTGGTTCTCCAAATCAAGGAAGACAAGTTACCATTTACAGAATGCACTGCCACATGCTTTTACTTTTCTGCTACCTTTCACACTTTCTTCCTGGAGACCCTATCTCCCAGGTTGCCATTGGCCCCTACCGGATAACGTGAACTTCTTTGCCCTTAGTCTCTAAGAGTGGCTGCCTCTGAGCTCTCAAATAAAGTTGATGAGGGAAAGGGGAGGGGGAAGAGTGATCTGGCTGCCTCAAAAATCAGCACCAAGTCAGTAGACCAACGGCTCTGAAATTTTAGGTGCATCCCCCACCCTGAGTTTCTGATTCAGTACATCTGAGATGAGGCTCATGAATTTGCATTTCTATCAGGTTACCAAGTAATGCTGATGCTGCTGATCTGAGGACCATGCACCTAGGTCCACTGCAGGAGAGGGATGTATGCTCTTTTCTCTGATTAGTAAGACCCCACTGAGTCAAAGCAGACAGCAGGAGTGGAGGATGCCTTTTTTTTTCCAGGTGGGTTCTATATCATGAAGCCAAGCTTGAACAGGTTTTCTCTCATTAGAAGAGAATAAAAACTTCTAGTGTTAACTTATCTGTTGATTTTGGCTTTCAGGAGAGGTTACTATAGATATTTTATTGAGAAAGGGTGTTTTAAGGGCTTCTCACCAGCTACCATTTTAAACCAGAAGTTTGTAAACATCATTTTTTTTAAAACAACATAATATTCCTTCCAATGGATGTTCCATAATTGCTTCATCATTCTCCTAATGTTGTGCTCTTAGGCTATTATCAATTTTTCAGTATTAGTAAGTAAAGCCACATTGAACACCTTTATAAATGAAGTCATTTCTGAATTTTTATATTATTTCCCCTGATAAATTATGAAAAGAATAATTACATCACCCCTGATACAAATAGCCAAATTCTTTTTTCAAAAATGTACTGTAGCAATCAACATTGGGTATTCTCACAGGAGAGATAACCCACTATTTTGTTAATTTAGTATAGGAAATTACCCAATGTTAACTTAATATAGGAAAAAGAGTAATATCTCATTATTGTTTTAGTTTGCTTTTCTTAGATTAGACTTTTTTTTTTTTGGTCAAGGAATAGTTGTCCCCATACCCTGCACACTCCAACCTTTCCTGAAACCAGGCACACACCAAAACTAGCATAATATAATAATATTCTGGTAGGAGGAAAGGCCAGAACCTCCTTCATCATAATAATATACAGAAGAATGTAGAAAACCTGAAAGACTCCCCCCCCAAAATTGCTACAACTGATACAGGAATTCAGCAAAGTCGCAGGATATAAAATCAATGCGTAGAAGTCTGTTGCATTTCTATACACTAACAATGAAGCAGCATAAAGAGAAATCAAGGAATCAATCCCATTGAAAATTGCACCAAAAACCATGATACCTAGGAATAACTCTAACCAGAGGTAAAAGATCTGTACTCTGAAAACTACAGAATACTTATAAAAGAAATTGAGGAGGACACAAAGAAATGGAAAAACATTCCATGCTCATGGACTGGAAGAATGAATATTGTTAAAATGTCTATGCTACCCAAAGCATTCTGTATTACAAGCTGTATTCATCGAGATAGTGTGGCGCTGGCACAAATCAGACACATAGATCAATAGAACAGAGAACCCAGAAATGGACCCTCAACTCTATGGTCAACTAATCTTTGTCAAAGCAGGAAAGACTATCCAATGGAAAAAAGACAGTCTCTTCAACAAATGGTGTTGGGAAAATTGGACAGCCACATGCAGAAGAAGGAAACTGGACCACTTTCTTACACCATACAGAAAAATACATTCAAAATGGATGAAAGACCTCAATGTGAAACAGGAATCCATTAAAATCCTGGAGGAGAACACGGGCAGTAACCTCTGTGACTTTGGCCACAGCAATTTGCTAGACAGGTCTCCAGAGGCAAGGGAAACAAAAGCGAAAATGACCTATTGGGACCTCATCAGGATAAAAAGCTTTTGTAAAACAAAGGAAACAATCAAAAAAACTAAAAGGCAACCTATGGAATTGGAGAAGATATTTGGAAATGACTTATCACATAAAGAGCTAGTATCCAAAATCTATAAAGAACTTATCAAACTCAACACCCAAAAAAACAAAAATTTCTGTCAAGAAATGGGCAGAAGACATGAACAGACATTTCTCCAAAGAAGACATACAAATGGCCAACAGACACATGAAAAAATGCTCAGCATCAGGGAAATACAAATCAAAACCACAGTGAGATACCACCTCACACAGGTCAGAATGGCTAAATTAACTCAGGAAACAAGAGATGTTGGTGAGAATGCAGAGAAAAGGGAACCCTCTTACACTATTGGTGGGAAGGCAAACTCGCGCAGCCACTCTGGAAAACTGTATGGAGGTTCCTCAAAAAGTTAAAAAAGAACTACACTATGACCAAGCAGTTGCACTACTAGGGATTTATCCAAAGGATACAAACATAGTGATTCAAAGGAACACATGCACCAAATGTCTATAGCAGTAATAGTCACAATAGCCAAACTAGGGAAAGAGCCCACATGTCCATCGACAGATGAATGGATAAAGAAAATGTGTGAATATATATATAATGGAATATTACTCAGCCATCAAAAAGAATGAAATCTTGCCATTTGCAATGATGTGAATGGAACTAGAGGATATTATGTAAGTGAAATAAGTCAATCAGAGAAAGACAAGTATATGATTTCACTGATATAAGGAATTTAAGAAACAAAACAGATGAACAGGGGAAGGGAAGGAAAAATAAAATAAGATAAAAACAGAGGGAAGCAAAGCATTAAGAGACTCATAACTAGGGAACAAACTGAGGGTTGCTGAAGGTGAGGGGGGTGGAGGAATGGGGGGGCAATTGAGTGATGGGCATTAAGGAAGGCATGTGATGTAATGAGCACTGGGTGTTCCATGCAACTGATGAATCACTCAATTTTACCGCTGAACTGATAAAATACTATATGTTAACTAAATTGAACTTAAACTAAAAAATTTAAAAATAATAATAATATACAGAAGATGCATTGGCAGGAAGCTCATTTCGGCATGTGAAAGGTCTTTTTTGTACTCTGTCCTCAGGGTGAGTCATGCTGAAGGCCTGATCTTCCCTACACACCTCCAATCCAGCCACCTCCAGTAACTAAAGCCCTTTGACCTTTCCAGAGCAGAAATGGATGTAGAATAATGATCCAAACTTTCACAACAGGCTAGACATAAGAAAAGGTAGGTTCCTGGGACAAGAGATATAAAGGAGGGACAAGGGAAAGGAAGCAATGATTTTTTTTTTTAAGATTTTACTTATTTATTTATTTGAGAGAAAGAGAGAGAGAGACAGAGAAACAGCATGAGAGGGGAGAGGGTCAGAGGGAGAAGCAGGCTCCCCGCTGAGCCGGGAGCCCGATGTGGAACTCGATCCCAGGACTCCGGGATCATGACCTGAGCCGAAGGCAGTTGCTTAACCAACTGAGCCACCCAGGTGCCCGGAAGCAATGCTATTTTAAAAGACCAAAAGCTGGGAGAAAAGGGGAAGAACCTAGGGAGAGCCAGAAGTTGCAAGATCCTTAGCTGACTTTTCCTAAAAGTAGGAAGCTCAGACCCAGCATCTATACTTTGGGGACCCAAGGGGTGAAACAAATAGCTTATAGGCTCTCTTTCTGAATTCTTTCCCAAAACACACAAAGCTACCACACTGGATAGGGTGGAACAGTGCTTCTCAACAATGGCTGCAATTAGAATTGGAAAAAAAAGAAAACTGATTCCAGTGGCCACAATGGGGCATTAATCTTGTTTAGAAATTCCTCAGATGATTTTAATGTGAAGCCACGAGTGATGAGAAGTTTGGGGAAAACCCTTCATCTCCAAAGTCAAGAACTGATTGCTCTTCTTATATGTTAAAATCCTTCGCCAGTTAAGGGAAGTTCATTTGGGAATGAACTATGCCACTGCATTCCACAATAAAGACTGTGGTGTTAAGTTAGGAAGTAAATTTGAACACTTCTCCATAAGCCATTCCTCAGTCATTCAGATGGTGGGTTTATAGCTATAAATCAGGGTAGTGTCTACCTACTTTCTGAGTCTACCAGCTCAGAGCTGATTGCTGATCATTTGTAAAGTGCCATGGAGCATGGTTTCTGGATGAGTTCTAAGTACAGTATTATTGTCTCTCTTGTTCTACCACATGCTGGAGTGTACATTTAATGATGTGTAAACAGAATCGCTGAAATGTAAATGCTGTTACAGAAGCAAAATTCCCTTTGTTTTCCTCCTCTGAACACTTAAACTTGCCTGTCTATAATAGCAAAGCTTATTACGATGGATTTGAGATTAGATACTATACTAATAAAGCTCTTTTGCTATTTTAAATTTTAAGTAATTGAGGTTGTAGGATGCTAGAAGGGATCCCTAAAGGACCCTTTAAAAATGTCCTAAAGCTACCAAGGGACATACAAGTAGGATATATAAATAAATTCTTCAAATCAATAAGAAAAAAAAGAGAACCCAAAGGGAAAAAAAATGTGCAAGTGATTTGAACACACCCACATAACATGTGAATAGATGCTCAACTTCACTAGTCAGCAGGGAAATAAAAATTCAAAACACAATAAGATACCTATATACATCAACAAGAATGACCAAAATTAAATATACAAAGAATATCAAGTGTTGGCAACTGGACTCTCATACACTGCTAGTGGGGGTATAAATTGATACAATCACTTTGGAAAACTATTAGAAAGATGAACATATATACCCTCTGTGACCTAGTAATAGGCACCCCTTGTCACAGCAATTTGTGATTCCTATAACCCAACAATTTCACTCCTAAGTATTCCTCCAGCAGAAATTTTTGTTCAAGCATGAACAAGAATGTTCATAACAGTACTATTCATAATAGCAAAAATCTGGAAACGACCCAAATATCCATCAAGAGTAGGTTAGATGAATGTATTATGTATATTCATACAATGGAAAACTGTCAACAATGATAAAGAACTACTTATGACTTACTCATAACAACATAGGTAAATCTTACAAACAGAATAATGAGTGAAAGAAGCCAGATACAAAATCATACATATATATGACTTCAGTTATATGAAGTTCAAAAACAGGCAAAAACTCGTCTACAATATTACAAGTCAGGATAGTATTTATCCTTGGGTAATAGGTCGGGAACAGTGACTGCAAGAGAGGAAAGAGGATTTTTGAGATACGGCAATGTTCACTTTCTTGACATAGGGATGGTTGTGTTAATGGACTCATTTTGTAATAAATAAGCTGTAAGCAAATGATTAATATACTTTATTCTACACATATAGAAAGTCCTTTTAAAGTAAACAGAAGGGGTGCCTGGATGGCTCAGATGGTTAAGCATCTGCCTTCGGCTCAGGTCATGATCTCCAGATCCTGGGATCAAGCCCTGCATCGGGCTCCCTGCTCAGCGGGGAGTCTGCTTCTCCCTTTTCCTCTGCCCCTCCCCACTGCTCCTGCTCTCTCTCTCTCTCTCTTTATGTATCTCTCTGTCTCAAATGAATAAATAAAAAAATTCTTTAAAAAAATAAATAAAAGTAAACTGAAGTTTAGGATAATCTTATTCCACAACTGTGAATTATAAAAGGCGAATTTATTTACAATCCAGAGAGCAGAGAGAAGAATTCTAATACCACCACCTGCTAGCCAGGTAGCGGTGGGGAAATTATTTCATGTCTCTGAGCCTCTGCTCCTTCAAGTGTATGCATTAATTCTAACAGCTACAGGAACTAGAATTAAATGGCATACAAGTTAAGTGAAAATGCCCACCATGGTGTCCAATGTATAATAGGAGTTCCACAAACATTGGTGGAATTTCTATGTGTCATATTATTCCCATGTGAAATGAACAAAGAAAAATAAAACTGTAAGAAAGAGCCTTAATCTACTTTCTTAGGCAGCTCAACAATGTGATCTGATTCAAATCTATCTGACTGCAATTCTTTCAACTTTTGTGTTTGGTCTAATATTCTCTGGAAGATGATAGCTCTGATGAACTATTTGTTTCTTCCACCCTTGCTAAAATTCATCCAACACTCTTACTAAAAAATTTAAGTTGCCATTGCAATGTTAGGAACCCTGAGTGTCTCCAGTTATCTCAAGGGCTATAATGGAATTTTCTAAACAAATCTACTTCACTTTATTCTTTAATATGTAACTACATGTTCTAAAAATAATTAGAAAGACACATGCATAAGGTAAGGAGGTAATATATGATATCATGAAACCAAATAAACAATGAAAAATCTTAAGAATTATTCATTTAAATCAGGAGTTGGCAAACACTTTTTTATAAAGGACCAGATAGCACCCTTTTTAGACTTTGTAGCCACATCATCTTTGTTGTATGTAACTACTCAGCTCTGCCATAGTGTAAAAGCAGCCATAGATAATATGTAAATGAATGGTCATAGCTGTGTTCTTTTTTTTTTTTTTAAGATTTTATTTATTTATTTGACAGAGAAAGACACAGCAAGAGAGGGAACACAAGCAGGGGGTGTGGGAGAGGAAGAAGCAGGCTTCCCGCTGAGCAGGGAGCCCAATGCGGGGCTCAATCCCAGGACCCTGGGATCATAACCTGAGCTGAAGGCAGATGCTTAACGACTGAGCCACCCAGGCACCCCATAGCTGTGTTCTAATAAACCTTTATTTACAAAAACCTACAATGGGCCACATTTGGCCCACAAGTTCTAGCTTGCTAACCCCTGATTTAAATGTGAAGCCAAAAGTGATTTTTTTTTTTTTTAATAATGACCTATCTCTCAACTCTTTCAGGCTTGTTTTAAGATTTTTTTTTTTTTTTTTTTTTGCAAGAGAGAGAATGAGAGACAGAGAGCATGAGAGGGAGGAGGGTTAGAGGGAGAAGCAGACCCCCCGCTGAGCAGGGAGCCCGATGTGGGACTCGATCCCGGGACTCCAGGATCATGACCTGAGCCGAAGGCAGTTGCTTAACCAACTGAGTCACCCAGGCGCCCCCAGGCTTGTTTTAAAACAGCTGGAGAAATATCCAGTCAATTGAATTCAAACCAACTTGGGACGCAGATGGAGGGCCTTTCTTCCAGCCCTGAACTAACCGAGGATTTGTTCCTCTTTGACCTAAACTCATGACAACTCCACAAGGATGAGGTACCGTATTCCTATTCCTCTTCTAGCTTTAGCACAGCTGTGCCCTTCCTGTCAGCAAACTCCGGGGCTGTCGGCATCTTCATTATAATGCCAGCATCTCAGGAGATTATAAATCTGCCTAAGATAGCCTGAGCTAAAACTTGGCATGACAGCTTCTAGACCAAGAATTTTCTCAAGGATGAGCAAGCTGGCTCAACAAGAAGTAAGTTCATACTGAAAGCCAGGCCAAAAAAATTATCTTTTTAGAGTTCAGAACAAGTTCTGGTTGTGAAGATTCTCACACAATTCAATTTAATAAGCATTTATTGAGTTCCTACCATGGATAGTGTCTGTTATTTTCTCTGCCCCACTTTACTTCCTTTGGGGAACTGCATCTCCCCTAATTCATGGTGGCTTCTAATGGAGCTGTCCATCAAGGATGCTTGCCTTGCCATCCCCCAGAGTAATTCACATGACCCAAGTGAACCAATTATATTATTCCAACTCCCAAGGCACAGCATGGATCCCAGGACAGTTTGGGACTGTTTCCTTTTTCAAAGCTGTTACAATTTCTTGGAAGAAGAGAACCTCTCTCCTTCTTTGCTATTATAAAGTGGCCCCATGAACCTGCTGTGTGGGATGTATCTGAGGGATCCTGGGACATCCTGTTGGTGATATCCAGTAGGCGGTTAGATCCAGGTTAGAGCAATGGATTTGGGAGTCATTACTATGCTTCAAAAAACACTTTGAGGGGTGCATGGGTGGCTCAGTTAGTTAAGCTCTGCCTTTGGCTCAGGGTATGATCCCAGGGTCCTAGGATGGAGCACCGCATGGGGCTTCCTACACAGTGGGGAGCCTGCTTCTCCCTTTCCCTCTGCCCCTCCCCCTCCCCCTTCTCATTCTCTCTCTCTCTCTCTCAAATAAATAAATAAATAAATAATCTTAAAAAAACCACACATTTTGAAGAAACTTCTGGCATCCTCCAATTCTCTGAAACATAGCTTTAAGGGTACTAAGAACACAACTAGAAAGTAAGGAGTAAAAATAACTACTCAACAAATATATTGTGTTGCTACCACATGGTTCATTCCAGGCCAGGTGCTAGGGATTTAAAGATGAATGAGAATGATGTATAGTACTGATAAGGAGATATAAATTCAATGCCCTTATCAGCTGGGGACTTCTGGTCCCTTAAGATTTAGGTAATATGATATTATGTCCCTATACTATGACCCATGTAAGTCCAAAGCCTTCCTGAAAGTTTCTGTGGAGTCAACACTGTCTTTAGGTTCCTACTTCCACATAATTTGTTTCCATTGACAGCAGCCTAGATTAGGAATACATTTATGAACTCCATAAATGGGCGCATATATCACCCACTCGTTTGGCTTGTGTTTGTGGTCTATTAATTTACTTTGCATTTGTGAATATCATAGCTCTTCATCTACCCTATGACCTTATTGTAAACAGAGATTATAGCATTATACCTCAGGCTGGTACAATAGTGGTGCAGTGTCTTTGTTGATTAAGCTTTATTCCACTCATTCCATCTATACGACCCTTGAGAGGTCTCACTCTTCTTTGCTTGTGTGAGTAATAGGGCAGTAGCCTGCCCAATCACTAGTTACCCAAGCTAACCCAAGAAAGCAGCCATAGGATTTTCTCTCGTGACATGCCAAGAGAAGAGATAGGCAAGATCGTGTTAATTCAGAAACATCTGGTGCATTAGATTGCACTGAACTGCCCTCACAAATAGATCCAAAAAGGGGTGCCTGGGTGGCTCAGTCAGTTAGGCATCTGCCTTCAGCTCAGGTCATGATCCCAGGGTCCTGGGATCAAGCCCCACATTCGGCTCCCTGCTCAGGGGTAGCCTGCTTCTCCCTCTCTTCCTCGCTTGTGCTCTCTCTTGCTATCTCTGTATTTCTCTCTCAAATAAATAAATAAAATCTTTAAAAAAAAAAAACAAATAAATACAAAAAATTTAACTGGTACAAACAAAATTGAAGTCTGTCTTATGGACACAAAACAGTCCAGGGTAGGTGTTCCTGATTGAGTTGTGACACCATGTAGTGATTCAGGGACCGGGCTCCTTCTATCTTGTAGTTCTAGAATATCTGTGGCTTCATAATCATCTACATCCAGCTGTCATAAAGAAAAAGAGAGTGTGGGGTGCCTGGGTGGCTCAGATGGTTAAGCATCTGCCTTCAGCTCAGGTCACGATCCCAGGGTCCTGGGATTGAGTCCCGCATCGGGCTCCCTGCTCCTTGGGAGTCTGCTTCTCCCTCTGCTTCTCTCTCTCTCTCTGTCTCTCATGAATAAATAAATAAAATCTTTAAAAAAAAAAAAAAGAAAGAAAGAAAGAGAAAGAGAGTGTGGAGGAGGCACACACATCTTCTTAAAAGTCCTGGCCCAGAGGTAGCATGTATCACATGCATTTTGTCCCATGGACACATGTACTACAAAGTCTGGGAAATGTAATCCCTTCACTATATCCTCACAAATTCCAGTCACTATGTAGGGAGACCACAGATATAGGTGGTCAGCTAGTGGACTCTACCATTCTTGGTTTATCTACTTTGGTTAAGATCACCCTAGCAGATAAAATAACAGGGCAGAGGGACCATGCATTCTCTTTTATCCTCTTTTCTCTATTACTCAGCTCTTTCTTACAGTCTCAGGTTTTTTCCTCTATATAACCTCCTCCCCAACTCCCCCTAATTCCATCTTGTCTCTTGTAATTACAGAAAGATAAGCATTTGGTAATATCTCCATCATGATCATGGCTTTATTTCTAAGCATTGTATAGGCCAAGCCATGAATGTCAAATTTCTTCATTATCTCTAATGAAACATAACATGCAAAATAATCCCAACCTTGAAAGGCCATGCCTAGAAACTCTTACAAGGCAACTTTTCCAAATATGTTCTTTATCCTGACAAGTTCTCTCTTTTTCTGAATACAGCAAACCCCACTCCTGATCAGAATTGTCAGTCTCATATACATGTCTGTATCACCAGCATCTAACCCTGCAGATGTCACTTTATTAACTGAACTGTCTTTAATGATCCTCATTTTTCTAACCTGAAAATATATAGTACACATATTTAGTCAACAAATATTTATTAAGGGCCTATTGTGGGCTTAGCAATGTGAAAGGCACAAGGAGATTTGAGGATGAAGAGAATATACTTGCAAATCCCCAAGGATTTACTGTTGAGTATGGAAGACACATTATAAACAAGTATTTATAGCCCACTATAATAGAGCTCTGAACAGGTCTTCATAGGATAAGAAAAAAGGAAACACTCAACTCTGCTTGAAGATGTCAGGTTAGTATTATTCACCAACTCTTGAGACCCCAGTCTGTGCTCAGTGCTATGATGGGCAGTGTGGAGGCTACAAAAGAAATAAAATGTTCTGTCCTTGTCCTTGATGAGCATATCATCTCCTTCCACAGAGCAATAATGTTCTCGGAAAGGCTGTATAAAGTGTCGCAACTCAGTGCAAAGGGATATTAATGATGCTGAGGATGAGGTAAGCTTCCTGGCAGAGGTCAAGCCTTCGTTGGACCTTGAAATTTTGTTTTGATTTGGATAGGAGTTGCATGTGAAACAACTGGCTTTCTGGGCAAAGGAAAGAAATGGAGTGAAAGAGAAAAGGGGAGAATATAGCCCATGGATGCCTGAAACAGTAAGGAAATTAACCTTTCTGGAGTGAAAGGAATCAGCAGACAATAATGGATGAGAGGGTGCGTGGCTTGCTGGAGTCACACCTTATGAGTTGAGCAGATAAGATTTAGTGCATATAAATTTTTAAATGAAATACGCCACACAACAACATAGCTCAGATGGCAACTTCTGTCATTCTAAGTTGGGATGTAAAACACCGATACTGAGTGAATAGGCAGCACTTCCTCAGATGGCAGAGCATCAGAAATTCCTGTTCGTGGAAGGCTCAAATAGTTCAACCTGTTCCTCTTCCCCTCATAAAGGTGGATTTTTGCATATGTTGGCAGACATTTTAAACAACTTTGGGAAATATTTTTACCTTTCCTCCAGAAACATTAAAGAAAATCAGAATCGTAGAATCCAAAAAGGCAAGTTGGGGATCAAATTTATTAATTAGTCTCTTGTACACTTAAAATGACCAGCCCAAAGCCTGAAATCTCCAAATGGCCTTCTTTCAATTAGTCGGCACCCCAAGGTTTGCAATTTTATATTGCACTGGGTGCTGGTTTGTTTATATCGTAATTTTTGAAATACATTGTTCAGATGTTCCCTGAGTAATTATGTTTAAAGAAGCATTTTATTTTATTTTATTTTATTTTATTTTATTTTATTTTATTTTATTTTATTTTAAAGATTATTTATTTGCAGCCACTCTGGAAAACAGTATGGAGGTTCCTCAAAAAGTTGAAAATAGAGCTACCATATGAACCCGCAATTGCACTACTGGGTATTTACCCCAAAGATACAAATGTAGTGATCCAAAGGGGTACATGCACCCCAATGTTTATAGCAGCAATGTCCACAGTAGCCAAACTGTGGAAAGAGCCAAGATGTCCATCAACAGATGAATGGATGAAGAAGATGTGGTATATATATACAATGGAATATTATGCAGCCATAAAAAAAAAATCTTGTCATTTGCAAAGACATGGATGGAACCAGAGGGTATTATGCTGAGCGAAATAAGTCAATCGGAAAAAGACATGTATCGTATGATCTCACTGATATGAGGAATTCTTAATCTCAGGAAACAAACTGAGGGTTGCTGGAGTGGTGGGGGGTGGAAAGGATGGGGTGGCTGGGTGATAGACACTGGGGAGGGTATGTGCTATGGTGAGTGCTGTGAATTGTGTAAGACTGTTGAATCACAGACCTGTACCTCTGAAACAAATAATACATTATATGTTAAAAAAAGAAGAAGCAGCAGCAGCAGCTAGTAGGAAGGGAAAAATGAAGGGGGGAAAATTGGAGGGGGAGAAGAACCATGAGAGACTATGGACTCTGAGA
>NC_138369.1:66163750-66185310 GCF_054177405.1 Leptonychotes weddellii
GGGGTGGGGGGATGGGTTAGCTTGGTGATAGGTATTATAGAGGGCACGTACTGAATGGAGCACTGGGTGTTATATGCAAACAATGAATCATGGAACACTACATCTAAAACTAATGATGCAATGTATGGTGATTAACATAACATAATAAAATAAAATTTTAAAAAATATTATTTATTTATTTGAGAGAGAGAGAGAGTGGAGGGAGGGGGAGAGGGAAAGGGAGAGAGAGTCTTAAGCAGACTCCACACTGAGCATGAAGTCCCATGCAGGGCTCAGTCTCATGACCCTGAGATCATAAACTGAGCTGGAACCAAGAGTCAGACGTTTAACTGACTGAGCCACCCAGGTGCCCCAAAAAGCATTTTAAAATCAAATGTATTAAGTAAAATGTGATGTAATAGCAAAAAATGAAAAAAGATTTGTTGCCTATAAATTAGGAGACTATTGGGACCTTATGAGGAGATGAACTATTTTATAGAAGCAGAGACCCTCACGCCTAGTGGCTGGATCCATAAATACTTGTGAATTTTTAACCTATGCACATTTTTCACTATCAAGAGTTAGGAAGTAATGGTGCTGCCATGTCATTCTGTATTGAATGGTACAATTTTGATCCTCTGGGTTCATGAAGTCAATATGAAATGAAGTAGATGAAAATCTGTTGGAGACATCCTAAGAATAGTACAAGTAAAATCTCCCCAACTTCATGGTGCTGCTTTCTGAATTCTTTTTTTTTTTTTTTAAAGATTTTATTTATTTTTTAGAGAGTGAGCGAGAGAGAAACAGCATGAGAGGGGAGAGGGTCAGAGGGAGAAGCAGGCTCCCCGCTGAGTGGGGAGCCCGATGCGGGACTCGAACCCAGGACCCCGGGATCATGACCTGAGCCGAAGGCAGACGCCTAACCAACTGAGCCACCCAGGCGCCCCTTCTGAATTCTTTAATGGGGTTTTCATGAGGGAATCCATTGCAGGCCTCCTGAAATCACCATATGAGATGTTTTCCCCTTACTGTTCTCATGTGAACAAGCTCGCTAACTCTTTTTTAAAGGAAATTTATTTGGGATTTTGTTTCAAAATCTGTGTTATTTTTACTCCAAATCTGATCATCTTCTAGTCTAGGTAGATGCAGATTGATTTATCTGTCCTCTTTACCTGCTCCTGCTGGACATGACAAGCTGACATCTTGAGTCAAATATACTACTTTCACATGATCTACAAGGCTTAAGACTAAATGATCTGTTTAAAAAATAGATGTTTCTTCTTTACAAGCAAAATTTTACATACAGACCCAGGACCCAAAATCAAATCCCTCTGGGATGCTTTTTTCCCTTAGTCCAGCTGTTAAAGACAAATCAACTGAAATGACTACAGGAGTAAACCAGGTAACATGAACGACTGAAAGATTTCTCATATAGTAAAAACAAGAAGGCAAACACAAGGAGGAACGGCAAATAATGGAGTCTCAGTGATGGGAAGGAAATGGGGAATGATGAGGCCCGTGGCAAAATCAGTTCTCATGCCCCATCCTGATGGAGCAACTGCCACAGGGAGCTGGCTTATCACTCCCAGGCAAGCATCTCCAGCATTTCTGATTTTCTCATTTTTCAAAAGATGATGTAATTCAGTTTTTTCCATGAAATCTCTTGATTTTTTTAAACTTTGCCACCGCATCAGAGATCTAATTGTTGCTGCCCAATAGCCAGTCCTGACCCACATAACCATCTCCCGCTTCCCTTTTCAAAAGGTGAAAAACCGGTACTCACTTCCCCACGCTCCCTACTTCTAGGAAGAGCCATGTAACCCAGTTCTGGCCTTTCAAACGGAATGAAAAGTTTTCTGGAAAGATTTGTTTTTTCCTTCTCTGATAAGAAAATGGTATGAAGAGAAATCATATTCACTGTTCTGGCTATTCCCCAGCTTTGTGCCCTTAGTTAAAATCACTTATGGGATGGGATGCCTAGAGGTGTGGCAGCGGTGATGAGGACAAGAGAACCACAGAGTTCTGTGTTAGTCTGCTCAGGCTGCCAGAACAAACTACCATAGACTTGGTGACCTAACAGAAATGTATCTCTCTGCTAGAGTCTGGGGAACCCAAGGTCAAGATGCCCATAGGTAGATTTCATTCTGAAGCCTCTTCTCTTGGCTTGAAGGCAGCCATCTTTCGGCTGTGTGCTCACATGACCTCTTCTTTGTGTACATGCCAGCAGAGAGAGCAAGCTCTTTGGTGTCATGTCTTATAAGAGCCCTAATCCCATCATGAGGGTCCCACCCTCATGACCGCATCTAATCCTAATTACCTCCCAAAGGTCCCATCACCAAATACCATCATACTGGGGGTCAGGGCTTCATCCTATGAATTTTGAGAAAACACAAGCATTCAATCCATAACAAGTTCTGACATTGATAAGCCACTGATAGAACTCTGGGAACACCTACCTCCACTCTTTATGTTATGAGAGAATCAAATAGGTTTATTATTTAAGCCTCTATTAAGTAGGTAGTTGGTACAGACAGTCAAGAACTATTCCTAATTGATATAAATATGTTTTAGTTAAATGTTGTGTAGAATCTGTTTATAATGTATTTTCCTAACAATAACTCAGAATTTACTGGAATTGTTAAAGACTCAAAGTCTGATATCCTCTGCAAAGCCCTACTACTTAGGATCAGTACTGTTAGAACGGTTCTGCTTAGAACTTTCTTGGTAATTGTGTTATGGGTGGTAATTATAAGCCGTTAGACAGTGAGTTCCTTCATGCCAATTTCTCTGGGAAGGAGCCATGAGTCATAGTGAGTGGAGAATCTTTAATCACAATGTCTAGTTTAAGTGATGATGGTATAACTTGAGGGAGAAAAGTGCATCCCTGGGAGAATCTAATGAGAGAACAGGAGTTTCTCCCGAGAAAAATGCACTTACACACTTTACACTGATGTCTGAGCATACTTCCATGAGTTTCACAGGCCCCCTGAATCATTCCTTGGATGTCCAAATTAAGAACCAATGACTTTGAGGCTGATTTAGAAGACGTATTAAAGTCAGACCTGGAAACCAGTGATTGGGAACTGAAAACAGAATCAGAAATGACGAGTTCGGGAATGGAAGACAACCATCCTCTGTAACCAAATGACCCTGTGGCCATTTAAGATGAACTCCATGCTCTGTGCTACTTGCTCAGGATCTAGAAGCAACAGCTCCTCCATGAGGAGAAGAAGAGCTGCATGGAAGAGCGGTTATATGTCTCTGGACACAAATACACAAATACACACATACAGCCTCCAAAAGGCAAACCTTACCTTACTTCACCTTCTCCATCTAGATTAGCATACATAGCACAACTGGGCAGAAATAAGCCAACCTGAGATGGCATTCAGCAAGGAGGGAGGGGGAGGGGAGCTCTTGCTTTTACCCAATCTGGGCACAGACTCTTGACATATAATACTGGGCAATGTGATTCTATGCCTCTATCCAGAAGGAGTCTTTAACATGGACTTCTAAGTAGCGTTTTAGTGTTGCCAATTTGTCAGAACTCATTTTCCTTCTGATTCTCTAGGCCTAAAATGTACACTTCTATGTTGATTTGTGTCTTAAATAAATAGCAAAAATTTTACTGCCGCACTGGTACAAGCAAGACTCTGCTCAGTGAAGCCAAGGAATCTGATGGGCTAAGTTCCAAACTCATCCTGGCACAGCTGACCAGCCAAACAGTATGCAACTCTGAAAATTTGAACATTTTCCTTTTGAAAGCACATTATTCACAACAGTGTTTTTCTTTGTCTAGCTTTTATTGCTCTTGAATCTCAAATATCTTTTTTAAGTGAGGAATATTTTGCAGTCCTATTAAAAAGTGAGAAAGCTGGTCATCTTAAATTCTAAAAGAGTAATTTACACCAGGACTAAAATTTCCTGAAGGAAAAACAGATAAATGCAGAAATGTCTTCTAATATCTGGAGACTACTTCTGCTTGAGTTTACCAAATTTTACTCTGAGTATTTTGAGTTTGGCTAACAGTGAGAAATTGCCTCTTTTGGATAAAGCCAAGAAAATCTGGATGTTATTACCTAATGAAGAAAAAGGAGCCTTGGTTTGGCATTCATTTTCTGTGGAGAGAAAATAATTTGCTAAGTGAAAAAAGAAATTTCAGGAAAGAAATTACGACATCAAGTTTGTTTAAATTGTTTTTAGACTTTAGTGTTAAAGACCTTTTGGTGTCATGTGTGGCCAATGAGCACATGATTAAATGCTGAGTGAATAAGAGCTAAACTATGCATTTTCATCTTTTACTCATGCCTTTTGGTTGTTTGGAAGCAAAAGATGACTTTTTGAAAAACAATTCATGAAAGTCACACATTTAATGTGATGTATAAGATATAACATAGACTGTCTCCAATAAACTTCACTTTGACCTTGGCCATCCCACAGCAGTGCCTTATGACTAGTTCAGTCCTCATCTGATGTGTCCTGTGTGCCCATCTTTCACAGTATCAAGGGACACACAGAAGTCCTAAAAAAGGAGAGTGGAAGTTTTGAGTTTGAGACCTCCTCAGCTGAAACAGTAATTGATGACATTCCAAGTTTTTTACTATGAAAGCCATTAAAGAACATGAATCCTCAAAGATTTACCCAACAATGGGATCAGGTAAAAAGACAACATTGGAATAAACGTCCTAACATATTGGATGTTTGCCCTCTGTTCTCATCTCTGCTCTGCTAATCATTATTATGCTTGCTTGTCATTATTTCTCTAGAATCGAAACAATCCATTTAACATAATGTGTGTTTGTGGGTTTATAAAACCCCAGATCAGTTAGATTTGGTGTATAACAAACCATCACAAAATTTAGTGGTTTAGAGCAACCCTTTTTTATGACTCATGAGTCTATAGTCATCTAGATGGTTCTGTTGATCTGGGCTAGGTTTGACTGGTCTTGGCTAAGCTCTTTC
This sequence comes from Leptonychotes weddellii, assembly GCF_054177405.1. Classification (NCBI taxonomy): domain Eukaryota; kingdom Metazoa; phylum Chordata; class Mammalia; order Carnivora; family Phocidae; genus Leptonychotes; species Leptonychotes weddellii. The sequence goes on from NC_138369.1 coordinate 66,168,692, forward strand.
ACATCTGAAGCTTTGGCTGGGAAACTGAGATGACTCCATTGCAGTCCACATAGGACCTCATCCTCCACCTGGCTGTCCAGGCCTATTCCCATAATCACTGGCAGTGTTCCAAAAGAAAGAGTGGAAGCACATAAGGTTTCTTGAGTCCAAGCTCTTAATTTACACACAGTCACGCAACACATTCTATTTGCCAAAGGAAGTCACAAGCCTGGCCCACGTTCAATTTGAAGAAATGGACTTTGCCTCTTTATCGGAAAAGATACAAAGTCTCCCGCGGCAAAAGGAAGAGAGGTGAAGAATGATTGCTATTTTTGCCACAGGAACCAGATTCCTTTTACGCAGAAAAAAGTGTTTCTTTGCTGGGAGTTTAATTTGGACCGAGGAGAGCTCTTTGTGACACCAAAGGGTCTTCACAAATCTAAGCACGTTAAGCAGGTGGAGCCAGGCTTCCAGTTCACCCAAATCCCCAGTTTGCTCCTCACCTCTGCGGCCACACACTGCCACTCCCATCACACAGTCTCTCAGTTCACACCCAGGAAGGAGTCTGGAGGACAGTGTTTGTTGAAAACTAACTTAGGCAGCCTCTGGCCTGGAATGCATCCACTGAACCGGAAGATTCAGGAGCTACAAAAATAAAACACTTGATGGACAAATAAATGCTTGTCTCCTTCTAAAGGAGGGGGCTGGAGAGCAGAGGAAGTGGCAGAGAAGGTCAGTGCAAGAACAAACATACCACAGGGGACTTGCCAAGGTACCACGAACTCCCAGGGAGGCTCAAAGCAGGGCAAAAGAGGATGAGAGGGAGGCCTCCTGACAGAAGGAAGCAGAATCCCCATAAACACCAAAGACAGAGAAAATGAAAAACAACAAAGAGGCAACAGAAATCTGGAAGACCAAAAATAAAATGACTTGAGTTTTAACAAAGTTCAAAAATACTAGTCTTTCTGGAAAATGAATCACTAACATGCATGCCAATTTCCTGATGGCATATCTATAATATCTGTATATACAGCAACAAATATAAATAGCTCCTTGATATTTAAAGAGTTTATTCCCAAGCTGTGGATTATCTGGTCCACTGTTTTCCCTCTTCCTATTTCCTTCAGCCTAGGTATTTGGTCAGGTAAATGGAGATTTACAAAACACACTAATGGAAGAAGATAGCAGGGGATAATAAAAATTGACTACTATATAACAGAAACTTTATAAATGTCCAATGTTAGCATCCTAACAACCCAGACAGGAAAGTATCATTATATCCCTTGAAGAAAGTCAAAACTTTAGGGAGTACAACAGTAAATGAACTCACAAGTTCTTACATGTGTCCGATTCAAACCCACTTCTGCCTGACTTCAAAGCCCAGGCCCTTACCATGGTTCCTTAGAACTCTGAGACCAGTCAAAGACCTTCATTTGAGGGGTGCCTGGGTGGCTCAGTTGGTTAAGTCTGACTTTGTCTCAGGGCATGATCTCAGGGTCCTGGGATTGAGCCCCACTCAGCAGGGAGTCTACTTGTCCCTCTACCCCTCCCTCAGCTCATGCACTCTCTCTCTCTCATAAATAAATAGAATCTTTAAAAAAAAAAAAAAAAAGGCCCCCATTTGAGTGCTGGGTACCCAGATCAGTGTGATTGGTTGAGCTGCCAACATTAATCCATGTCCTGGGTTAATGACAAATCCTGGGCTCGAAACAGTCCTGCTACATTCTGGTCCAGGGCTCTCTCTCCCATCACACACCTAAGGGGACACAATTCAGTTAATGTACTCATTCATTTGAAGACTGCTTACTGAGCAGCTGCTGTGTTCCAGGTGCTGAGCTGGAGAGCACAGCTTGAACAACACACAGAGTTCCCAGCACTTGCAAGATGAACACTGGTTTATGAGGAAGCCTGAAACACAGGGCAAAGGAAAGTGTGGGGACTCAATCATCCATCTTTCCTACTTTTTCCTCCTCTCTTGTTCCTTTGATATTTGTTCATCCTTCCCTTATCCCATTCCACAGTGCTTTATCATGGCGGTACTTTACCCAGTATTAGCCAATGACTCAAAAAAGAAACCACTGAGTTCCTGCTCCCCACATTCAGGACTTTTTTTCTATAATTAAAGGATTGAAAAACCCTGTAAACAACAGCTCTGAACTTTAGAAGTCCTAAATACCTTGACTAGCTTCACAGCAGTCCCTTAATCCCTCCAGTGGGGTAGTGAAACCCGCTGCCAGGAATTTTCTCCATAGGGTGCTTACTGAAATATCTCCTTGTGCCATAGTTTGATGTCTGTTTTTTCATTAGCACTATGCTAAAATGTCTGGAGGAAGTTAGCCGAGGGTAATATCTCCAGAAAGCGAAGCTTGCAAAAAGCACTGGAGTGCGGATGGTTTTATAGGAGTCAGTGCCTGAAAGCAGAAGTGAGGGGGTAGGGGCACCTGGGTGGCTCAGTTGTTAAGCGTCTGCCTTTGGCTTGGGTCCTGATCCCAGGGTCCTGGGATAGAGCCCCATATTGGGCTCCCTGCTCATCGGGAAGCCTGCTTCTCCTTCTCCCACTCCCCCTGCTTGTGTTCCCTCTCTTGCTGCCAAATAACTAAATAAAATCTTAAAAAAAAAAAAAAAGCGAGGGGGTGGGAAAAGCAATCTAGGAGGGTGAGAAAAGACAATAAAATCACACTTTAGCGTGCTGGTTACTTCTGTGGACAACTACAGCTCGCTCCTGCTGAGGATCCCCTAAGGAACTATGTGGACCATACTTGGGACTTGTCTCACCAGTGGACAAGCTGAGGAGGTTTAGGCACAGCCTCCCATCAGCCTCTGAGGCAGGACTGCTCCATAGGGCGTTAACTTCCCCACACTTCCAAATCATGTCTGTATGTGCCTGATTGTCCTTCTCTGGCTTCAGAAAGGCCCTCTAAGGCAGCGAAGTCAAAAGATGCCACTTCGTACTCTTGATGTGGGATGCTGGTAACTTGCCTGGATCCATCCACCTCAGTGGCACTAAAACCAGGCCAAAGCCGATGCAGCACCTTGCATCCTAAGCATCTACTAGAAGTAACATGACTGGTTTTGAAATAGAAGTAATTACGCACACTATTTGGAACCTTGTAATTTACAAAGTGCCCTTCACATGCATAGTTGCATTTAGTTCTCATTGTAGACATACTATGAGTCTGACCTTATTATTACCACGTTTTCCTCATAAAGTTCTGAGGATCAGAAAAATTGACAGTTAACAATACTCCATCTTACTGAGCGTTCTAGTCTGCCTTTTCCAGTTAGAATTGACCTAATCAGAACATCTTCATTTGAATAATCAATACACTCTAAACCCCTGACTTGGAAATCCTAGACAAAATTTTTCTTTTTTAAAAATATTTATTTATTTTTGGGGGGGAGCATGCAAGCAGAGGGAGAGGGAGAGAAGCAGACTCCCCATCGGGTACAGAGCCTGACATGGCTCCATCTCACAACCCTGAGATCATGACCTGAGCCAAAATCAAGAGTCAGACACTTAACCGACTGAGCCACCAGGCGCCCCAAAATTTTTAATTTTCAAATTATTTCACAACCATGAACACCTGGCCTAATAATAATAAGAGGACAGCTGTCAACAACTTATATTTGTCTTACCATCCAGTACATAAATCAGAACCAAGAGGCCAAGAAATAATTAACAGGTTCCAGCTGATCTGAAAATAGCCACCAATATAACTCATATGGCAATTCCAGCAATACGAATGTTCATCCCTCATGCCAAAAAATCCTCCATAGAAATCTGTTGCTGAAAACATTATGTGGCCACATTCCCATCTGCAGAGATGCTTGTTTTTCTCTGTGCCGTGCCAGAGTACTTAATCCAGCCATCATAATAAATTGCTGTTTTCTCTGCTCTCTTTATACAATTACTAGTGTATGTATCGGAAAGAATCTTGAGGTCTTAAGAATAGAGGAAGCTCTGCCAGAAATGTTAATAGAATCACTCCCACATTTCATTCCTTTGACCTTTGCCTTATCAAAAAGTAGGCAGCTAAGTGTATTTTTTTATGAAATGTCACTGTGCATTTAAAAAGACTTCAAATTATATTTATTTTCATCTTTATCCTGTCTGTATCCCAATCTTACTCAGCAAATTTTGTATTTGCTAACACAAATGACCATAATTTCATTTGCCTTGCCTAACTGGCAGATAGACACATACACTACCATATCATCTGGTCATTATATGACCCTGTGACACATATAGTCACTGCAAATAGAAGAGATGAATTAACCTATAGGATGTGAGTTTATTGCCAAGAACAGTAAAATTACAATAAAATTGTTAAAAAAAAAAAAGAAAAAACAGATATAGTTTGTAGGTCTGCCTACTTGTCATAAAATTAAAAGATAAAATTATTCCTGGTGCTTCTTAATAACAAAATCTACTTATTACCATTCCCAACTATTCCTGTCAAATGGTATGATGGTGGAAGATTCCTACCAAAAGAAAACTATATCCATGCCACAGTTTTCCATTTCTTCCTTATAGTTATTATTTCCTATTGCTCCCTTTTGATGTATTTTGCAAACCACATCAGGGCCAAAGAGCCTCCTACCAACTTCCCTTCAGTGTTTATAGAAGGATTTACTGTGTCTCTCTCTTCATCCTTTGATATCAGAAAGGTTCAGTCTACAAAACCAGGAGTATTAAAGGACCGCTTATCAAGAAATTATTAATAGCAAAATTCTGAGTAAAGTCAACACACCAAGTTTGACAGATTTGTACATGCCTCTAATATATTTGCTCAACTGCAGAGAAATGTTCCACCCAAGCAACCAAGAAAATAACTCATTAAATGTTCAAAAGCCTAACTGATTTTTATTTTAGGCTAAGCTAATAAGAAACAGTTGTTTTCCCACAATACGTATGAAAACTTCAAGCATCACTTGAAGAAGGCAGATTTGAATCCTCTGGTCTACCTCAGATCCTTTGGGATAAAGAAGCTTCTAGTATTGTTGCTAACATCAATTATTTTTCACAACAAAAATGTGAAACAAAAATTATTTCCTAATCATTACAAAAACAGGGATCTGAAATTGCCCTCCAGAAGGTACAGCGACGGGGGCACCATAGTGTACTCTCCATGTCATTATAGGATGTTCTTCTTGAAACCGTCTATTCCAGTTGGAAATTATACTTTATGCAATCATATTTCTAACAGTTTCCAAGAAATAAAATTTCCTGCAAAGGGAAAACATATAGAGCTCTATTAATAGAGTCAAAAAAAATCCCTACCCAGCATTTTTTTAGCTACTACACTTCAATAATAGATCAACCTTTATCTCTATTTGCATTCATTTATGCAAATATAATGAGCCCATACTCTGTGCCAGGTACTCTGTGGTACACTGGGGATAAGAAAATGAAAAACATACAGTCTCTGTTCTGGGGGTGGAGGCGAGGTGGGATCACCTTCCACCAGTGGAAAATGTAAACAGATGAAGACTACATAGCAAGTAAAATATGTTCTATTGAAACTGTGTAGACTAGATGTTATGAGAGACCAAAGGAGGCAATAATTCAGCCTCTGCCTAAGAGATTCAGGTTCACATGGGAGGTGAATTTTGTGCTTATTCGTAAGTGAAGGTATCCACCAGGGTAAGGATGATGGGGTGGGGCGAGGTGTGACTTAAGGCATATGTACAAACTAGAGTGAAGCGTGGAGTCCAGGAGGATAGGAGATCTAGCCGCAAAGATGGTGGTAGCAGATGATGGAGAAAGTTTTATGCTATACTACGTAGGTCCGATATAGAAGACCAGAACTTCTCAGATTATTAATAAATGTCCTAGCAACACAGAATCAACATGTTTCCCCCAGCATTTAAAGCTGAAGATTAAAGCAACCTCCAGCTTCGGCTGATAACATTTGAAATTCACATATTTCAACTTTAAAATTCATGCTGATTTATATCCTGGTGTATAAGATATCCATGTTTATTTTAACATTTTTTAATGTTTTAATTTCTATTGAGAAATTAATGCTCCAGGAAGTGGCAGAGGAGGGGGGCTGGGTTTCTCCTGCTCATCCTGGGGTTTTGTATGCCAACAGCCAATAGGTATTTATTGAACCCCTACTATGTGCCAGGCACTATTTGGACTGGCACACCACCATGTACTCTTGCTGAGAAGCTCTGGGGGTGGCAAATGGGCAACCATTTAAAGGATTAGAGATGGTATTATAGGTTGGGTTCTCTGAAGCAGGTACTGAAACAGACTGTAAGGGCTGTAAGATGTTTATGAAGGATCAATGCATGTGAAAGGAAGGAAGAAAGATGAAGCACAAATGGGTAAAGAGCGAAGTTAAGCTAAACTTGGCCAACCCAGTAGGAAGCTCTGGAACAAGCATGGCTCTCCAGCTTCCAACAGAAATAACCATCTCTCCAGGGTGAGACCTCCAGGGGGAGGGTGTGATCCGGGTGAGTAGAGGAGGTGGGGGAACCCTGCAGCTGAGGCTGAAACCAAAGGAGCTGAAAGCCAACGCTGCCTACTGACCACACTCTGCTGCAGAGAATCATGGAGGATCTAGGTGACATGTCTCCGTATCTATCGGGGGGGGAAATTGATACAAGAAAATTTGCTTTAGAAGGATCACTCCAGCTACTACAAGAAGGGAGGCCCTTTTGCAACAGTACAACCAAGAGCTGATAAGATTTGCTATTCCTTCTTTCCTTCTCCTTGGTTTCACTTTTTAGTACTTGAAATCAGGGGAAACTGGGCAGAGGGGCATGCTGGTGGAATGGAGACATGATGTGCCAACTTTGCTTTCAAAGTTTTTCTCCTGAACGCTCACACACCCCTTATTAAATTGCACTTATGCCGTTTTCTATGGTTCATCTGGCACCATCACATGAATCATCTCATTCGTTTGATATTCACAGCAAATCTACAAAGGTAGATTATAACAGAAATAAGGCAGACTGCACTGACTTGTTGCTCCCAGCTGCATGATACAGGACCCTGGAGAGCCATCCAGTCCTTCCACAGAGAATCTTCGCCTAAGTCCAACAAGGGGGTTGGGGTGCCTAAATGCACCACAGAGTAAGTTTTATGGGAGCTATTTAGCACACAGAATAGAGATCTGTGCCTATCACAGTGTTATATGTTTGACTATTGTGTTAGTCGGGGTTCCTCAGAGAAACAGAACCAATAGGATGCATATACAGAAAGAAAATGAGAGATTTATTTTAAGGAATTGGCTCATGCAATTGTGGAGGCTGGCAATTTCAAAATCTGCACAGGTAAGTGGCAGGCTGGAGACCCAGGGAAAAACTGCACTTCAAGTTCAAAGGCAGTCTGCTAGTAGATTATCCTCTTCATCAGAGCCAGTCATTTTCTTAAGGCCTCCAACTGTTTGAATGGGACCCACTCACACTATGGAAGGTAATCTGCTTTACTCAAAGTTTCCTGACTTAAATATTAATCTTATCTTGAAAAATGCTTCACAGAAACATCTCAAATAATGTTTGAGCAAATATCTGGATCTGTGGCCTTCGCCAAGTTGACACATAAAATTAACCATCACTACTATTAAGATATTAAAGATACTACACCAACAGAGTCCCATTAATACTTTGCACATTAATTTTCATATGATAGAAATCTTGTTTTCATACAAAGTTTTCTTTTTGTTATGTTTTTGTTTTAGTCTTCCACATCAGTTAAGAGTTCTTAAATTCAAGCAACAGAAACTGAATCTGGTTGTCTTAATTAAAGATAATTTCTTGGAAGGACATGAAGAAATGACAGAATCAGCAAAATTTTGGATGACCAAGCCTATAAAATAGAAAGGAACGAAGGTAACTGCAGAGGTTGGATAACCAGGAGGTCACACCACTGTAAGATAGTGCAACTACCCACCCCTACATGTCGTTGTCCCCACCCATGGGCCATGTCAATATTCATGCTGCCTTTATTAATACTGGCGCCATTATCTTTGTGCTGTTCAACAGACATTTAAGATCACAAGGAGACATTAGATTACCCAAGCCTGAGTCACATGACCACTCTTCAGCCTCTGCTCCAGGTACAGAGAATATTGGAAATTTGGGGCTTCCATAATGTAAGATAGCACCCTACATTTAACAAGATGGACAGCATGATGGATTCCCACAAATGAAAAGAATGTTCAGATAGTTGTAACCACAGAATAATGAATAAATATGAAGACTGAGGCATCAAGTCTACTTTACCCTATTGTCAATTTGTAATGCATCCCTTTCTTCTGTTCTCAAAAAATTGTGAGGAGAGCATGGAAATTCCAAAGGGATTCCAATTGGGTGGCTGTGAGCCATATTGTCTGGCTCTCACATCTGTTCCTTTATCCCTGTCCTGAATCTTGACAGTGATGAGGCCAGAAAATTCACCCAGGCCATGAGCAGGGTTTGGACAACAGACCTAAAGGAATTAATTAATTGTCAAACATAACTGGTCTGCAGCTGATCTAGCAAGGAATTCAGGAGGTATCCAACATAGCTCTACATACACAAGTTGGTCTCCAAGAGACATCATTATTTAACATATATTTATTAAATATCTACTGTATGCCAGGTACTATTCTAGATGCAAGAAATATACAGGTGAAAAGAAAAGAAAAAAGAAAGGTAAGATCTCCCCTCTCTACTGAAATTTACATTCTAATAGAGGAAGTGGGACAAGAAACAAACAAACAAGCAACTGTGTCAGATGAGGCAATGGATCATGCAAAAAGCAAAGCAGGAGAAGGTGACAGAAAGTGAAAGAAGGTACTATTTAAATAGGGTTGTAGGGATGAGCTCTCAAACTGGTGACATTTGAGTAAACAACTGAATAAAATATATAACATCAAAGGATCTATAACTGGAGGAAGAATATTCCAAACAGTAGCAGAGGCTGAAGAGTGGTCATGTGACTCAGGTTTGGGTAATCTAATGTCCCCAAGTGCATAGGTCCAGAGCTGGAAATGTTCTTGGCATGTTTAATAAATAGCAAGTGGGTTTGTACGACTGGAGCATAAGAAAGTATAGAGAAATAGGAGATGAGGTTAGATTGAGTAGCAGGGGCCAGATCACATAGGACCTTGTAGGTTGTCTTAAGAGGCTAAGAAGTTTGGGTTTCATTCTAGATTGGGAATTTATTTAAACATTTTTAGCAGAGAAGCGGTGGGGTATAACATATTTTTAAAGCGATACTCTGGCTGCAATGTTGAGATGAAAATTCTAGGGAGAGGGCAAAAACATAGTGTCTAATTACACTGGTCCAGTGAGAAATTATGGCACTTGCACTAGGCTCTTACAGTAGAAGCACATGGTGAGAAGTGGTCAGGCTATGGATATGTTTTGGACATGCAACCAACAGGATTTTCTGATAGGATGTGGAACAAAAAACAAAGAGAAAAGGCAATGATGACTTCAAAGTTTTTGGCCTGAGAAATAGTAATAATAGAGTTGCTACCAACTGAGATAGGGAAGACTGGAAGGTGAGAGTTAGATAAAGAGTTTTAGTTTGGGACATGTTAAATTTGAGGTTTCTCTTAGACATCCAAATGGAGATGTTGAGGTCAAAAAGATGAAAAGGATCCAGCAAAGAGAATGGGGACTGGGTAGCCAGGGAGGTGGATGGAGAACCAAAAGATTATGGTATGCTACTGAATGCCAAGAGATGAAAGAGTTTCAAGGAGGAGAGAATGAGGAACTATGTTAATAAGATGAGGACTAGGTCCATAAAATGAGGATTTGGATTTGACAACATGGAGGTCATTGGTAAACTTGACCACACAGTTTCAGAAGATAAAAACTTAATTGCACTAGATTCTAGTGAGAATGGCAGGCAATGGAGTAGAGAAGGCAACAGACAAGTTTACTCTCAAGGAGAACAGGGAAATGGAATGATAACTAAAGAAGTAAGTGGAGTTGAACAGGGATGAGTTGGTTAATTTGCTGGTAGAAGTATGTTAATATTCTCTTCCAATTGCTTCTAGTTTCTCAGGAAATAAGCAAGGTCTTACTGAGAGGCAGGACAGTGGGGAGAGGAGTGGTTAAAATTTGAGGAGAGAAGAAAATGTATGTGGCAATTATGATTTGCCTAATATCCATTTTCTCCCTCTTCCTTAAAAGGGAAGAAAGACTATATTTTCCCAACTCCTCTGCAGTTAAGTGTGACCAGTTGACTAAATTCTGGCAAGAGAGAAGTATGCAGAAATGTTATACGGGATGACCAGGAAGACTCCTTAAAGGAAAGTGCCTCTGTTGAGAGGTGCCTCATTTGTTTCTCGCCTTCCTTCTTTCTACTCCCTGTAACTTAGATGTGATGATTGACATTCTGGAAGCCATCTATCTTACTCACCTTGAGGATGGAAGTTGACTACAAAGCATGGAAGAGCAGAAAGAAGGAAGTTTCTTGGGTCTCTCATGACTTTGTGTGACTGCCAAAGGAGCCAAGAACTACCTTTTTGTGTTTTATGTGAGAAGATCCATCAGTGGGTTTCTGTTATGTGCAGCTTGAATCTAATTCCAACAATATATGGTATGAAATAGTCATATGGGAAAATGAGAATGTTGAAAGGGGCAATGCCATGGATGTGCCAAGCCAATTAGAGCTATGTGGTTATATATTTAGAGTGATCTTAGTCATCACGGTTATATTTTTCTCAGTTGCTTGAGTGCAGAGAAAGGAGATTTATCAGAGTTGGAGTTTTGCCAAACATACAACTGGAGAGAAAGACAAAAGTGTCAAGAACGCATGCAGGAGAGTGGGATCTAAATGAAGAAACAAAAAGTGAAGCCATGATAGAGCTGAGGGACAGTGAAAATATGTTACCATTCTTGGATTAAAGGTCCTGATGGGGTTGAAGAATTGATAAGAGTATGAGATGCTTGAAATTAAGATAATAAAGACTTGCAGTTATAGTTGGTATTAGCATTTAAGGTATGCCCATGAAATAGGTAGCTGAGATGGATTGCAGGACAAGAGAAAGTAGTTGAAGAGATTATAGTCATGTTGAATCCCATGCACTGGACCTGCATCCAGACCAGGTTGCCTTTAGATATGGACATCTAACTCAGTCACTTGAAAATCTTGCTGAGTTTTCTAAATTTGTTTTTGAAAAACAGGGGATTTGGTACTTCATTACTATCACAATCTAAATATAATCATCACATTTGTGCTCACGGTGCCTATCTTTTGAATATGAACTGATGGTCAGGTTATTATGATCAATTACTATTACAGAGTCCACTGTGAAAAGGGTAAGGGTAAATAGTAATAGCCCATTTTTTTAAATTAACAACCTGTGGCAGAGAATGAATAACTTGGCAAAGAACACACGTTCATAGAGTAGGTCATTTCAATGGTTTTCTAAGTGGAGAAGTCTGGTTTTCTCAGGGACTAAGTGCCCCCATCAGAATAACTTATAAAACAGAAGCCCTCTGTCCCTATAGACTTTGTGACACCAAGTGAAATTCCACCCTCCACTCCAATGTGAATTATACAACCCTGAAACAAAAGAAATGAAATGAAGCCTCCGTGCTGTTAGCTTGGGGCAGACTCTTTCATCCTTCTAAGCACTTAAGAAAATCTAGATGTACTTCAACCTTGAAATTAGACTGGAATCTGGTGTTTTGTTGTTGTTGTTCCAAAAGTACTTTTTATGGACCCCCAATGTAGCAAACATAAAAGTGAGCTTTTGGTTTGGTTAAGGCAAGAGTGGGAGCTTGGGGCCCTGCATACTTGGGTTTTCTTCTTATCCATCTTAGGGGCAGCAGAGGGGAATTTTCCTACACCCTCTCAGGGTTCCTGGCTAGGTCTGACAAAGACAGATCAACAGGAGAAGAGCATACATTTTTTTTTAAATATAAGTTTAATTTGACATGGGAGCCTCCATAAGGAAATGAAGACCTGAAGAAACCATTAAACCAGAATATTTTCATGTTAGGTTTGATGAAGAGTGGACAGCCATTGAGGAATATGATAGATCAAGGAGTATGAGGTAAGTGTAGTACACTGGGGGAAACTTAGCATGGCCTGTTCCTTAGGATTCTTCTAGGCATCCCTTTGTCTTCAAAGATAAGGGAGTTCCTTCTCTCCGAGTATAGGGAAGGTATCTCTCACATCAAGGTTCTATGACCTGTTTCAAGGCAAAGAGTTGGGGGAGGGGGTGATGACAGAAGGTCAGAGTGTCCTGCTCTGCCATTTTCCTAAATTCCTTCCCCCTAAAATATTGAATATGCCAAGGTGCCATATTTTCGTGTGGCATTTCCTGAACCCCAACACATGTTTGGCAACCATTGTGGACATATTTATATATATGTATTTATTATGACAAATACTCATTTGTTTACTTATTCCTGTATTTAATGATGTGTTTAAGAAACAAGGAAATGGAGTAAAAACTGAAAGGTGCAAATCCTCACTGTCCTTGACCTGTTCTCTATACCGGTTACTTTCCTTGTTTTAGAAATCTCTGAAAAACAGAGGGTACTTTAAAAGTAATTTAAACTGGGGGCGCCTGGGTGGCTCAGTTGGTTAAGCGACTGCCTTTGGCTCAGGTCATGATCCTGGAGTCCCGGGATCGAGTCCCACATCGGGCTCCCTGCTCGGCAGGGAGTCTGCTTCTCCCTCTGACCCTCCTCCCTCTCATGCTCTCTGTCTCTCATTCTCTCTGTCTCAAATAAAAAAAAAAAATCTTTAAAAAAAATTAAAAAAAGTAATTTAAACTGTAATTATCAGAGTTTGATTCTGGGGGATAAAAAGATGGGAGTAATTAAAAAGAGACTAAAATAAAAATAAAAACTAAATTTTAAAAAGAAAGAAAATAAAACACTTTAAATTAGTGGTATGGCAGAAAAGAGCACTACATTTAAAGTCCACAAGCATAGGTTCTATAACTGTCTTCACTAGTTATTGCTTATTTGACCTCTGTTTCCCCATGTGGAAAATGCAGAATATAACTCTGCCCCTGCACTCTTCCTCTGGGTTATAGTGTCAAATAAATATTAATTTCAAAATGCTGTACAAAAAAGAGAGAGACTAGTAAAAGCATTCTGTGATCTCTGAAAAAGTTCAGACTCTCCACATTTTTTCGTATGATTGTATCCACTGTTAAAGGTAACCTAGTTAGCCAAACCAAGTTTAACCACTGTGCAAAGGTGTCATGTCACTGAGCAATCTCGGGTCTTAAACTTTAGAATCCATGACAATCATGGTAGAATACAGATTCTTGGGCCATGCTAGCCTGCGAGTCTAATCCAATAGGTTTGAGATAGAGCCCCGGAATCTGCATTCTTAATAACCTCCTTTGGTAAACAAGATGTTTTCCAATATTCTTCTGAGCTAGCGTTGGTGGTATAGTGGTGAGCATAGCTGCCTTCCAATATTCTTCTGAGGTCCTAATCATGGGTATTACTTAAAAGTATGTAATCGGGGCGCCCGGGTGGCTCAGCTGGTTAAGTGACTGTCTTCGGCTCAGGTCATGATCCTGGAGCCCCAGGATCGAGTCCCGCATCGGGCTCCCTGCTCGGCTGGGAGTCTGCTTCGTCCTCTGACCCTCCCCCCTCTCATGTGCTCTCTGTCTCTCATTCTCTCTCTCTCAAATAAATAAATAAAATCTTTTTAAAAAAAATATATAATCTCTAGAAATGGAAATAAAATGACTTTTTTTCTATGTCCAGGTAGCCATTTGTATACTATATAAACAGAAATAGAAGGATCCATCTTACCAGATGTATTTACTTTTATGTATATATTTTTTTAATTAACAGTATTGAACATCCCCCAATATGCCAGGCATAGTGCTAGAGTTTCACATCTATAGTCTCATAAAAAGGAGGGTCAGTGACTCTGACTTGTTGAGGCCTTTGTAGGGCCTAGAATATCTTCACCAGTTTGAGACATTATGCCATCATAAAGAGTAACACATCAGTTTTCTAACAGTTTATACAAAATCTCTTTGCATCATTGCCATTTTGCAGAATAAAAGAATAAAACCAGGGATGCATGTGTTTTATTAAAAGGAGGAATGACAGAGCCTATAAAAATATCAGGAGCTTGAAGCTCCTAAGAAAACCAAAGAAAATGTTGAAGGAAAGCTAAAAACAAACTTGTCCAAATGCACAAGATTCCCTAGCTTGTGGCAGTTTGACTGGATGGTTTGCAAATTGAGAAAGCTAACCAGACCCCCAGGTTGGCCTGAATCCTTTCAACATAGTCACTCTCTCCCTATATACTCATCACTACTCTATTTCCATTCTCATATCTCCCCTGGGATTTCTTTTTTTTTTTTTTAAGATTTTTATTTATTTATTTGCCAGAGAGAGATACAGCAAGAGAGGGAGCGCAAGCAGGGGGAGTGGGAGAGGGCGGAGCAGGCTTCCCGCTGAGCAGGGGCGCTTCCCCCGATGCGGGGCTCCATCCCAGGACTCTGGGATCATGACCTGAGCCGAAAGCAGAGGCTTAACCAACTAGCCACCCAGGCACCCATTTCTATTTATTTTAAAGGTCAGAATTTTAAAAGAGAAAACCGAATGTATTCTTAATGTAGGCAACTTAATCACAAATATAAATTTGTTACTTGCTTTGTTGGTAGAGTTAAGAAATTGTTCCTTTAGGGGTGCCTGGGTGGTTCAGTCCATTAAGCGGCTGCCTTCGGCTGAGGTCATGATCCTGGGGTCTTGGGATCCAGCCCCACATCCGGCTCCCTGCTCAGCGGAGAGCCTGCTTCTCCCTCTCCATCTGCCTGCCACTCTACCTACTTGTGCTCTCTCTCTCTGTGTGTCAAATAAATAAATAAAATCTTAAAAAAAAAAAAAAGAAAAGAAAAGAAAAAGAAATTGTTCCTTTAGTTTGTGAAAATACAACAGAAATACTGCATTTAAATCAGCAATATTTTGGATGTCACCCAATTTCGGGTTTTTTTTTTTTTAAAGATTTTTTTTTTTTAAGATTTTAATTTATTTATTTGACAGAGAGAGAGAGACAGCAAGAGAGGGAACACAAGCAGGGGGAGTGGGAGAGGGAGAAGCAGGCTCCCCACCCAGAAGGAAGCCCAATGCTGGGCTCGATCCCAGGACCCTGGGATCATGACCTGGGCCGAAGGCAGACGCTTAACCGACTGAGCCACCCAGGCGCCCCTATTTCTTTCTTTTAGAGAGAGAGAGAGAGAGAGCATGAGCTGGAAGGGCACAGGGAGAGGGAGGGGCCCAGGGAGAGGGATGGGCAGAGGGAAGGGGAGAGAGAATCCCAAGCAGACTCTGCCAAGAGTGCAGAGATGGATATGGGGCCCAATCTCAGAACCCTGAGACCACCACAGGAGCTGACACCGAGTGGGATGCCTAACCGACGGCACCACCCAGGCACCCCAGATGTCACTCAGTTTGTAAGTGGGCATACTTTTGTTTCTGAGAGTCAAGAAGAAGTTGTTAACATACAAACCATTTCTCAAGCAATTTTCTTTTTAAATTCTAACCAAGGAAAACACATAGGTGTCTATTCCTTTTTGCCAAAGGATTGCTGCAATTGGTAAGACCATATACTCAGTCATGATACAAGTAAGGCTGACTTTTTTGAGTTTGAATGTAATTATTTTATATTCAGAATAAATATGGAATTTAAACATTTCTGAGAAAAGCTCTTTCTAGGTGTTATATCTTTTAACTTCAACATTTTAGCTAGTTGGTTGGTTGGTTTACCTAGCAAAATGTAAGGTGACTTATCTAGGTTACAAATGAGCTAAATTGTTGAATAATTTGAGGTTTAAAAGGATTTTATGCCTATTAAATTATGGGGGAAGTTGGGTAGAGTGTGATAATTACTAACTAACAGTTTTCTTTCCTCTACCACTTAACTAGTTAAGAAAACAACACTATAATTGCTTTTTGTGTGTTGTGTTGCAATAAGTTTCATCCCCGAATCATATGCTTAGCTCTAGGCTACAGTTAATTGGCAGTGAATGCGGGGATATTGCGTGCTAGAAATTAACTCTCATTTAGAAGTTTCTCTGAATACTCCATGGCCTTGGGGACTAACTAGAGGAACTTTTAAATAGGTCTTCAGAATCATTAACAGTCAAGGGGATCATTTAAAGAGCCCACCTGCTCGTATACCTCAATGAGAGAAAGTTAAATTTTCCCTCTTTGTCTTTGGTACCATGAAGTCCCATAGAATTATCATCAAGATGCTGAAATATTTACTAAGTGCAAACAGTATGCTAGAAAAAAAAAAATGAAGGAAGAGGGAAAGAAGGAAAGAGAATCTAGAATATTCTGAGGAATCTACTAGATTGTCTTCAGAGTGTTACCCTTATGTTCCAGTGCCCATCATCATTGACAAGCATTTAGACTACACATAACATGAGCTGAAATTCTAGAACCAGTATGCCCCTTTTCTTCATTAGGAAGTCATGTCTTCTTTTAGTATTCCACTTGATTCAAACTGACTTATTCCCAATTGTCCATTCAACAATTGCCCAATATTTTGTGAATAAAAACCAATAGTTCCCACTTATTAAAAATAGGTGAAGACTTTTTGTTTCCTCTCCCCCACCCTCTCTGCCAGGTGATAGGTTACAATGAAAGTAAGTCTCATTGGGGAGGGTATGTGCTATGGTGAGCGCTGTGAATTGTGT
>NC_138369.1:66185810-66207179 GCF_054177405.1 Leptonychotes weddellii
GTGGAATTTAAGAAATAAAACAGAGGATCATAGAGGAAGGGAGAGAAAAATAAAACAAGACGAAATCAGAGAGGGAGACAAACCATAAGAGACTCTTAAGCATAAGAAACAAACTGAGGGTTGCTGGGGAGTCTGGGTGGCTCAGTCGTTAAGCGTCTGCCTTCAGCTCAGGTCATGATCCCAGGGTTCTGGGATCAAACCCCGCATCGGGCTCCCTGCTAGGCGGGAAGCCTGCTTCTCCCTCTCCCACTCCCCCTGCTTGTGTTCCCTCTCTCGCTGTGTCTCTCTCTGTCAAATAAATAAATAAAATCTTAAAAAAAAAAAAAAAACCTGAGGGTTGCTGGAGGGGAGGGGTTGGAGGGATGGGGTAACTGGGTGATGGGCATTAAGGAGGGCATGTGATGTAATGAGCACCGGGTGTTATATAAGACTGATGAATCACTGAACTCTACCTCTGAAACAAATAATACACTATATGTTAATTTATTGAATTTAGTTAAAATAAAATTAAATGTAAAAAACATAAAAAAGAATGTAAATTATCTCATTACTAATTTTTATAGTGATTACATGATTATATTACATGAAATGATAATGCTTTAGATAGAATGGTTTAAATACAATACATTTTAAACTTATTTTCACCTGTTTCTTTTTACTCCTACAAATGTGGATCTAAAACCTGAGGCTATAGTGAAGCAAACAGGAAAAGTTCCTTTCCCAATGGCGCTTACATCTCTTGGGAGAAATAGAGCATAAACAACATGTATCAGAGAGGATGTGAGATAATGACACACCTTAACAAGAAGGGAGACATGAGGACCCGGGCCGGTGGCTGAATTTTATGTAAGGAATTTTAGGCAAGGCATCATTAACTAGGTGATTTTGAGTCAGAGGAAAAGTGAGGGAAGATACCAGGAGGAAAATTCATTATGGGCAGAGGAAACAGCAAGGGCCAAGGCCGGGGTAGACCTTGTTTATTTAAGAATTAGGAAAGAAGTCAGTGTGGCTTAAGCTCAGCTAACAAGACGAGAAGGGGAGGTCAGGGTAATACCAGAGCCAGTTCTATGGACTTTAGCTGAGGGAGACAGGAAGCTACCAGAGATTTTCAGTATCACATTTATGCTGATGCTGAAATTTTATCTCCGGGGGTGCCTGGGCGGTGCAGTCAGTTAAGCAACCAACTCTTGGTTTGGCTCAGGTCGTGATCTTAGGGTCATGAGATCAAGCCCTGCGGGGGGTTCTGCACTGAGTGCGGAGTCTACTTAAGAGTCTCTCTCCCTCTGCCCCTCCCCCTCCACTAGCTTGCGTGCTCTCTCTCTCTAAAAAAGAAAGAAAAAAGAAATCTTGTCTCCAGCCCTAGCTCTATACCTAACTCAAACCTATATATCCAACCGCTCAGCATCTGCCCTTGGTTGTCTAAAAACTCTTTCAGATGTTACATAGACACCACTGACTGCTGATACGCCAGTCCTCCATGCCCTGCCAAGACCTGCTTCTCACCCAGAATTCCTTGTCTTGCTAAAAATGGATCTACATAAACCTATTTACCACTTACATAAAAATAATTTACAATAAAAAGCTTCCAGTTTCAGCTCCAATATGTAAAAAGATTCAAAATTTTGGGCGCCTGGGTGGCTCAGTTGGTTGAGCGTCTTTGGGTCATGATCCCAGGGTCCTAGGATCAGGCCCCACATCGGGCTCCCTGCTTGGTGGGGAGCCTGCTTCTCCCTCTCCTGCTCCCCCTGCTTATGCATGTGCTCTCTTTCTCTCTCTGTCAAATAAATTAAATCTTAAACAAAGAGATTTCAAAATTATCACTCTCAAATTCCAACAAGAAACAGCTGAACAAACTGAAAATCAATGGTTTTTCTTGGACCCATCACAGACCTGTGGTAAGAAGGCAGATAACACCCTGAAATCTGGAGAGACAGGTGCATGCATTGAGTTACAGCCAAGATCTGCTTACCTGGAGGGGAAGCCGCTGGAGTCATAAACTGGTAGCCTCAGATTCCACATGGTTGCTACAATTACAGAGAATTTGACTCCTAGGCAACTGACAGGTGTCAAAGGCTTTTCCAAGTTAGAAATGAAACCCAGAAGTAAAATATTTACAGAAGCCATGAAATCTAAAAGACAGGTTTGACTACCTAAAAATGAAGAACTTCTATACAACAAAAGGAAAAAAAAGTTAAAGGATAACTAGGAAACTGGAGGGAATTATTTGCAGCATAGGTAACAAAAACTTAATGTCCATAATATATAAATAACACCTACAAATCAATTTTTTTAAAGATTTTATTTATTTATTTGAGAGAGAGAGAGAGACAGAGAAACAGCATGAGAGGGGATAGGGTCAGAGGGAGAAGCAGGCTCCCCGTTGAGCCGGGAGCCCGATGTGGGACTCGATCCCAGGACTCCGGGATCATGACCTGAGCCAAAGGCAGTCACTTAACCAACTGAGCCACCCAGGCGCCCCAAATCAATTTTTTTAAAAGAAAACCCAACACATTGAAGCGTAAGCTGGCATTTGGAAAAAAAAATAATTGTATTTGAAGCAGGCATTTGGGAAAAAAATAGTAGCATTTGGGGAGAATCTAGTAGATTGAGAAAAAATGTTAAGAGACAGATAACATTCAGTGTCAAAGGGACATGGGGGAAAAAAAGGGCACTGTAAAACAGCATTGGTAGGTGTGTATATTGGTAAACCTTTCTCAGTGCACAATTTGACAGCATTTGCCAAAATATTAAATGTGCAGACTTTTTGAGCAAGCAATTTCATTTCTAGAAATTATTAAGTGGATATATAGAAATACATTTATGAGCAAGTTCTTGTTACATTGTTTCCAATACAGAAAATTGGAAACAATTTAACATTCACCATTAGGAACTGGTTAAGGTAGGTATACCCATTCAGTAAGGTTCTGTGCATGTGATCAAGACCTGTTGTAACTCATCTACTGTCTTAAGAAAATGTCCATGATTTGTATTTAAATAACAAAAGCATGATAAATATTCAGAGTCTTAGCTCAAAAAAAAAGCACTTAATGTATTTATTCAAGACTTCTTTTTTGGCTCCACATTGAAGTTTTACAGTTTCTTCCAAAAGGACCTTTACAGGTTGTTTACTTCTGTATGGTTTATGTTCTATGTTGCCATTATGAATGGAATATGTTTTTCTATTATATTTCCCAAATAAATTTCTACAGTTATATAAAATATGTTGTTTTTATGTAAGAAATCTGCTGATTTTGTATGTTTAATTTATAACTGAACTCCTTAATGAACCGTCATATTGTTTCTAGTAGTTTCATTACCTACCACTTCTATTTTTTATATTTCCTTTCCTACCCCCCAAGAGAAGCTGTTAAATACGATTGCAGTCCAGGGGAATTTTACTGCTAAACACCTGGGAAAAGAGAGTAGGGAACCATAAAATTACACATATTTGGAAACAAAATTGTTTTGCAAAATCAGGTAAGTCACTATGTGGTCTCTGAATTGAGGTTCCTAAAGTCATTCTCCATCTAGGCAGTGGTGTTATTCACATACTTTTTAAGTTTTCTCCAAATAAAAACTTGGGCAGGAGCACAATATGGAAAACCAAGCTTGTCTGGTTGATGTTGCCCTAAAAATTACTCTTTTTCAATGCATGGGGGTCCCAAGATAATTTCTGGACACAAATAAATAGGGCATTTGCTACAGTCCTAACGGAATGTTCCAGGATCGTCATCTTCTGGGATTTTATTTGGCTTTAAGGAACCAAAAAAACAAAATACTGCACATGGTCACTCTTTGCTTTAAACCTTATTTAGCCAATTCTTGAAAATTCCTACCTGTTGACCTTAAAACCATATGATACTGAGTGATTAAAATACCAATGTTCCTGCTGATTTTTTGTCTTTATGAAGGTTATCAATTTAACAAAGGTCTTACTCTGTATGCCCACCACTGCTGAAGGAGAGACAGCTTCCCCAGAAGTGAGGGAAATCAAATCAAAAGTGGAAAGGAAGGAAAAAAAAAAACTTTTAAAACAACGTAGCCTGTTTTAGGATGGAGCTTTACAACAGCAGGGCTTTCACCCGAAACTGTGCCTGGTGCAAATCATTCTCCACATTGCGTTTACATAATTGGCTAAAGAGAAGTCTGCTGTCTGGCAAGCACTCACGTATAAATTTGGTTCTTTGAGTCCTAGGTCAGGTAGGACTGGCAGCTGTGCTTTGGGACTTCCCTCACTCTCCTGGCACACATCTCTGTGTGCTTGCATAAAATTCCATCTGGTGGTATATGGAGGGCTTTTAATTGCGAGACTGCATTTGCTGGGTGGATGAGATTAATACATGAAAAGTTTTCCACATGATGAAATTGCATCTCCCAGCATTATACTTTTTGAATCACTGACTAGGCTACACTACATTGTTTTTGAGCAAAAGCCTTTCTCCCCAAATCATGTTTTACAGCAGAAGAAGCTGTCATGCTCTGAGCAATCACACTGACCAGAAGGCTTTCTCTAAAGCAAACCCTGCCAGCTGCTCAGGCTCTATAGAAAGTACAGTATGGCCCAGGGATTAAATGAGTAACTTTGGTAACTGCTTTGCCACGACTGGTATAAAGAGAATAAATACACAGTTGAGGAAAATTGCAGCTGTCCAGATGCACATTACTTAATTAGCTTAGCCACAACTGAATGCACTAATCATTTTCCCCTTAGCATGTCCTGCTTTCACTCCTCTTTTTTACAAGTTAATTGTACCCCCATCCCTAGGCTTTGGCTACACGCTAGCTTTCTGTCTAGGTTTAAGTCTGGGCTTAGAAGCTACAGAATGCAGTACCTCCTCTCATAGCCAAACGATGCATGTATAAGTTCTGTGTCCATTTCTTCCTGCCCACAGAACTCTCCCCTTGACCCTGAATATACTGCACATTTGTTTTATGCATCAGGTATTGCTGATGAAAAGTCTGATATCATTCTAAGTTTCTTTTCTTTGTAGGTAATTTTTTTTTTAAAGATTTTATTTATTTATTTGAGAGAGAGAATGAGACAGAGAGAGAGAGCACGAGATGGGGGAGGGTCAGAGGGAGAAGCAGGTTCCCCGCCGAGCAGGGAGCCCGATGCGGGACTCGATCCCGGGACTCCAGGATCATGACCTGAGCCGAAGGCAGTCGCTTTACCAACTGAGCCACCCAGGCACCCCTGTAGGTAATTTTTTTTATCACTGGTAGCCTTTAGGATTTTCTTTGTATCCCTAGTATTTTAAACTTGCACTACCAAGAGTGCCTTTTTGTGAGAGGTGTAAGGTCTGTACGTAGGTTCATTCTTTAGCATATGGATTTCCCATTGTTCAGCACCACTTGCTGAAAAGATTATTCTTTATCTTTTGCAGCACCTCTGCTCCTTTGTCAAAGATCTGAGGGTTCTAAGTTTCCTATTCTGTTCCATTGATTTACGTCAACTGTGTGTCTGTTCTTCACCAACAACATGCTATCAGTTTGTCCTGCAAGAAAGGTTTACAAATACATACTTCCACCAACACTGTTTTACATTGACCTTTCATCCTCATCCTCATCAACACTAAATGTTATCTGTCTTTTTAATTATTTTTCCAATCTACTAGACACCCCCCCATTCAAAAAAAAATCTTCCTTTTTTTCAAAATGCCTGCTTACCCTTTAATATATTGGGTGCTGTTTTTTAATGATTTGTTGGAACTGTTAACATATTATATATTGACCTTTTGTTACCAATTTGTAAATAGTTCCCTCCAGTTTCCTAGTTACCTTTTAACTTTTTTTTTCTTTTGTTGTACGTAAGTTCTTCATTTTTATGTAGGCAAAACCCATCTCTTAGATTTCATGACTTGTATAAACATTTTACTTCTGGTTTCATTTCTAACTTTAAAAAGCCTGTGACACCTGCCAGGTGCCTCGGAGTCAAATTCTCAGTTTAATTGTAGCAACCATGTGGAATCTGTGGTTTACATATTTTCATTTGAAATTTTTGCTTTCTCATCTCAGCATTCTAATTTTCTTAACATTACTTAGTATTTGCTTTGGCTAATGTATCTAATACCACCTTAATTAATGTGTCTGTCTCACAGGAAATAAACTCCCAGCACAAAGTGGGTAAAAATAAATGTACATTCCACTCCTAGGAACATACCCCAAAGAATTGAAACCAGGTGTTCAAACAAAAACTTGTACACAGATGTTTATAGCAGCACTATTCACAAAAGCCAAAATGTGGAAATAACCCAAATATCCATCACATGATGAATGAATAAACAAAATGTGGTATATCATACATTGGAATAGTAGTCAGTCATTACTAGGAATACAATACTGATACATACCACAAACCTAATGAACCTTGAAAACTTTATACTAAGTAAAAGGAACCAGATACAAAGTTCACATATTGTATGATTCC
The DNA here is from genome assembly GCF_054177405.1 of Leptonychotes weddellii. Taxonomy (NCBI): domain Eukaryota; kingdom Metazoa; phylum Chordata; class Mammalia; order Carnivora; family Phocidae; genus Leptonychotes; species Leptonychotes weddellii. The sequence continues at coordinate 66,192,238 of NC_138369.1, forward strand.
ATCTATAGGAAATAATCGAGACTAAGTGAATCCCCAGAGACAGAAAGCAAGTGAGTGGTTGCCAGGGACTGTGGGGAGAGAGTAATGGAGATTGATTGCATAATGAGTATGGGGTTTCTTTATGGGATGATGAAAATGCTTTGGAAGTACATAGAGAGAACGGTTGCACAACATTTGTGAATATACTACATGCCACTGAATTGTACACTTTATTTTTATTTTATTTTATTTTTTATTTTTTTGACAGAGAGAGACACAGCGAGAGAGGGAACACAAGCAGGGGGAGCGGGAGAGGGAGAAGCAGGCTTCCCACGGAGCAGGGAGCCCGATGCGGGGCTCGATCCCAGGACCCTGGGTCATGACCTGAGCCAAAGGCAGACGCTTAACCACTGAGCCACCAAGGCGCCCCTGAATTGTACACTTTAAATGGCTAAGTGTACATTATGTGAATTGTACCTCAGTTTTCTTTAAATACAAATATATAATAAACACTTCTTTCTCAGGTGGGGATCTTAATCTCTACCTACTGCAAATGATTATTATAATGCTTAGGTAATAAACAGCAAGTTAGAGCATTGTACAAATAGAGCATGATCAAATATATCACAATCATGATTGTTTTCCCTTCTAGGACAGATTTTGCCTTCTTTTCAAAGCTTCTCAGCTGTGGTTCGTCATTCGTAAATCTGTTAGGACAACAAATTGCTTAGTTTCCACCCCTGCTCTGCTTGAATTTCAATAAAAGGAAGGTCATGGTTAAAATTCTAGCCCATCTCTGTCCCTGCTCCAATTAGGAGCAGGCAGCTGGTGTTCTACTGACTGGATTACAAACTGTGTGGACTCCAAAAAAGCATAAAAGGCAAAACCTGTGAGCCCCTTCCCTAAGGGCACAGTTCACTTCGGTGTTGCTGTTTTATTTTCTTATTCAAAAATTAAACATTGTTGAGCACCAACTATGTGTCGGGTACCTGGGATACATTTACCAACAAACCAGTCAAAAATTGCCAGTCCTTGTGGAGCTTGCCTTCTATAGAGGGAGAGAGAAAAAATAATAATAAACTTAATAAGGAAGTAAATTTTATAGTATGTTAAAAGGTGATGAAGTGCTATGGGAAATGGGAAAGGTAAGGAGCATCAGGAGGGTAAGAAAGGGTACCATTTCTAATAAGTGATCAGGTGAAGGCTCCTTGGAAGAGTGGCATGTGAACAAAGATGTTAAGGAAGAAAGAGGTGGACCTCCAGGAATCTGACACTTATCATGAAGAGTGCCTCATGTAGAGCCTAGGCAAATGTCCTAAGGCAGGAACATGTTAGAGCTTCAGCAAGGAGACCAGTGTGGTCAGAAAGGAGTGAGCGATGGGACAGAAGACAGAAATTAGATCAGAGGGGTAAAGAGGGAAGCAGATCACATCAGGTCCTTGTGGGCAATTATAAGGACTTTGGTCATGCGCAAATGGCAAGGTTCTGAGCAGAGGCCTTACTCATATCCAGCTTGTTCCAGCTGGGTTTCTCTCAATGACTCCAGCTCAGCATATCCCCCCAGAATCATAGGCTTCTTGTGCACATTTCAGAATCTTCTTAACCCTATCTCTTCCTTTAGCTGCTGCTGCAGTTACTAGTTCTCTATAGTTACTAGTTCTTTGATCTCCTTTGTCCCAGAGCAACTAGAACATGCCCTGTCTTAAGCTGCACTGCATACCACTTGCTTTCTGCCCAGGGATTCTTTTAAGGCTAAGCCAAGATGTCTTCCAAATCATGTGGAATTCTTAATCCAGATGTACAAGGAAGTTAACATCAGTGAAGCCATTCATGACCGTGGGGAACAGAAGTCAAAGAGTAAATGGTTCTCTCTTGCATCGCCACCAAGAAAACAGTCCTTAGATGCATTTCATAAGGCTCCTCAGGAAGTCTCACTGGATCCAACACAAGATGCCTCTAGCACTCGTTCAACTCAGTAACACATCCTTGTGGGTGTGGTTTTTCCTCCCTTCCGGTTTCATTCCTCCATCCTGTACTACACCCTGCTCCCTGAGACCACATTTCCAAATAAACTGACTTCACGCAAACATATCTCAAGTTCTGCAGGAACTTGAAGGGAAATTAGGGGAAATCCAGTTTAAGACACCTCCCTACACTTTCAAACTGTGCCCTTACTCCTCCAGAGTGCAGCCCCCTAGAATGCGGTACCTGCCTGGAATGTCACAAGCTGTCACACTCAGCCAGCCTTGATTGACAGCCAGTTCTACCCCGGCTGTCCCTTTAGCTCCCTCTGTTCCCCACAGCCAGAAACAGAAAAATGAACCCAGAAAACAGGTGGCCAACAGATTGCGAAAGGACTGGGATGCCATGCCCAGAATTTGTAGGCAGAAGAGATTCATTGGATGTTTTTAATCAGGGGAGGAATGTGATCACATTTTGGAAAAATAACCAATGGCAGTGTAGATGGTAGATGGGAAGAAGAAAGTCTGGAGCCAGGTTGGATTACCGTAGGTTGAGGGGGTGGCAGGATAGCTGCAGGAGAAAGATAAACAAATGAGGGAACATGGTGATATGAGGATGTGGTTGAAGGAATAGATTGTATTGAGAGCATACTGAGATCCCTCATATTGAATGGGAAAGGTACAGAAGCCAGGCACAATGGATGGTCTAAAAGAATCAAGACAGTCAGAAAGTGGTGAGATGTGAGAAGGGACAAAAAGGTGAAACTTTAAAATGTCCATCTTACTTCTTAATTACAATTCTGAGTGGAAGGCTTGGTATAGAATACATGGATACTAATCACTCAGATGACGTTTGGGGATTATTGGTGGATTTCAAGGATAATTGGACTGAATATGCAATGAAATTCAATTCCACTTAACTGATGGGAACTAATGATCTCATTTCAAAGTCTAAAGTGAGAATGGATAAAAACTTTTTATTAGTTCAGCAAAAATATTAATATGGGGCCATGGGTACCGGACTAGAAAAATGAGGCCAGAGTACAGCCTTAAATGTATTTAGAATAATGGTCAGAATGAAATGCTATAGCATTTGTAAGAGTTAACTACACTGATACAAATATAAGTAAATTAACAATCTTTTAAGCCAACTTTAAAAATAAATTTGGTTTATCAATTTGGTGATTTTTCCTTTTTCCTAGTAATTTAACATTTCCATTTTCTTTCTATAATTGAATAATCACTCACCTTCCTTTTTACAATTAAAATGATTTTCATAGACATGAAAAATAGCCAAGATAAATGCAAAAGCCAAGATAGGAATGAGGTCTGTAAACCACCAACAAGGTTTTTGCTTGTTTGTTTGGTTCTTTTACTTTTATCTAATTATAATGGATGTACAAAATCGCTTCCACTGAACTGCATTCATCACCTTGAAAAAAGTCCAGAAAAAATATATCAAGGCTTAAAAAACTACAAATCAATATATGTACCAATAAAAAAGTAAATAGCTAAATCCCACTGTATCAATTATCTATTGCCACATTAATGCTTTGTAACCAACACCCACAAATCCTCATTGGCATACACAGACAATCGTTCAGTGTTCTCATCACTGTGGATTGGCTGTGTGGTTCTGCTGATCTTACCAGGCTCACTCAAGTGTCTGTGGGTTGGGTAGGTGGCTCTGATTTAGTCAGAGCTTTACTGAATCCACTTAACTGGGCCAGTTCTGCTTTCCGTCTCCTGGAAACAGCAGGCTAGCTAGGAATGTCCTTCTCGTGGCAATGGCAGAAGCTCAATTGCAAAAACACTTTTCAAGACTTGGCTTGCACCACATTCCTAACATCCCATTGACCAAAGCAAGTCATCTGAGCCCGAAGTTGGGACATTACATCCTGCTCACAGTGGAAGAGTGCTGGAAAGTAACCTGGCAAAGGGCACAGATACAATGAAGAGGGAAAAAATCCAGCCACTGGTGCAATCTACCATACCCATTGTTCAGAATTTACCCAGGGAAATATTTTAAAAGGATAAAAAACAAAACTATGCATAGGACTCATTCATTAACATACTGATTACAATATGGAAAAATTAGAAATGTAAATATCCATGAATAGAGGCCTTGTTAAGCACATCATGATATAAGAAAATGATCATTTATACCGCTATTAAAATTGATGTAGATACTTTTTTTTCTTTATCTTTTTAAAATACTTATTTATTTATTTGAGAGAGAGAGGGAAAGTGCACCCACAAGCCGGGGAGGGGCCAAGGAAGAGAATCTTCAAGCAGACTCCCTGCTGAGTGTGGAGTCCATCACGAAGCTTGATCTCATGACCCATGAGATCATGACCTGAGCCGAAATCAAGAGTTAGATGCTTAACTGAATGAGCCATCCAAGCACCCCAATCCTTTTCTTTTTTAAATGGAAAGATGTCCAGGGCACCTGGGTGGCTCAGTCGGTTGAGCATCTAACTCTTGATCTAGGCTCAGGTTAGGATCTCAGAGTCGTGAGATTGAGCCCCATATCAAGCTCTGTGCTGAGCATGGAGTCTGCTCAGAATTCTCTCCCTCTCTGCCTCTGCTCTGCCCCTCCCCCCATTTGCTCTCTCTCTCTCTCTCTCTCTCTTAAAAAACAAAGATTAAATGCAAAGATGTCTACTACATGTAGTAGACTGGAAAGGGATGCAGGGGAGAAGCAACTTACAGAGTAGAATGAGTGCTATGAACCCATTTATGTAAAATACATACATATTTCCACATGTTATATGTATAAGAAATATCTCAAACAATGTCATCTATACTTTCCTCTGAACTCTAATTTCAGATGCTTATTTCTTTCTCTGTATTATTTGATTTTTTTATAATGCCTAAATATTTTACAGAAGCAATACAGTGCTCAAAAAATAACTCCTCTTTAAGATTAAATATAGGGGGAATAGACCTTTCTTCTTAATTTTATTCCTGATTCATTGTCAAGATTTAGATTGGAAGTCCTAGTTTTTATCCACAAAAAAAGAGAGTAAATATACATTTAAAAACAAACTTTTGGGGTGCCTGGGTGGTTCAGTCAGTTAAGCATCTGACTCTTGGTTTCAGCTCAGGTCATGATCTTAGAGTCCTGAGATCAAGTCCCTTGTTGGGCTCTGCACTCAGTGTAGAGTCTGTTTGAGCTTCTCTCCCTTGCCCTCTGTCCCTCCCCTTAGCTCATGCTGTCCCTCCCTCTCTCTCTAAAATAAATAAATAAAATCTTTAGGAAAAAAGTTTACTTTTTAATTAACTGGGGGGAAAGTACAAGGGTATTTGTTATATTATACTTTATACTCTTTTGTGTCTTATTTCATATTAAATATTTTTGAAAAATTCTTAAGCCAAACCTGTTTCACTACTCCATGTATTTGTATTATAAATGCTATTTTTTATTAGCCTCTGTCATGATGACCAAAAAGAAGATGTTCAAATTTGAGACTATTTTTAATAATTTGCTATAATCCTCTAAAATATAATCATTCATTTCATAAAACAATCATTTATTGAACTCCTACTGTATACAATGTACTATATCAAGGGCCATGGAGGCTTTTTTAAATGTACATGATTAAGAGTCTACTCTCAAAGAGCCAAAAGTTTCATTTTTCGAGGAATATTCTCTAAGTAGAAAATGATATGAAGAATTTCTACCTCTAACGTTACCTAATATCATGTTAGCATCAATGGCTTGAAATGACCACATAGGTGTTCTGGGTCCATGCTTCTACTGGCTTGAAACTGCTCCAAAAACTGTGCGCAGTCAATAAACAACTTTATGCCCCTAATTACAAGCATTCTGGCTATGGGGCACCAAAAAAAATGTATACTAAAGAGAAAGAACAAAAAGAGTGATGTTAAGTAGTAAGCCTAGTATGATGACCCAAAATTGGTCAATATCCCAAGGTGACTACTCATCAAGACTACTTAAACTTCCTGCATATAGTTTGTTTTCAAAAGAATCTAATGTATGTAACTCAGTCTGAGCTTAATATGACCATGCACACAAATTCAACTGCCACATTTTCAACTCATTGTCCTCCACTTTCCACCAGAAATAGGGATTTCAGCTGCCTGTATGTTAATATACACTGCAAGAACTTTGCATCATTACCAAACACTATATTGCGGCCAGGCTTCCTAGTAGAATACTGAATTGGTGATACACTCATTTTAGTTTTTGAATACCAAATACCAATTGAAGGCAATATTTGCTTCTTTACTCTAAAATTCTATAGTTCAGTTTTTCGGTACAATTGCATTTAGATGTTGACCTACATTTAAAGCATTTTCATTCAGATCCTGCCTTCCTTCACTGATTGTATATTCCTTAAAGACCATTCAGGTCCTGCCTTCCTTCACTGATTGTATATTCCTTAAAGACAAGAACAGTATCTATTAATCACTGAAGCCCCAGAACCCCTACCACACTGTCTGGTAAAGAGGAGACTCTCGAGAAGTGGTTTCTAAATAAATGAATAAATTCTATTTCTATTTCTAAGCAATAAAAATAAATCTGATGAGATAAAATTAAAAGAGCACTGGACTTTGGAGTACAGAGATGTAGACATGGCTACCAAACCACACATTCACTTTGCAATACTATCATCTTTTACAACAAAATCTGCCTCCACTGAGAGAGACTAAAAATGCCAGATATTTATTTTCCTGCCTTCCTTGTTACTAGGGATAAAAATATAACCAAGGTCTAGCCAATGAGATATATAGATAAATATTTGCAGAATTATTTATTGGAAAGCTGTATCTCCTAAGTAAAGAGAGGAAGAAGGAAAGAATGTGAGAGATGAAAAGACAGAGAGAGAGGTAGACAAAATCAAGGAAAAAGGGGGGAGGGGAGAGAGAGAAACAGAGAATGAGAGAAATAGGGAAGAAGGAAGGGAGAGAAAAAAAGAAGAGGCAGAGGGAGAGATTGAGAGAGAAAAAGAGGTCTCCTATCTTTCTCTTTCTGCTTTAGATTGATTCCGTAATGTGAAGATGTGATGTTTGGAGCTACTGCAATCATCTTGTTGCTTTGAGGGAAAGATCAAGAGAATCAGAGACATCAGTCTAGCTCCCTGAACTAACCTAGAACCATTGGTTTCCAATCTTCTTTTAATGTGAGATTATTAAATGTCTTTTTTGTTTACACCACTGTTAGCTACGTAGCCTGTCATAATGAGCCAAAAGTATCATATTTGATGTAGAAGGCATAGGTTTAAGTCCCAGCTCTGTGACTTACTACCTGTATGACCTTAGAAAAACTTCTTAATGTCTCTGATTCTTCCTTTCTCTATCTATCATGACTTTCCTGACAGGGATGGCATAACGAAGGGAGGAACAATGGAGAATAGTAAACAGCTATAAAAATCAACTTAAATGCAAGTTGAAACTAAAGATATTCTCACATTGTTTCAATGACTGTCGACAGATCAAGTCCTCAAATCTCGAAATCAACAGGTAAAGATACGTATACCATAAAAACAAAATCAAAATCTGCTGACAAAGAGAAGCAATTAAATTCCTTACATCTCTAGCTTATCTTCCTACCAAAGAGAACTCACAGCCTCATTTGACCAACTCCAAGCATTACTTTTTTCCTAAAATACTAGAACATGATTTTAAAACAATATGGATTTTAGTCTTCTTAAAATGTGTTTAAAGTGGGCCAAGAGACATTTTTCTGGAACATAATTACAGCAAATATGGACTAATTACAGGATCAAGCCAAAGGCTGTTTTTCTACGACAGATTGCACACTGTAACCTATAATGGTTCAGTCACAGCAGCATATAATTACTCAGCATTCACAGCTAAGTCCTTTCTATGCTGGAGGGCCAAATGCAACCATGCAAATACTAAAAAATAGACTTTAGACGAGTACATGGATCAGAGAGAGCATAAGTGTTTTGTTTTCAGGCTGCGTAGTCTATGATTCAGGATGATTTGGTATTCTCTGTTGCACACATTTGTGGGAGTGAACTCCAGCCAGCTTAAAGTCAAACAAGCAGAGGCACAGCCTGCCCTAAGTGAGAGGCTTAGACTTGACTTCTTGCTGATCACAGCAGACTGTAGTAGCTACTATTTTATCCACTCCGCGAACACACTTTCCTCTCTCCTTTCTTCTGGTAACAAATTTTCCCCACTAGTCATAGGCTTGGGCATGTGACCCAAACAAAATCAGTTAAGTGCCATGCCCTCCTGACCCCAGTGACTGGTTCAGGAATGTGCATGTGACCCATGGAGGGCCAATCAGAATCCTGCTCTGGACTTACTGTATGAATGTTAAGAAAAGTCCATCTCCATAAGAGAGAATCAGCTCAGCACATAGAAATAACTAGTTTCATTGTTTGGGTCAGGCTTTCAGCTTCTGCATAACTGGCAGGTTACCAATCAATGACTTCTTTTTTTTTTTTTAATTCAATTAGCCAACATAGAGTACATCATTAGTTTCAGATGTAGTGTTCAGTAATTTATCAGTTGCGTATAATATCCAGTGCTCATCACATCACGTGCCCTCCTTAATGCCCATCCAAATGACTTCTGGCAAATATTCTCTGGTTAACCCAAGGGAATGTGGCTCAGCTGTTCCTCCAGATGGTAGCAAGCAAAAAGTGGGCAGTAAAATCAGCTGTCATCTGAACGCAGGGAGAATTCAGGAAAGATTTGGATTATCTATACCGTTAGAACACTGATTAACATAACAAGCAGAAATAAAGAGTAATTGAGAATAAAGATTAATTGATCCAAAGAACAATCTAGAGCAGCACCATCCAATAGAAATATCCTGTGAGCCAAATTTAATTTTAAATTCTCCAGTAGTAGCTACACTTTAGAAAGTAAAATAAGGGGCGCCTGGGTGGCTCAGTCGTTAAGCGTCTGCCTTCGGCTCAGGTCATGATCCCAGGGTCCTGGGATCAAGCCCCACATCAGGCTCCCTGCTCAGCGGGAGCCTGCTTCTCCCTCTCCCACTCCCCCTGCTTGTGTTCCCTCTCTCACTGTGTCTCTCTCTGTCAAATAAATAAATAAAATCTTTAAAAAAAAAAAAAAGTAAAATAAAAGGTGAAAATAATTTTAACAATAAATTTTATTTAACCTAATATAGCCAAAATCTTATCACTTTAACATATAATTAATATTTTAAAATTATTAGTAAGATATTTTTTTAGTAGTAAGTCTTGAAATCCCATGTGTGTTTTATACTTACAGCTCATCTCAATTCAGACTAGCCATATTTCTTTTTTTTTAAGATTTATTTTTTTGGGGGGGGGAAGAGTAAAGGGAGGAGAGAGAGTCCCAAGCAGACTCCATGCTGAGCACTGAACACAGAGCCCGATGTGGGGCTTGATCCCACAACCCTGAGATCATGACCTGAGCAGATACTAAGAGTCAGACGCTAAACCAACTGTGCCACCCAGGTGCCCCAAGCCATATTTTAAGTGCCCAATAGCCACATGTGGCTAGAGGCTACCATATTAAATAGTAAAGGTCTAGAGAATAAAATATCCTGATTTTTAAGTTTTGGTGGCAGCTCCCTGTTACTCTTTGAGCTGGGAATCAGGGTGATTTTCCCTAATCCAAAGACTCATTTACCAATATGATAAATAAAAATCCCATCTTTGATATTAAAAGGCAATTCCAAGATTATATGTGGGTGTGGGTGCACCCAGGTATGTGTGCCAAGAACCTGAAACACCTCTTGTGGACTATTACACCTCCCCAGCGAACACACAACAATGAGTCATCTTCTCTGCACCTGTACCCAGATTGTTGAGCTCTCTCGGAGAAAAATCCTGTAACTCTGAGCATTGGTATCATTTACAAATTCAAGGCTTCAAATCTCAACTTGAAACTCAATATTACCCAAAATAGCCTGCCCCTGATCAATTCCCTTTGCCATTGTCCTCAAAAGCAATTTCATATCTTCACCATTTTCTTTAGGTCTACTACCTTTGCATACCACCTTCTTCTGTCATTCCTCCCTGGGCAACCCCAACCTTTCTTCATAGAGAAATGGAAGCCTCACATAAGAACCCCATTTCCCTACCCCTGTTTCCTCCTTCAAACTCCAGGCTTCAACCTTTATCCATCCTTTTTGGCCTCTTGTCTAAATCTAATTGCAGTCACCTCTTGCCTCTGTCAGGCTTTTTTCCATCAATCACATCACCCCTTGCATATCCAACCTTTCTTCTCTGCTTCCTCTTTTTCTTCAGCATCTAAAGTTCAAACTTTTATTGTATTGAAATTATATACATCCAATTATTGCTACTGCTTGCTTTCTCTGCATCCCTTTGTAGCAATCTACCCTCCTTACTCTATTAAAACTGCCCAAAGATACCTCCTCCTGGAAAATCCAACACAGCCTGTTCTATCTTTGTTATTGTTTCTCAGCAACATTTGACCAAGTTAAGCATGTCCTCTGTCATGAAAATCTTTCCACACTTGACTCCATGACACCAGTAACTTTGATTTCTTCTTTTTCTGGCTTTTAACAATTTCTTTGCAGTTTTTTTTTTCTCCTTTGCCTATTATTTAATTGTTGTTCCTTAAATGTCAACCATCTTCCTTCTTCATTTTCCAAGTGTGGTCCGTGAACCAGTAGCAGCACCATCATCTGGGAGCTTGATGGAAATTCGGAATCTTGGGCCACACCCCATACCTTCTGAATCAGAATCTGCATTTTAACAAGATTCTCAGGCACAAGAGGCATATCTGATTCCATGTGTTTAGATAAAGGGAAGATCGTGAGAGGAGTAATCATAAAAGAATACATTGGAGTTGGAGTTGGAGTTGGAGTTGAATTTGACATGAGCCTAAAAGGATGGGGAGGACCAGGATTCATGTAAATAAAAAGTGACAGGAAGCACAAAGCCCATTTATCTTCAAAACTGATAATGTAACCCTCTTTCCCCAAGGCAGTAGTCTCCTGCCAGGGAATATAAGGAAGAGGTAACTGTTCAAAGTTTCTTCAGCTAGTATGACAATTCACCTAGACTTCTTGGTCTCAATCCTCTTCAAATTTCTTTTCAATCACAGTTATTTGCTGAGCTTCTACTCAATAGGGGTACTATTCCCAGTGCTGGTGATAGAGCAAAGAACAAAACACAGAAGTTTCTACACTCACATTCTTAGTAGAAATATTTATGCTCTCCCCTTAATGAGTCATTTAGAAGAAAGAAGTAATCATGCAACTTGAGTCCCTTTGTGATTAACTCCCTATCAAGCTCAAAGGTTCAGGAAGAATTCCAAAATATCACTCGAAATACTTGAAAGCAAAGACTTTATACTGGGAAAACTTACAAGGGTCTGTAGGCAAAGACGACCTGGATCCTTCATGTTCCCATTGCTTCTACAAAGAGGCTTGCTGGAAGCTGATCCTCTGGTAACCCCAGAATGACTGAGGCACTTATTCAATGTTTATACAGGCTGAACTCCGATATCACAACAAAAAAGAATGTCCCTTCCATCCGGCAGGGACATGAGGTGAATATCCATGACGAGTGCAAATCCACCACCACATCTGAGAAACTTTTTCCAAGTAGATGAATAGGTTTATCAGTGCATATAGAAACAATATGGAACATTCTGTTGTAGCTCTTAGTTTATACAGATTTCACTTGTGACATATTCCCCATCGCTTTAATAGACTGATTAGAACCACCATCATAGTTCAACCACAGTAGTGCACCATAAAAATGAGTATGGGATGCTTGTCCACAAATGTGAAAGTAAGTCTATTATAATAGAGTCAGTTAGGAGCAGAAAAATATTGATAACAAAACACTAAACCACAGGGGCGCCTGGGTGGCTCAGTCGGTTAAGCGTCTGCCTTTGGCTCAGGTCATGATCCCGGGGTCCTGGGATCCAGCCCCACATCGGGCTCCCTGCTCAGCGGGGAGCCTGCTTCTCCCTCTGTTTCTGCCTCTGCCTGCCTGCCTGCCTACTTGTGCTCTCTCTCTGTCAAATAAATAAATAAAATGTTAAAAAAAAAAAAAACACTAAACCACAGAAAATTTACAGTGGGATTATGGAATAACTGCAGAAATAGAGCATCTCCCTGACACTTTCATAAAAGGATGTTTTCCTCAAACCCTAAAGATCATGCCCTTCAATAAGGTCAATAATTGTAAAAATTTCAACTGTAAGTCACCACACTTATCTCTTTACATTTCTCTTTTTATATTGCATTTTAATGCTGATAAAATAAAACGGGAGAAAAAAGTAGAGCTCTGATACCAAGCCTCTTACCTTCCAATTTGATTTCAATCCCATTATCACATATTTCCAGAAATACACAATAGTGCCAAATAGCTTTCTCTATCTTGGGGTAGTTTCCCTGTATATTAGCTGTCATTGTCAAATTACTGTGCCTCCTACATGCAGACTAAAATTCCAAACAATGGCTACTGACAAATTTCCCTATAGCTCACTGATTCCTCACAGAAAAATGGATTTTCTACCCAGCTAAAATTAATTACTGTTATTGTAGAAATCAGAATGCATCTGTCGGCTTGAACAGAAAACACTGTGTGCTTTGCTTTCCTTTTTATCATATCAGTGATACATTCTCCAAAATCAGTTAGTATCCTATAATCTTCCTGAAGAAATAGCTACCCACTATACCTTCTTACTGTGGAAGAGCCCCTGGGTTTGTGTATCCCTCGGGCACAAGAATCTCATGATCGTGGAGACACCTTTTTGGGGAATAGGAGAAGGCTTCAGCAAATATTTTATCACCTGTAGCCTGCCCCAAGAATATGAAGGATCTGGGAAAGTGACACTATGGTACTAGGAGCCCGAGATGGGGAGGGTCAGGGTGTTGAAGTTACTACTTCTGCCTAACAAGCCACTTAAAACTTAGTGGCTCAATCAGCAGCCATGTATTATTCCTCATAGATCTACGGGGCCACCAGGCAGTTAGTTCATTTGAGCCCACTTCTGTGTCTGCAGTCAGCTAGCAGGTTGCTCGTGCTTCAGCAATGGCTCCAGCAGGACACGTTGAAGGTCTCAACTCTCCTCTCTCTGGTCTCACCTTTCAGCGAGCTGGCCTGGGCTTATTCTCAGGACAGCAGCAAGGACAGAAGAGAAGCATGCAAAACCCTTTAGTGACTTGGCTTGGAATGGGCATCCCGTCTGGTCCACAGCAGGCTATTAGCCAGAGCAAGTCACCAGTCAGCCCAGATTCAAGGCACAGGAAAGTGGATTCTACCTCTTGATGAGAAGATTTTAAAATCACATTGCAAAGGGCTAACATAGGGGGTAGAGCATTATTAAAATGTTTCAGCCCTAAGTCTAACATTCATAGGAAGTCCCTGGATAGCCTCCTTGGGTATTACACTTCTACCCGGCACCTCCTTGGGATCATGTTCATGCTGAGACTTTCTCTTACTGTGGCCTCATCTTGCAGATGCTGTTACACCCGAAAGGGCAAGTCAGAGAAGAGATAGCACCAGAGGAAAAGAAGAAGAAGTTGCCTGTGTCTGTAGGACTTCACTGTCTCTCAACTCCCACCAGCACATCCGAAACACTTGCTGTGGCTTCTTCATGGTGGGGAGTGAGCTTTCCCACCCCTTGACTTTGGGAGACCGATGTGCCTTGCTTTGGCCAATGACATGTGCCACCAGCAAAGATTTAAAATGTGTTTGGGGCGCCTGGGTGGCTCAGTCGGTTGAGCAGCTGCCTCTTGATTTCGGCTCAGGTCATGATCTCAGGGTCTTGGGATGGAAACCCCGAGTCAGGCTCCATGCTCAGTGGGGAACCTGCTTCATGATTTTCTCTCTCTCCCTCTGCCCCTCCCCCTTCATGTGCACTCTCTCACTCTCTAATAAATAAATCTTTTAAAAAACTAAATAAATAAAAATGAAATGTGTTTTACACATTGCTTATATTATTGCATTTAGGCCTGGGCCACAAGAAAAACATACCCTGAGTAGACACTGCCCCTTCAGCATGGAGCGAACCAGCCCAGACAATCCACAGGTGCGTGACCCACAAACAAATGCTTACAGTTGTATGTAACTGAAATTGTGTGGCTGCGAAACAGCAAGCGTTGAATGAATTATTGATAAACTGAATTAAAAGAATAAAGAAAAAGACAAGGAGGAGACTAGAAATTCTGAAGGCAGGAAACCAGCAAATAGATGATGGAATCACTATCTTTAATCTGGGTTTGTACAACACATGAATTTTCTGGAGAGAAATCATGCAGAAAGAGTCTTTTTTCTTTACTGAGTATTACAATCATTGATCCAAGAACATCTTTTCTATTTGTGTGTGTGTGTGCACACGTGTGCGCGTGTGCATGTGTGTATAAACATATTTCTTGTTTAATAGAAGGTGCTGGCCAGGAACACTCATTAGGTGAGAACTTTGCATTATTTTTGTAAGTATAACAGGACAGATTGGTGTTTGTTCAAGAACTAAACCACCTTCGGGGCGCCTGGGTGGCTCAGTTGTTAAGCGTCTGCCTTCGGCTCAGGTCATGATCCCAGGGTCCTGGGATCGAGCCCCGCATCGGGCTCCCTGCTCCGCGGGAAGCCTGCTTCTCCCTCTCCCACTCCCCCTGCTTGTGTTCCCTCTCTCGCTGTGTCTCTGTCAAATAAATAAATAAAAAAAAAAAAATCTAAAAAAAAGAACTAAACCACCTTCCCCCATTTGTGAAATGGAGATTAACATGCTAAGATGCTTCAAAGGATTCTGTTTTCTGGGTTGTTGTTGTTGTTTTTTTTTTCCAAAGAATAATGGAAAAAATAATTGAAAACACTTAAGAAATACAAAGTGATATAAACACTAAATAATAATTACTTGTGAGAACTGAAATGAGAATTGCTTTGCCAAGAATATTAAGTTAGATTATAGCTCCATTATTTGTGAGGAACAGCTAATGGGAATCTTCATTAAAATTTCTAATTTTCTACTGACTGACTCTTTACCAGATCAAAATTATTAGCAAATCCATATCAACCATCCATCATG
>NC_138369.1:66207679-66231480 GCF_054177405.1 Leptonychotes weddellii
CCTGATTCCCCCTTTACACTGGCCCTGAATCATAGCTCTTAAAAGAGGTAAAGGTAATAAAAACTCAGTGAGGGCAGGATTTTTGTTTGGCTTACTAATATATCCTAAGGACTTGACACATAGTTGGTGTTCAGTAAATATTTGTTGAATGAATGAATGGAGAAATTGCCATAAATGGCCAAACTTAGAGCAATTATACCCACTGGGGAAGTAATTGGCCTAGTGGTTTAAAGCAGTGATTTAGGGGTCTCACAGATTTGAGTTCCATTTCTGGTTCTGCATCTTACAAACTATGTGAGCTTGGGCAGGAGCTAAACTCCTAGGCCTGAGTTTCATCATCTGGAAACGAAAATAATAATAGCATCTACTTTCCTAGGGCTTAAGGATTAAGGGCTGTTTGAAGGATTAAATGAGATAATACATGGAAAACATTTAACGCAGTGCCTGGCACGCAGACCAGTTGCTAGGAGGAAGAAAAGCTATGAGTATTGCAGGAGGGATCATGTGAGTCAGAGGTCCTTTGGTTTATGGATTGTATTTGTGTTCTCTTTATAGGCATAAGTGACAGCAATTCATTCATTCACTCAGCAAATACGCTTTAGGGACTTTCTATGCGCCAGACATTGATTTAGGTACAGGGGATGCTTCAGTGAACAAAACAAAGAACTTCTGGCAGAAACAATATATAAGCAACAGATGAAATAAATGAGTAAATTATAAGGTATGTTAGAAGGTAACTAATGCTTTGAAAAATTAAAAGTAGAGCAGGGTGAGTGTGATAAGCGATGGGAAGTGGGAAGCAGAATGTAGTATTTAAATAGGGTGATTCTTGAGAAGGTGACATTTGAGCAAAGACTTGAAGGAGGTGAGAGACTTGGTAATGTAGGAATCTGGAAGATGAGCACTAAAGGCAAAAGGGAACAGCCAATGCAAAGGCCCTGTGGAGGGATATGACAGGTGC
This sequence comes from Leptonychotes weddellii, assembly GCF_054177405.1. NCBI lineage: Eukaryota > Metazoa > Chordata > Mammalia > Carnivora > Phocidae > Leptonychotes > Leptonychotes weddellii. Next base: position 66,208,641 of record NC_138369.1, read on the forward strand.
CTTTATGGGTCTGAAAAGAGATAATCAGGGCTGGAGTAGAATGAATGGAGGTGGGTGCAGATTATTTAGAAGCTGGTAAGCCATTGTAAGGACTTCAGTACTTATTTTGAGTAGTACAGGTACGATAGGAGGGGTTTGAACAGAGGAATCATTTGACGTAGCCTGGGTTTTAAAAGGGTTATTCTGGCTGCTGAGTTGAGACCGTGTCATAGGGAAGCAAGTACACAAACAGGGACACCTGTGAAGAAGCTATTGCAGTGAATACGGACAGGAGATAATGGTGACATGGACCAGGGTAGCAGGGGCCTGGGAAAGGGCAAGAAACGGATAGATTCCAGATATATTTTAAGGTGATTAGAATGGGTAGAAGTCAGAGGTTTGCCCCAGTGAAGGTCTGCTCATCTCCACCTATTTCCAGATGCCATGATGCCCAATCAGTAAAGATAAATATGAATCATTTCATAAAATTATAGTGGGTGGGCCTTGCCCTGTTCAAAGAAACATTACCTCCACTGCTGACTTTTATTCAGAATTAGCAATTTATAAAACTTGGCCTGTTTGCTAACATCACAAAAAGAGAGCTGTTATATGCTAACTCATGAAGGTACATACTATCCTTGAAAGGTGTGTGTTCTTGTGAACTTGGATCAAGTCAAGTCTCTAGTTCTAACCACTAATTTCTAGGCAATCTAGAGGATACAGGAACATGTTAAATAATACAACGACTTGCAACCAGCAACATACAAATGCATAAAATTCTATAAAACAAATGATCTGCTTCTTTAACAGATAAATTGCAAGGGGAAAAGGGAGGAAAGAGACTGACTCCTTTAGATTGAAAATGACTTAAGAGCTACCTCTTCCAAATGTATTAACCTTATTTGGATCCTGTTTTTCAATAAGTCCATATTTTTAAAAATTTATGAGCTATTTGGGCAAATTTTCACACCAACTGATATTTGATAATATTAACACATTATTATTAATGCTTTTAGGTGTGAAAATGGATCGTGGTTATGTTTTTAAAAGAAAAAGAGAGTATCCCTGTCATTTAGAGTAGGAGTTGACAAACACTTTCTAAAAAGGGTCAGATAGAAAATATTTTAAGCTTGTGGACAAAACATTCTGTCACAACTACACAACTCCACCATTATAGAACAAAAGCAACCATCCACCATAAGTAAATGAATAGGCATCACTGTTGTTGAGAAAGAAAATCTTTTCCTCTATACTCTTAGATTCTTTTAATGGGGGCTTATGAATTAAACTGAATGAAAAACAGATTAGGAAAGACAGATTTTTATTCACGTACATTAGAGTTCACACACATAAGAGGTGGTCAGAATTTGGGACTTATGTATCACCTTAATAAGGGAAGGGGGGGGGCAAAGGACACTTATGGGAAACCAAATGACTTTTAGGAAAGATAAATGGGCCCTTAGGAAAATAGATGACAGATATGATAGTTTTGTGACAATGTCTGTTTAGATGTCCAACTTCTTTGTAATAAGAATCAATCTTTCATTGTGCTGAAATCCCTGGGGAGGGAATTTATGAGAGTTGAGTTCTTTTGGGAGACTCTGCTCTTAGGCAGATAACGGAGTTGATAGAAGAAAAGCCTATTCGCAAATGACTTCAGCTCAAAATAATTTTTACGCCCCATGGAATATTCTGGACCCCTTCACTATGTTGTAATTAAGCTTTATTGTAAAACAGACATTAGGCTGTAATTCGCTACCTCTATGTTAGAGATACATATTGGAATATTTATATGTGAAGTCATATGATGTATGAAATCTGTTTCAAAATAATCAAGTAGGGAAGTGAATGGGCATTTAGGTAAAACAAGATTGCCCATAAATGGATAACTGCTAATGAGTACATGAAAGTTTATTATACTTTGCTCTATATTTTTAAATGTTTGCTATTTCCCATCATAAAGGTAAAAAAAAATGGTGAAAAAAAGCAGCAAAACAAAAAACAAACAAAACACAATACTTAAGATCCTGAATTAATCACTATTATTGAACACATTATATTCCAAAAACAGTGCTAACCGCTTTATATGTACTAACTCATTTAATCTTCAAAACAACCTTAAGAAGTAGGTACTATTATTATCCCCATTTTACAGATGAGGAGCACGAGATACAAAAAGGTTAAATAAATAGCCAAGGTCACAGTGCTCATAAAAGGTCAGAACCAGTATCTGACCCAGGCCAGTTGGCTCCAGAGCCCAGTCTCCTAAAATATGATACAAGTTACTTACTAGATATAAGATGCCTAGGGATTTGTAGAATTCTCTCTCTGTTCTCTGCTAACAATGACTCTTTTCTAGTTAATATGCTGCTCCAGTAATGTCTAGTCTGGGAGGATCACCTCCTGGATCTTTGCATTCTACATTATTATTCATCTTTCTGAACCTCAATATGATAACTAAACTTAGTTATTAAAATAATCTAAATCCCTCTGTATCTGAATGCATTTTTTAATCAACCTTCTCCCTCTTGCATTCATCCAAAATACAACAACGAAAAAATCTTCTTGAAGAGAAAAAAGACCCATTGGCTTGTATAAAACATGAGCATTTTAATCCTGCTAATCTCAAGTATACAATTTGAACCAGGCAGGCATAGATTCAGGTCAGAAGCCAGTATTTTCAACCATCACTGTGTCCAAAGGATTTCACATCAGTAGTATTAGCATAATCCTTAAATAGACATCGAAAAACAAAACCCAGGCTACAAGGAACCTTGAGAGGTCATCTAATCCCCCTTGCTGCTAGGAAGGGGTGGGCCTGAGCCAGCCAAGAGAGGCAACCTTTCATCCCTTTACCAGGAATTTCATAAGCTTCTTTGTTAACATTTCTACACTTCAAAACGCTTATTTTAGGGGAAATTCCTGAAGTCTGGATATGGTGCTTTTTACCTTGACAAAGCTTTCCTCCATTTAATAATAGGTCTCAAGGATGATACTATAATAGTAATAATAAACAAATAAATATAGGTATAAAATATGAAAATGATGATAAAATCCAAAAGCAATTGAATTTTCTGGACGTAGCAACAAAGATCCTACAGAATTCATTAATATGGAAAAGACCATACTCGTCTCTCAATATAATAGCCACTTTTTATACAGATGATCACACTCCGTGTATTACTGATCAACCTATCTGAGGCTCAAAATCATTGTTGCACAAGTAGTATTACTGACTCCATTCACAGATGAGAAAACCAAGGCCCAGCAACAGTGATTTCAATCTAGGTCTACTGAGTCCAAATCTCCCAGTCTGCCCACCGCACAACCCTGGGAAATCAAGGAGATCTTCAGGTGGGTTGTTCGCCATCAGACCATAGTTAACAGAGCTTGGCTAGGGTGGAATCAAGCAGTGAAAGGAAAAATGAAATTCTCGCGTGCTGTCTTCTGAAGTCGGGCCAGACCAAAATGGCAACATGTATATCAGTTACTTTGAGGTTATAACATATTTTTAGCCAGTGATGAGGCATGTGGAGAATGAGTTGACTTATATTCTTCCACACTGCTTCAATTTTTAAAAACGCGCATATATCGGTGCACCCGGGTAGCTCAATCAGTTAAGTGTCTGACTTGATTTGGGCTCAGATCATGATCTCAGGGTTGTGAGATGGAGCCCTGCACCAAGCTCTGTGCTGGCTGTGGAGCCTGCTTAAGATTCTCTCTCTCTCTGCCCCTCCCCTGCCCTGCGCTTTCTCACTGCTTTCTCTCTCTCTCTCTCAAAAAAATATATATATGGGGTTCCTGGGTGGCTCAGTCAGTTAAGCATCTGCCTTCAGCTCAGGTCATGATCCCAGGGTCCTGGGATCGAGCCCCGCATCGGGCTCCCTGCTTAGTGGGGGATCTGTTTCACCCTCTCCTTCTACCTGCCGTTCCCCCTGCTTGTGCTCTCTCTCTCTCTGTCAAATAAAATCTTTTAAAAAATGAGCATATATCACATATCATCTGTGCTATATGAAATATATACCATCAGTGTTTTTACCTATAAATTAGTAGGTCCTTCCCTTAAGATACAATGGTGAATTTTTAAATTCTAAGTATTTTAAAATTCTAAATAAAGATATACAAATATTGTACCTGGAAAGAGCAGAATATTTACACCTAGAGAGGATTATTTTGATTTTCAAGCTGGGGTTTGATTATCAGACTTTAAACATTCTAATTTAATCTACCAATAGCTGCAAAACCCAAATAGGTCACATCTTTGTTCTTTTCCCAATAGACAAAACGAGACATCCAATAAACTTTCCACCGTTCCTTCACCCAACTCAAAACAGGGTCCATAAGAGTTATCTACCCCCTTTCTGTATGATTTATCTTTTTTTTTTATAAGATTTTATTTATTTATTTGACAGAGAGAGACACAGCGAGAGAGGGAACACAAGCAGGGGGAGTGGGAGAGGGAGAAGGAGGCTTCCCGCGGAGCAGGGAGCCCAATGCAGGGCTCGATCCCAGGACCCTGGGATCATGACCTGAGCCGAAGGCAGACGCTTAACGACTGAGCCACCCAGGCGCCCCTCTGTATGATTTCTCTTAATAGGGAGCTTCAACCTTTGCTCTTTGAGCAGGTGTTATATTCTTGAGGTTAAGATGTTCTTTGAGATCAGAAGATACCCTTGAGCCGCTGCTCTGCCACTTTTTGACTGTGTAACTTTGGACCAGATTTTTAATTTCAGGTTCCTTATCCATAAAATGAGGACAATATTACCAAAATTACATAGTTGTTATGAGGATTAAATGAGAAGATATTAAGAAAGGCACTTGAAACAACGTGTGGCATATAAGCATTAGTTATTGTTCTTATAATTACTATTATTACTCCAGTACTGAAATCCACCTTTCTAAGGTTATACTGCAAAGTTTCTGGACACTTCACTGGTGCAGAAAGATTAGATGGCTAAACATTTCAGAGAATGTAAGAGAATGTGCTTCCTTGAAGAGTTAGGGCAGGAACTGTAAAAATACAGCCCACTGACCAAATCTGCCCCATCCCTGCCAAATACTGCTACACCCACCCACTCATTTATGCATTGTCTATCACTGCTTTTGAACTATAAGGGGAAGGTTGAGAAGTTGTAACTGAGACCACATAACACACAAAGCCAAAAACATTTGCTATCTGGCCCTTTACAGAAAAAAACGGGCTGAACTCTGACTTAAAGGCATTTTTGCTTAAGACAGCATATTTAGTTTCTTACAATTCAAGATAACATTGCTTATAAGCAATTCTAAAGAAACTATCAAGATAACCATGAGCTTTCCTATTTGATCCCAACCATCAAAGCTGAGTCTCAAGTAACGAAACAGAGAAAAAGCATGACAGCTACGCACACAATGAATCATGGAACACTACGTCAAAAAAAAAAAAAAAAAGCATGACAGCTTCCACTAATTATGGTCATGAGGTCCATCCCCTGTACTTAAGAACCTAAATGGGCAACTCTTACCTTAATAACAACTCTTTCGGTTTTTTAAGACCATGGATGAACAGCTCTTCCTCACTACCTTCCTGGAACAAAGATATTTTTAGTCACCGTTGGGACTAAAATATTTCTGTTTGTGTTGGCATATATGTTTGTGTGTATACACTGGTGTGTGCCACACACTTTGCTGGGTTCTGGGAATATAATCTTTGTTCCAAGGATTGTTAGGATTTCTTTTTCCATGAAGCTTATGTTTTAACAGAGAGATTGTTTTAAAAGCCCAGAAAATACATTGTTAAAAGGGGACAATTTCTTTTTTTTTAATTATTATTTATTTATTTGCCAGAGAGAGAGCACGAGCCAGGGGGGGAGAGGCAGAGGGAGAGGTAGAAGCAGACTCCCTGCCAAGCAGGGAGCTGGACACAGGGTTCGATCCGAGGGCCCCAAGATCATGACCCGAGCCGAAGGCAAACATGTAATTGACTGAGCTACCCAGGCACCCTTAAAAGGGTATAATTTCTGATAGTAACAAGAGATAAAAAGAAATACCATAGGGCTCGGGGATGGAGAGGGATTAGTAAGGAAGAGAGGGGGCTACTTTATTTTATTTTGCTTTTTTAAGATTTTATTTGTCAGAGAGAGAGCGAGCACAAGCAGGGGGAGCTGCAGGCAGAGGGAAAAGCAGGCTCCCGCTGAGCAAGGAGCCCAAGGTGGGACTCGAACCCAGGACCTTGGGATCATGACCTGAACCAAAGGCAGGCACTTAACTGACTGAGCCACCCAGGCGTCCCAGGGGGCTACTTTAGATTGGGTGACCAAAGAAGACCTCTGCCAAGAAGAGACATTTGTGCTGAAACCTGAATAACAAGAGGAAGCCAATTTGCACATAAATTTAAAAAAAAAAAAATCATGTTCCAGGACAAGGAAAGAGCAAGCATAAAAGCAGAAATGAGCATTGTGTATTTGAGGAAGAGAAAGAACACCAGTGTGTCTTGAATGTGAGTAGGATGAGGTGAGATTGGAGAGGGAGGTCAGGGCCAAATCACGTAGAGTCTCAGGCCTTGGCCAGGTGTTTGAATTGCATCCTACATCAAATGGGAAGCCATGGGAAGGATTTTCAACAGAGAAATGACATGATCTGATTTATATCATACAAAGATCAATTTGGTAAATATGACAAAAGTGAATGCTGTTTAGGAAGCACTGGATTAGCGGAAGCAGGGAGACCAAAAAGTTGGCCCTTGTACTTGTTCAGGGGATCAGCTGGAATTGCTGAAGGATTGCAAATGGGAAAACAAAAGCAGGGGAATCAAGGATGACTCTTACTAGTCTTGTGGTCTAAGCAACTTGTGGTCCAAGCAACCAGGTAATTGGTAGAGCAATTTTCGAGATTAATTCATTTGTTCACTCGGCAAATGTTTATTGAGGACCTACTTTGTGCCAGGTACTATTGTAGGTACCAGGAACTCTAGCAGTAAAATAAACAGCAAAAATTCATACTCTGGTAAAATTTATATTCTAGGAGGGAATAGAGAATACAGAAGATTAGGGAGAAGCAAAGAATTTGGGGAGGAAGAATTTGGGGGGGAATCATTTACCAGATCCTGCTGATTCTGTCTCCTAAATATTTCTTGTAGTAGTTCAAGTTGAGGGGTGCCTGGGTGGCTCAGTCATTGGGCGACTGCCTTCGGCTCGGATCATGATCCCAGGGTCCTTGGATCCAGCCCCGCATCTGGTTCCCTGCTCAGCGGCGAGCCTGCTTCTCCCTCTCCCACACCCCTTGCTTGTGTTCCCTCTCTCGCTGTGTCTCTCTCTGTCAAATAAATAAATAAAATCTTCAAGTTGAAAAAGATGGCAGCCACTTTAAAGCCACATTCACCTTGTTAAATTAATTAAATGAGGAGGCTATTAGACTGAGGTGGCTCCAAGATCATGGCTGCTGATGTAAACAAACCAAAATCTAAGCCTGTATATGCCTCAAGTTTATTAAATAGAAACCTAAGGACAACCAATCACAAACAGCCAACTAGGATATCAGCTATAGCCAATCAATAATTGCCTTGCTTTGCTTCTGCCTTTTCTCTATAAAATCTCTCCCTGAGCTCTTGCTGGTGGAACGCTCCTAACCATTTCTCGTTTGGTACGGGCCATCTGAATCAATAAATTTTCAGATGAACTCTGAAAATGTTTAGTATGCCTCGTTTTATCTTTTAACGAGGAGTAGACTTGAAAGACATTGGTGAGGGGAAATCTTCCTAATGGGCAGAGCTGCAAACAACACAACCGGCCGTCTACTTTGTACAAAAGAAGCCCAAGAAGTAAGACTATATAAAGATTCCTAGAGAGTAGCCAAAACTCTGGCCTTTAGTCAGGGGTCTGGAAAGAAAGAGACGGAAAGATCAGAGATAAGAATATCTGGTGCAGAGTCATGCAGACGGACATACAGACACATAGTTGAAGAATAAAGACTTTTGTATCACACATTTATTCCCCCCAGAAAACACCCCCCACTGTAGAGGAACTGAACAACCAGGTAGACAAAAGGACTCTGCCAACTGACATTGGTCAGCCTTGTCATTGGCCACCTCAGAACTCGCACGAAAGACACATGGATGAAGTAGTCACAGAGGCAGAAATGGGGGCTACATATGGGCCCACCAATATGGACTCCCACTTACCAGATGGGTCTAGCTACTGCTGCCTCCATTTACTAAGTACAATTTAGCTACAGCAGTGCCCACTTGTCTGCAGGGGATACCTTCCAAGACCCCCAGTGGATGCCTGAAACCACAGATAGTATCTAACCCCATAAATACTATGTTTTTCCCTATACATACATACCTATGATAGAGCTTAATTTATAAATTAGGCACAGTGAGAGACTGTCAGTAATAAAATAGAACAATTATAACAATATACTGTATAAAAGTTATGTGAATGTGCGCTCTCAAAATACTCTACTGTGCTGTACTCACCCTTCTCCTTGTGCTGACGGCAGATAGAAAATGCCTACGTGAGGAGATGACATGAGGTGAACGTCGCGAGTCTTGAGCATTGGGCTCTTACTGACTTTCTGACCATCCATCAGGAGGATGACTGGCTTCTGGACTTGGCTGCAGGCAGAGAATTGAAACCTCGCAAAATCAAACTGCGGGTAAGGGGGAACTACTGTACCATGGCCTCTGTCCAGCGTAGCTCAGAAAGAAGCATCTATGTCTCATGGTCATAGGTACAGATACCTATTTCAGGGGAGGGTGTGCCTGTCCTGCCCACAGCCTCAGCCAGCACCACTATCCGCAGGCTCGTGGAATACCAGATCCACAGGCATGGAACCCCACACAACATAGCCTCTGAGCAGTGCTTCGCAAACTTGGGCGCTTCCCTAACAAGATCTGAAACTGGCCTCTTGCACCCACCGGAAGGCAAGGAAAGACTGAAGAAAGAGGCTGGCCGGGGCACCTGGGTGGCTCAGTCGTTAAGCGTCTGCCTTCGGCTCAGGTCATGATCCTGGGGTCCTGGGATCGAGCCCCATACCGGGCTCCCTGCTCCTTGGGAAGCCTGCTTCTCCCTCTCCCACTCCCCCTGCTTGTGTTCCCTCTCTCGCTGTGTCTCTCTCTGTCAAATAAATAAATAAAATCTTTAAAAAAAAAAAAAAAAGAAAGAGGCTGGCCACTCCTGATTGGTAGGTAGCTGTCTTAACAAGTAAGTGAACTTTGTGAGGCTTGTTTCCAGTGGATCTCTGCATCAGCTGCGAGAATCTTTAAAGTTTATGTAGAGGCCTTAATGAGGTTCAGTCGTGTAACTGCCCAGATAGTCTCAACAACACATTGCTCGCTCAAGGCTGTGTCCTTGAAACTGCCTCCCTCTGTAGAAACCTAGGGTTGAATGTACATTTCCAGGACACGGGAGGGAGTCAGGAGCTTCTAATTGCCCAGGTCTAGCCCGAGGGTCAACTGGTGTTTCTGTCCTCTGGATGACCTCCTCCAACACTTTACCCCTCCTGACCTGCCTTGAAAATCTTACATGCCCCCCTTCCCCTCCCCTGGCCTCTTCTGCAAATTACCCTGAGCAGGCAGCAAGGACTTTCACTGGGACGGAAGTGACTCACGTGGCAGCTACCTGGCTGCCCTGGAGGCAGATGCCACAACAATACAGACACATGCAAGAGAACACAGATTAAGATTACGATTTCCAAAATAAAGAACAACTTTTTCCACCAAAGAGCCCATGATCCAAACCACCAATTTATTAAGTCACCGAAGAAGGGTGTCAGATCATTCAGAATATTCACTTGTATCCTCATGTGACTCTGCTAATGTATTAGCGTTAACAGGTATGAACACACAGCATTCTCTTGGGTAACGACATAGGCGCCTCCTCGCAAGGCAGTAGTAACATTCAAGGCCATCCTTTTTTGGAGGATAGTTTTTCTCATTAGAGACATTTCAGTGTTCAGTAAGGACAGGCTGTGTTGGCTATCATTTAAGGCTCCCCAGGTAAATTTAGTAAGGCCTTCTATGTGAGCTATCATGCCCTCCAGGCCAATGGTGGGAACAAAGACAATGGCCAAACGATCGTACCAGTGGAAAACAGAATGTGTCCATCTGGCCTAGAGGGGAATGAGTTTGGCAGCTTTAGGAATTTGACCTGGTTATAATACCCTGCCTGTTTCCTGGGGGAAGCAGCACGGTCAGGCATGAGGAGATGGACTGGGGGCCGGATATGCCAGACCAGGACCTCTACCTTCTCCCTGTTTACAATGGTGCATGCTTCATTCCAGGTATAGTACATTTCAAAGGTCCAGCTTGCAGAGGACAACTGGATCCCAGTGGAGATTAAGTAGTTCCTCCACACCCAGGGGTGCAAAGTAATTATTCATCCATTCTGGTGGGACATCCCATTGCAAATTCCAGTAACACCTTTCCCAGACATCATGGGACTTGGTACTCTCAGCAGCATAGCACTTTGATCCATGGTGACAGTTGGGGGGTGGCTATTTCCCACAATTCCCATACCTTTGTGGTACTGGGTATCTCAGCAGGGTCCTCAGTCTGGCATACAGAGCAACAGGCGCTACTGGTTGATCATTCAAATGTATTAAAACATGGGATAGTACCTTAGTCTACCCGGGCAAGGTGGTTTTACCCTCTAGTAATTTAATCTATTGCTTGCAGATTACAGGGAAGATGGAACCTCCATTTGATATCATACTATTTTGCCCAGTTTTGTACATCATGACATCTGCAATGTGACCCCTGATCACTATCTATTTGATGAGGGTATCTACATGGTACTTAGCGTCTCTAATACCCTAGTGGTGGCAATGGTTTGTGCAGTGACAGAGGAATGCTTGGGTTAGGCCAGACACAGTGTCGACACAAACCAAGGCATATTTAGAACCCTCACTTGGAGGGAGAGGGCCAACATCATCAATTTGCCAATCCCTCATCGGTTGGGAACTCCAGTGAACGGCCCTAGAGTCTTTTGGCAATTGCCTTGGGCATTGTTTAGAACACACAAGACATGTTGTTACTGCATTAACCAAGTGTCTGTATTTCAAGGGCAATTTCACATTCTTGGCAATATGCCATTCCACCTGGGCACTAAGGTGGCATCTACTGAAGGGTCAGTGCGAGGGCTCATACAGAGCTATGGCATTAACTTCCTGATTGCCAGGAAGTATCAGTGCCTTACAAGCTGGGATATAGAAGGCAGTGAGAAATGTCTAAGGCCCTTGCAGGTGAACCCAAATGTCTTTCCACATATCCTGACCTCACAAGGGCTTATTCATGATCATCCATCTCTCACCTTCCCGCTGGTCCAAGCCATGGGGTTAATCCCTTTAGAATAGCCCAACTGTCAGTATAAAGGTTAATGGCCAGGGGCTCATGAGTGATCACCAGCCAAATTGCTCTGAGTTCAACTCACTGGTTGCTGTAGTTCTTTCCTGTTACAAGGAGAACAGATTCTTACCGAACTTATGCAAATAACTATATGGACGTGAAAATAATAATACACATTAAGAGTTTCCAAATTCTGGAGGAATCAGGTAGGGAAGAAAAGATAAATGTTTCAACTTTGTTCATAAAGGTATATATTGGCAAATTGCTGATAGCTTAAGAAAAAAGGTTTTCTTAAATCTGGAAAAACAAAACAAAAAAATCCAATAAAAAGTCATAAAAATTATAGACATCATCAGTTTTTCCATTAGAGTTCTATAAATTCTTATTAGTTCAGTAGTATGATCTTAGTTATCAGACACCTGTATTTGTCAGTCTTTTCCGTGAATCTCCTAGAAGATGAAGCACTTTTGCAGGAACACTTCTGCAAGGGCATCGGAGTACAACAATAACTGTCTGTAAATGACAAAAGACTTAAAAATAGCTATGGTTAAGATCTGGTAGTTCATTACAATGTGATTAACACAGAAATTTGGTTATTTCTGTGACACACATCCTCTTGATGACTCCTCCAATACTGAGCAAGGGGGGCTTCTGGCACAGCAAAGGGGATGGACCATGGGAGCAGGCCAATGACATGGGATCCATGAGTTGTATCCCATGTCATACCATCCAGAAGCAGCCAGCCTCAGAGAATGCTGGAACAGTCTTCTAAAGGCAAACCTTAATGAGTGGCTCAGAAGCAAGATCCTGAATGTGGTGCCATCTTCAAGATGCAGTATATGCTAAAATCAAAGACTTCTGTATGGGGCCAAGTCCCCAGTAGGTAGAACACAAAGGGTGTGGGGAACAGGAGTGGCCCCACTTACCATCACTCCCAATGATTCAGTCACAATGGTGAATTTTATACTTCCCATCCTTGCAACTCTGGGCTCTGCAGTGTTACAATTCTGGTCTCCAAAGGGTATATATACTCTTGCCAGGAAACACAGAAAGTGTCTCACTGAACAACAAACTATAGTTACCACTAGGACACTTTGGACTCCTTGTGCCCAGAGCCCAGAAAGTCAACATACTGGCTGTGGTATTTGACCCTAATCAGCTGAAGAAGGTGGCGCTGCTTTACAAGGAGGACAGGGAGAGTATGTGTGGAATCTAAGTGGTGTACCTGGGCGCCTTCTGGTATTTCCTTGCCTCCTGATGCCAGTGGACTAGACACAAACAGCAACTGCTGTCTGGAAAAGGTGTGGTATGATTGCCTAGGGCCCAGGCTGTCGGGAATGAAGGTTTGAGTCACACCACCAGGAGAGCCAGCAAGGCCTGCCAAGGTAACAGCTGAGTGCAAGGAGGAATTTAGGATGAATAGTGGATTATGGGGAGGATGAGGACCAGCGTGAACCTGAAACCTACCGCAGCATTAGGAGCTATTTGTCCCACTAAGCTTCCTCTTCTGGGAGAAGTGGTTAAACAGTCTCTATGAGGCTGTTATGTTCACCTGTTATCCTCTGATGCTGGAATCTGAAGTCCACAGGGCAGGCAGCTGGGAAGGGAAGATGGATGTGAAGTTTCAGTAACAAGCTGGAACCCACCACTGCGGGAATGACCTGAAACCACTCAGGCACTTGCTGCGTCTGACGGCAGTGGTATGGGGCAAAGCTGGGGCCCTTCATGGAGCTAGACACATACCTGGTCCAGGAGTCAGGGAAACGGAAGAGAGATCCAGCGGAAGGGAAAGCAGTTGCGGGTTCAGCCACTGCCTCGTCAGCAAGGTGAGCCAGCAAAGCCCCAACATGTATCTGCTACAAAATGGCTGCTGCTTCACCCCCGACCCCCCAAATCTCCCACAAGAATCTCTTATGGCCAGCACTAACCAACAACATAAACAGAATTCTAGGAAATGTAGGTCAGCCTAGCCAAGTCGACACCTTACAAAACCATCCTAGCCTTGCCTTAAATGACCTCCCATTACTTTTATGTCCTTAACAAAACTTGTAAGGTTCCTTGTGACCTGACTTGCAGCAGATTTTTTGCTTTATCTCCTATTCCTCGCCACCACCACCCCCAATCTCAGGCTGTATGTATTTATGTTTAGTACAAATGTTCTAGCTTTTCTAACCTTTCTACACTATTCCTCAAGACTGCAATACTCTTCCTTCCTTTCCTCTCTTCGCCTTAACCTGGCTGAGACCTATGCACCCTTATGGGCTCAGCTTCTTTTAGGAAAACTTCCCCCTGACATATCACTTTATCATCAGTGGCCAGTACAAAACCAGGGCCAGACTTAGCACCCAACAAATTTTGGCTGAGGAAATTAGTATGTGCCAGTGACAGTTAAAACAGATTATAACTGAATGAGCATGGCTGCAGTTTTAGTCATACAGGGGATAGAGTGCCATAGTCAAGGTCAGTAGGCAGACAATATATCCAGCCTATTAAAATGGGTGGAACACTATTCAGTTCTGCAGAAATATACATGCTCCATTTATCCACTTACTCACTCTATCCCTTTGCTATATAAACCCCATTTCAACACATACTTCTTGCCTTAGTCTGAGTCCCCCACAAAGCAGAGCCTAATGCAAGGAAGTTTGTTGGGGAGGTAATTCCCAGGAACAGGATAAAAGGAAAGGAGGAAAGGGTAGGGGGTAAAAGCCAATAAAGAAGGTTATTGAGCTGGTTAATGCCTTGAGCACTGAAGTTTTATCTGACCAGAAACCCCCTGAGGAACTTCAGAGAACATGAGCTATCCCTCTGAGAGGAGGCTGACACACTTAACCACTAACCCCATCCCTCACTGGTTTTGACTGCTGCTCTAGGGAACTTGTCCCTGTCCCCTTCCCAATACTCCCAGCCAGATGGGGATGAATGAGCTCTCAAAACATCTTCAGACAAAGCCCCAGGGTGGAAAATTAGTGGCACCATCAGCACTGGCAGGGGACATTAGAAGCAGACACAAAAATTATCTACCATAGCTGCAATAAAGGTGGGCTGAGGTGATGTGGCTTAAGTCACCAAGTTCCCAAGGACCTTTATCTCCATTAATCACTAGCTGCCACCATAAATAGAAAAAGAGTAAGAAACACCAAACCAATCTTACCTCCTTCTTTCAGAGAACTCACAACTTGGACGTTTAGGGAAATTCCACTGATCTACTGCATCTCTGTATAGATAATATGAAGAAAAGAGAGCTAGCTAGATAGAAGGAGTAAAGAGCTCATTGCTGGCTGACTGCTTTATTCAAAGAATGCTGATCACTGAGGCAAACTCCGTTATATTTGTATTCCTTCTCCTATGGGAATGGCATGCCTGGAGTTGTACAATGCAACAACCTTGCCTAGCACAGAGCAGCTACTCACCAAATGTTTGTGGAAGAGACAAGAGCAGGTGAAACATCAAAGAGCTGTGTGACCTAGAGTATTAGGAAAATAGAGATCAGTGGTTCTCATATGGGGACTGTTTCGCCAGCCAGAAAATACCTGGCAATGTCTAGAGACATTTTGGTTGTCACAACTAGAGAAGACCGTGCTTCTGGAATCTAGTGGGTAAAGATGAGGATGCTGCCAAGCATCCTATAATATATAGGACAGCTCCCCTTACCCCAGCAAAGAATTATCCTGTCCAAAATATCAATAGTGGCAGGGCTGAGAAACCCTGACACAGATAAAGGGTATATGGGTATTGATACAGAATGATATACAGATTGATACATATTGATATATTTATATAAACATTTTACTTCTCCACTTAATACAGTTCATAATATTTTTTAAATATCAATGTTTAATTACAAATGATTTGTCCTACATGCCAGCAATACAAAGTGTTGCATTAGTACCACCAAAACCAAAGGAATTGCTGAGTCCAATACGTCTTTTCTCAATTTTCCATTCCTGTGCCTTTAGTGGAACATAATTGAGATCAAATTCTGGTTCTGTACAATCCAGGTTTAAAGTAGGTGGTAGTTTTTGATAATAACAAGCCAGAGCAGTAAAAGCTGCCTCAACCGCCCCTGCAGCTCCCAACAGATGTCCCGTGGCTCCCTTAGTTGAAGAAACTGCAAGGGCAGGTGCATGGTCTTTGAAAAGATGTTTGATAGCTTTGTTTTCAGCAGCATCTCCCAATGGGGTGGAAGTAGCATGTGCGTTGACATAGGATATCTCTTCAGGTTGCACACCTGCATCTTTTACAGCTGCAGCCATACATCTAACAAAATAAGGAAAGAAATTTATCAGAACTAAGTTTAATTCGAACACAGGAGTCCTTATATGGCTTATGAGAAAGAAATAAACATATATGCTGGATGAAGAGACTCCTTTCCTCTAATAACAGAACCCCAACTTGGATTACCATAGGAGTTAGAATGCCACCTGCACAGGAATAATGAGTCACCCCCAGTACCCTGGACTGATTCAACACCATGAGATAAATACACAGGCCTATGGGTTTTATAATCTCTAACAAAATGTATTTCCATTTATTTGAACTGATATTTTTCCCTGGGGAAAAACCATGTTGACTCAAGCCTAGAATAATTTCTCTTCTAGGAATTTTTTATCAGTGGGGTGTGTATTGTGTGTGTGTGTGTGTGTGTGTGTAGTGATTCTAAATGTGGAGAAAAATTTTATAACCGTGTTTTAATTTTTTCTCACATTTAAATATAAAACTTGGCATACTTCCCAATAATCTAAAGATGTCTGCACCATTACTTTGGTGCTTCAAATAACCTTTCAAAATTCTATTTAGGCTTTAAGAATTCTAAATCAATGAAATACAACGCCAAGCCAAAAAACAAACAAATCCAAAAATAAAACATTGCTCTGGAAGAATCTTCGAAAACATCATGAATGTCAACACCTTCTGTTTTAGCTCCTGATCTCTGGGTTGCATATATTTCCTTAAGAGGCAGCTCAGGGTATAATTTGAAGTGTGATGAAGGGTTTCACCTAAATATAACTAGTTCTTCATGTAGCTGGCTACTTTGTTTGACACTTCTAGCACCAGCAATTATTTACTAAAACTCAAAAGCATAATTCAGGGGCCAGTAAAGTATGGCCCTGGCCAGATGCCTGTTTTTACAAACACAGCTGACCCCTGAATAATATGGGTTTGAACTGTGTGGGTCCACTTACATGTGGATTTTTTACACTACTGTACTGTAAATGTATTTTCTCCTCCTTATGATTTTCTAAATAACATTTTCTTTTCTCTAGCTTACCTTTTGTAAGAAAACAGTATATAATACATGCACAAAATACATGTACGTTGACTATGTTATCAGGAAGGCTTTTTGTCAACAATAGCCTATTAGTAGTTAAGTTTTGGAGGAGTCAAAAGTTATACATGGATTTTTGACTGCACGGTGGGCCAGTGCCCCTGACCCCTGCATTGTTCAAAGGTCAACTGTACTTTCACTGGAGTACATCCATTCATTTTGTATTGTCTATGGCTGCTTTCACACTAGAAGACAGATTTGAATAATTGTGACAGAGACCCTATGGCCCACAAAGCTGAAAATACTATTTGTCCCTTTACAGAAAAGGTTTGCCAACCCTTGGTCAAGTTAACTGGTTAAAACATAGTATGATCGGGCGCCTGGGTGGCTCGGTTGGTTAAGTGACTGCCTTGGCTCAGGTCATGATCTCAGGGTCCTGGGATCGAGTCCTGCATCGGGCTCCCTGCTCAGCAGGGAGCCTGCTTCTCCCTCTCCCTCTCCCTGCTATTCCACCTGCTTGTTCTCTCTCTCTCTCGCTCTCTGTCAAATAAATAAATAAGAATTATTTAGGGTCGCCTGGGTAGCTCAGTCGTTAAGCGTCTGCCTTCGGCTGAGGTTATGATCCCAGGGTCCTGGGATCAAGCCCTGTATCGGGCTCCCTGCTCAGTGGGAAGCCTGCTTCTCCCTCTCCCACACCCCCTGCTTGTATTCCCTCTCTCTCTGTCTCTCTCTCTGTCAAGTAAATAAATCTTTAAAAAAAAAAAAAAATTATTTAAAAAAACCAAAAAAACAAAAAGCATAATATGATCTAAGCAAGCTAACCTATTAGCTAACACATTAACAGGGATTTTTTTTTTTTTTTTTAACTATCTCTTCTGCAATATCAACTTGCTTTTCAAATTGAGGTCCTCAGACCAGCAGCATCAGCATCATGGGAGCTTGTTAGAAAGGCAGAATCTCTAGCACCACCCCAGGCCTAGAGTCAGAATCCCTGGTTAGTGAAAAGTTAGAAAGTACTGATTTAATAACAGCAGAACTCTGTTGAAACGGCACAGAGACCAGACACAACTAGAAGGGTTGACTTTACTGTCTGAGTCTGATGAAGGGCCAAAGAGGAGGACTGTGGGAACGAGCACTCTGACAGTTGTTAAGCACAACTGGAAGTATGAAAAATTGGCAAAGACACACATGGCCCTCTTCATAACTTTACAGGCCTTAACTAAAATCCAATGTTTGTTAAGGATGTTCAAATGGTTTCAAATCTTTCAAACATGTTAAAGCAAAGAATTCAAAACCATTTTGTCTAGTCTAAAATGGAAAAACATCAAAGATACTGTACACCAAGGGCAGATACTACTATATTGGACTCCCCAGTTTGAAAGTCTAATAAAATGTCTTATTTGAAGAAATATTTTAAATAGAACAAGTCTTGGGGCACCTGGGTGGCGCAGCTGGTTGAACGGCCCTTGGTTGAGTGGATCCTGGTTTCGGCTCAGGTTGTGATCTTGGGGTCCTGGGATCATGGGATTGGCGTGGACTCTGCTTGGGATTCTCTCTCCTCTCCCTCTGCTCCTCCCCCACACATGCTCGCTCGCTCTCTCTCTCTCAAATACGTAAATAAATCTTTTAAAAACAAAACAAGTCTTTACCTTAAGGCACCTTCTCCTTCAGGGTCAGGCGCAGTTATGTGACCAGCATCACCTGAGAGTCCATAGCCCAAAACTTCTGCATAGATCCGGGCCCCTCGTTGAACAGCATGATCATATTCTTCCAGCACCAGCACAGCTGCACCTTCTCCCATTACAAAACCATCTCTCTTTGGATGAAATGGTCGACATGCCAACTTAGGATCAGGGTTTGTGCTCAGAGCACGGGCTCTGGAAAACCCAGCAAGAGATAAAGGACTAATGCAAGAATCTGTACCTCCAGCCACCATCACATCAGCATCACCATGGACTATAAATCTAAAAGAGTCTCCCACAGCATGAGCTCCTGTGGTACAGGCTGTAGACACTGCATGATTGGGGCCCTTGAGTTTATATCGAATGCTGACCTGGCCTGCTGCCATATTGACCAGAATCTTAGGGACAAAGAATGGGCTGACTTTACTATAACCTTTTGTCTGAAACATCAAAGCAGTTTCAGAAACAACTTCAAGAGGAACCATTCCCATGCCAATTGCAACTCCGGTAGCCATTTGATCAGCTTCTGATTGAGGATGCCAGCCAGAATCTTTCATGGCTAACTCTGCAGCCCCAATGGCCATAATGGTGGGAGAAGACATGGACTTGATATCAGATTTGGACACAAAGTTTTGTTCATTGAACTGACCTTCATCACAACCTCTTGGCACATAAGCAGCAACACTGCAAGGGATATTCTTATACTCCTCACCGACCAGTGAAATAATTCCACTCTCTCCTCGGATAAGACGATCCCAGACCAGCTGAGTTCCAACACCCAGAGGAGTCACTAAGCCAATGCCTGTAATGACGACCCGCCTACAAAATTTGAACGTTGGCACAGTTCCGAAAAACCTTCTACTTCCTAATAATCGCTGGCATAATCTTGAATATAGATGAGTGCTTGTAATTTTTAATAAATTTTGCAAGCAGTTTGACAACATGGTTGAGATTCAGATGATCAGAAACACATTCCTGTAACAGATCACAACACGTTCAGGAGGTAATCACTGTCGTTTAAATAGCTTATAGGCCTAAGAAACAATAGCGGAAAACTTCTTTCAGGGGCTCGGTGTGAGCTGTTAACGAACACAGGAAAAATAACGTTAACATCACTTTAATTTATACTTATCGTCAAACCAACTGTTTGGAGTTCCCTTTTTAGACTGTAAGTACCCTCAGACATTCCAAGACAAAGAGGTGAAATGATGATTCATTCAATTCACAATAGAATTACACCATGAAAAATATAAAGGCACTCCCAGCTTTTTATGGACTGCAGAAAGCATCCTTTTTCAGGATTACTGAGGCCTTAGGCTAAGTAGTATTTCTGGTGCCAATGACACAAAAAACACTTCAGGGCCTATTCTTTGAGGTAGGGGTAAGTGAACGTTATTGATCTTCAAAACGTGGAGATAATTAGGGTTTTAACCCAGGGGCGGGGTTTGGGAGTGAGGGGGCGTGGCCAACTCCCCACACCGCCTCCCAAGAACCACA
Source organism: Leptonychotes weddellii (assembly GCF_054177405.1). NCBI lineage: Eukaryota > Metazoa > Chordata > Mammalia > Carnivora > Phocidae > Leptonychotes > Leptonychotes weddellii. The sequence goes on from NC_138369.1 coordinate 66,228,391, forward strand.
CCCCCCCTACGCCCCCCCACCCCCGAAGAAAGCACGCCGAGAGGAAAAGAAACCAGGCCCAGGTCATCAGACTCCCCTTCTCCGATCCAACCCCCACCCGATCTGGCGGTGGAGGAGCGGAAGGAGAAGCGTAGCAAGCAGCTGATACCTTCACCAAGCCTCGGGCCGCCCGCGCAGCCGCCGTCTGCACACGCACGTCCGCTCATGCGCGCGCGCACGCACGCGTTACGTCTGAGCCGGGTGCGGCCGGTGGCCCTTCCTTCGCGTCACCTTGGTAGAGGTCAGACCGCGGGAGACTGTGAGGCTCAGGTTGCACGGGAGGGAACGGCCCTCGTGCGACTTCAGTGACGATGATAATCAAGAACGTGCACAGGACGGAGGAGATAGTTTTTTTGCCCATCAGAAAAGGATTTTGGGGGGGAGGGGAGGGGGTAATGATGTCCAAATATTTCCATCTGCTGGGAGAAGGGACGCTGTCATATTCTACTGAAATCCTTGGGAAGAATTAAGGAAATTACTGTAGCCTTAAAGTTATTACTGTACCTCCCAAAGTTGTTTATAATAGTAAAGTACAACTAACCAAAGTGCCCAACATCAGGAAATGGGTTATTTTGTAGTACAACTAAAGGCTGTGCAGCCATTTAAAATAATTTCGTAAGTGAATATTATGTGGAAAGAGGTCGAAACCATGTTAGGAGATACAGGTTACAAAATATATATACCTTGTAAAATACGTGTGTGTATACATTTATTTATTTATTTATTTATTTTAAGATCTGCAGGGATGTACAATGATTGTGAAGTTCCCCCATTTTTGCCTAGTCTTATTTAGTGTCTTTTCTACAATAAACAAGTATTGTTGGATCTGGGGCAGGGCTCAAAAATGCCATGCACAATGTCTAACAAAAATGGAAACAAAACAGAGATTGTAGACATTTATTTCTAAGTGTCTAAAAAATATAATAACTTCATTTGTTATCTGTGTTATCTGTGAGTTATCTGTGAATCTATAAAGGGAAAAATATAACATGAAATATTAAAAAAAAAAAAAAAGAACAGCAAGGTATTTATTTAGATGACCATCCGTTGCTCACATGCTCTCCCAGGTATGAGGTTTGTGTCCTTTTTCTTTTTTAGATAAAGGATTGGCGATGTAATCTGCATCTGATCCTCCCAGCCATATTTGTTTCTTTCTGGACAGTGTGTCTTGAAATGATTGTTTTGTTGTTGTTGTTGTTTTTAAGATTTTATTTATTTGACAGAGAGAGACAGTGAGAGAGGGAACACAAGCAGGGGGAGTGGGAGAGGGAGAAGCGGGCTTCCCACCGAGCAGGGAGCCCGATGTGGGGCTGGATCCCAGGACCCTGGGATCATGACCTGAGCCAAAGGCAGACGCTTAAGGACTGAGCCACCCAGGCGCCCCTTGAAATGATTGTTTATGAGTGCTCTACCTTCTTTCCCAGCTCTAGAGAAGAATTTTGGTCAAGCTTAGCTTTTCCTGGTTAGTACTGAATTTAAACGAGTTCGGAAATGTACTTTCCATAAAATAGTTTAGGAAAGCACAGTATGACCTTGAGTCTTCCTTGATCCAAGGCCTATTCAGTCACTTCTTAGCATGACCTTCATTCATTAACTAGAGTTAATTTAAGAGGAATTAAACAAACATATGTGGTTATAAAATAACTAAAACTTGTGAGAAATATCCAACCTTGCTGTCCCTTTTCATTGTTTGCAATATGTTGAAATTACAGTGTGAAAAGACCTACAATATATTCTTTTGAACCCAAACTCCTATGAAACAGTTTTAATGTGGTGTTTTTTCTTTTGTAATATCACAAGATTATCTTGGATAAGAAGTGACAAATCAATTAAAATCTTGTAGAAAAGTAAAACCACCAAAAAGTCATTTCATTTTTATTTCTACCTCTGATCTCCTTTCCTTTGATTTGGAAAGGGGTAAGAATATCTATGATACTCCAATAGCCAAAAAATGATTTAGTACTGTATTCCTTGCTGGTGATGCTGATGCTGATTTAACCACGGCTGTAAACTCATGATTTCCATGAAAGCAGGGCCAATGCTTATCTACTTCACTGCTTCACAGTACCTAGCACAGTGCCAGGCTTATAGTAGCCACTTCATAAATATTTGGTGAATGACTGAATTATGAAATGAATGAATAAACAGATACACTTCTATTGGTTAGTATATATACACTGCTTTGTGTGTTTTTACCAATGACTTTTTTTTCTTTTCACGGTAACTTTTTTATTTCATCAATTCAAGGGCTGCCTGTGTGTAAGTTATGATCATCAGTTCAGTCTTTCCTACTAGATTCAAAATCCCTTATGTCCTTCATCAGACTGCTTTGTACACAACAGGTGCTCAATAAATAATTGTTGGTTAATCACTTAATGCAATCACACAATAGTGAATCACCGTACCAGTTCCTAAAAGGCTTCACTCCTTCTCCTGTTACAGTCTTCACTGAGGTCAGTGTTTTCTTCTTTATGTCAAAACTGATCCTGGGGAAATTTAATGGGTTATTTCTTTTTTCTATTCCATTTAAGAATAGTGCCACCATGTGTCAAATCTAATGATGGTGTGCTTAATAAAGCTGGAATCCTAAAAAAAATTTATTATTTTGGAGGAAAAAAAATAAAACAACGGAAAGTTCAATGCTGATGTAAAACTAGAACAACCTTTAGTTGAAGCGATGTTAAAGTATAAAGAGATTAAGAGTAGCCTACTATCTTCAACTTTTCTAAAGGAACTAAAAAAATATTTTCAACTTAGTGGAAGAAGCAGACAGGGAAAAAAATGAGTCAAAGTCCCTTATAATAAACCCTCTTAACAGCTGCATAAATGGTGATATCCAAGAGAGATGGTATTTACTCAAGAACTTCAACAGGAATATTGGTAAACAGTAATTTGGAATGATTTAAATTTCAGGTGATTTAAAATAACTTACTAAATTACCCTCAAAATGATGATTTCTATGATTTTTTAGACTTGTGCATTATTATCACAGTATTAACTCTATGGCATTGGTTTTCACACTGTGCTTGCGTGTTCCCCACAAAGATGCCT
>NC_138369.1:66231580-66267204 GCF_054177405.1 Leptonychotes weddellii
AAAAAAAAAAAGTGTTGTTACTTTAAAAAAAAAGTCAAAATACTATATAGTATATAATAACTTTAAGCTATTATAGGGATAAATAAATGTGAAAAAAGAAACTCAAATTAAGATGAATATAGTTTGTGGTTAGAGACAGCTAGCTATAATTCTAGGCCCCCTTCCCCACACCTTTCCATCCTTTAGAGTTGTGGGTAGTACATGTCCAGCTAGGGACTACATTTCCCAGCCTTCCCTCTTTTATCTAGATGGGGCTTCATTTTCTCCAGTTATATGGTAGAGAAAATGCTGTATGTCATTTTGGGCCCATGTGGTTAAGAAGCAGGTATGCCTTCTTTTTGCCCAACCACTAACTAAATGCAGAAGTCTCTGAGGCTCTATGGCAGGAGTTAGCCAACTACAGGCCAAATCCAGCAGGCTGCCTGTTTTTGTAAACAGTTTCATGGGAATGCAGCCATGCCCATTAATATCAGAGTACTGTCTACAGAACTACAAGTGCAGAAGCAGAATTAAAGAGCTGAAACAGAGACCCTATGGCCACAAAGCCTTAAACATTACAATCTGGCCCAACAAAAAAATGTTTGTTGACCTCTATTCTACAGGATGGAAGGAGCCTGGGAGCCTGAGTCATTACATGGAGGAAAGTTGCCCATTGACTAATGACACCTGCTTTTTATTTATTTATCTATTTCTAAGATTTTATTTATTCATCAGAGAGAGAAAGAGAGGTCACAAGCGGGGGAAGCTGCAGGCAGAGGGAGAAGCAGGCTCCCCGCTGAGCAAGGAGCCTGATACAGGACTCGATCCCAGGCCCCCGGGATCATGACCTGAGTGGAAGGCAGACACTTAACTGACTGAGCCACCCGGGTGTCCCTGACACCTGCTTTTTAAACTGTTATGTGAGCAAAAAAGAAATTTCTCTTGTGTTAAGTCACTGAAAATTTTAATTACAGATGCTAGTAACATACTATCAGTTAAACACACTAGTCTTGGAAGCTGGTCCAAAAACCTACATATTAAAAACTTTTCCCACATATCTAGCAGATGAATGGTAATTGAAGCAGATGGCATAGTTCAAGGTCTTGCTCTGAGATACTGAAAGAAAACTTCAAATTTAAGAAGCAAACAGAAGATTAAGTCATCAAGAACATTTAAATAAGCTACTTATGCAAATAACTTACCTTAAAAACATAAGGTCAAGAAAAATATTTGTTGAGGTTTGAAAGGTATGTCTGCAAAGAAGGAAGCCATTGGTAAAGTACACTTTCAAGGACATGGTGAGGCAGAAGAATGGATTAAAGAAGTTAGGATTCATCTTCTAAAAGGAATAAAGGACATTAACGACATGATGGCTACCTGTGATACAAAGTCACAAAATAATACCTACCCTTACTATGTGAGATGCATATTTTTACTGCCAACCCCCCCCCCCAATTTTATTCTATTCTGTCCTTACGGTATGTAGGTTTACGCTGATCACTACACGGTAAATTGAGTCCACAACCCACTACTTTGCAACCTTTGGTTTGAAAACTACTTCTTTACAGAGACATCATACTATTTGAACTGGTACTTATGAAAAAGATTTTTCAATCATTCATCTAATTCTAAAAAGAATCTATATACCAGAAACCCAGCAGAGTATACAGACAGACACCCGTTTGGTTTTAAACATTTGTTGCTCCTTCCTTCTGGGGTCTTTTCATCCACACGTATCTAGGAACACCTGGCAATTTGCGAAGAGGAAGCTATAAGATTGTTTTGTTTGGGGGAAAAGGGGTGGTTGTACTACGGGGTTTCCCCACCTTCGTGGCTGGATCAATCTAAACCCACCCTAGGGCGTGGAAGGAGCGGATTTCTGGGACAAACGGGCCAGCATCTCCCTGCCCCTCCTAGCTGAAGCCCCCGGGCCCTGACAACCAAGCACCCCGCCCCTTCTTTCTGATCGAAGCCCCGAGCCCTGGCGACGATGCCCCAGTCCCTCCAGGTCCAAACCCCCGAACCTCCCGGAGCGCCCCCACCCAGCCCGCCTGGCTGAGGCCGCCCCCGCCCCTCCAAACCAGTCCCCCGCCCCTCCCCGCCAACCCCCCCCCACCTTCGGGTAGAGCGCCACGCCCCTCCCGGCTCGCCGCACCGGAGGCCGCGCGCTGTAGCGCCTGCTCAGTGCGGGACGCGGCGCGCGAGGGGCGGCGACGGCCGCGGGCGCTCAAGCATGGCGGCAGCGGCGCTGGGCAGCGCGTCGGGCTCCGCGTCCCCGGCCGTGGCCGAGCTGTGCCAGAACACCCCGGAGACCTTTCTGGAGGCCTCCAAGCTGTTGCTCACCTATGCGGACAACATCCTCAGGTGCGGGGCTGAGGAGTCGCACGGGGTGCCACCGCGGGCGGTGAGGGGGCGCCTGGTTGGCCTGGGTTTAGGGGCGCCCGGCTCGGGCCCCGAAGGGTGGCGAGGCCAGGAGGGACCGGGGCCTGAGCCTTGCTCCGGCTCAGAATCGGAGCCCACCGGCCAGGGGCCTCGAGACCCGGCCGGGCCACTCCCTCCCGAGAAGAGTAAGTTTCTTTGCACTTGTGCCTTGGCACCTAATGTCGGGGTCCTCTAGGGTGAACTGGAGGTCGCGGGCATGGCGCACGCGGAGGGAGGTGAGAAGGCGTGCCCTAAACACTTGATTCCGGTCGGGTTAACTGTCTTAATGTCAGCACAGAAATGGTAACAGCGTTTCATTCCCTTTGCGTGGATTTTCCCGAACATAGTGCCTTAGTCGCAGGGTTATGAGAAGTTAGTCTGTAAAAACCCCACCACTTCAGTAGTATTATGCTTTAATATCCACCCCCCCAACGTTTTATGAATACCTTAATATTAAAGCATACTACTACTGAAGTATTGGGGTTTTTACATTTTTATGGTCTTTTCCTGCCCACTTTTGTTGATTGAAATATTATTAACCATATTAAAGTTACAATTTTTCTCTTAATACCTGTATTCTGCTTTTCAACATGACCTTTTAAATAAGAATTAGTGAAGATTACTTTGGCTGAGAGGAATTTGTTTCATTCTCTTGTGAGCAAAATACACTTGTAGATTCTTTTTTTTTTTTTAAAGATTTTATTTATTTATTTGACAGAGAGAGACATAGCGAGAGAGGGAACACAAGCAGGGGGAGTCGGGGAGGGAGAAGCAGGCTCCCCGCAGAGCAGGGAGCCCGATGCGGGACTCGATCCCAGGACCCTGGGATCATGACCTGAGCTGAAGGCAGTCACTTAACCAACTGAGCCACCCAGGCGCCCTACACCTGTAGATTCTTAAGGGACCTTACAGGTTTGGGGAATTGGGAGGCAATTTTGATTATTCATTTTGAATTATTATCCACTTCATTCAGTTCTTAGATCAAATCATGTAGTGGCTTGTGTGGGGGAGGGAAATGGAACCTAGGTTAAAGGAGCTCCAGGTGCCAGGTACTTGAGTGGGGTTACCTCATTTATCAGGTCACCATGATTACTATCTAGGTTCTTTCTCCCACCTCACCCCCTGATGTACTTGTTCTTCTAAGTGGTGGGTATATTGGCATGAAGTCTAAAAGGAAATTCTTAGTTTCAAGGTTATAGATTTGATGTGACCCAATTTTAGAGACACTAGTTACAAGTGTGGTGTTTTAACCCATGGCATTTCATTGTTCATGGCAATATATTGTTCATAGAGGTAACATTAAGGATTCTAAAAGTAAATTGAAGGAAAAATGAACCTTTGTTATTCACCAAATGTTATAAGGGATGTGCAGCATGTGCCGTGTACACAGCTACACAATTGTGACCTATGTGGAGACTGCCTTTCTCCTCTGTGACATCTTCTCAACTCACCTCTACCCTGTGAGGTCTAACAGCTCTTCAAAGCACAGGGATGCCAATGGACTCTGCATGAATGAACTCATAAGCTGAGTCCTCCAGATATTATGACCTGAGACCTCCAACCTGGAAAGCCACCAAACTATTTAAACCCCATTATTCAGAAAAGGGAAGTGGCCTTGTAATAGGATTCACTTCTGCTTTTAATCTAGTGAAACCCAAAATCTAAGATCAAGGTGTTTTGAGGAAGGAAAACCTTTGCATGCAAATAATGACTTGGTATCAGAATCACCATTATGAATATTTACCAAACTCATAGAAGAAACCTTGCTTTCAGTTCATGTTACAGTCTTTCCTATGGCTTATGTTTCTGATCTTGAAAAGTTTTTATCTAAAAAGGGAATTAGGAGTCTGGAACTCATAATTGAAGATGATATGAAAAACTACCCTTGTTTAGTTAAGTACAAGTATACCTTGTTTTATTGCTCTTCACTTTATTGTGCTTTGCAAATACTGGTTTTTGGTTTTTTGGGGGTTTTTTTACAAATTGAAGGTTTGTGGTGTTGAGCGAGTCTGTTGGTGCCATTTTTCCCAACAGCTCTCTTTGTATCTCTGTGTCACATTTTGGTAATTCTTGTAATATTCAAACTTTTTCATTATTGTATTTGTTATGGTGATCCCTGATCAGTGAGCTCTTTCATTTAATTGAAATAGAGTTGACACACAATGTTACATTAGTTTCAATAGTACAACATAGTGATTCCACAAGTCTGTACATTATACTGTGCTCACAAGTGTAGTTACCATCAGTCATATACAGTTCTATTATAATACCATTAACTATATTCCGTATATGTATCTTTTATCTCCATGACATTTTTTTTTTTTTTTAGTAAGCTCTGTGCCCAATGTGGGGCTTGAACTTATGACCCCAAGATGAAGAGTCACATGCTCTACTGACTGAGCCAGCCAGGCACCCCCCTGCCCCAGTGACTTATTCCATAACTGGAAGCCTGTATCTCCCACTCCCCTTCACCTATTTTGCCCATCCCGCACTCCCCCCTCCGCCCCTGCAACCATCATTTGTACTCTGTATTTATGTGTTTGATTCTGTTTTTTGTTTTTTTTATCCACATATAAGTGAAATCATATGATATTTGTCTTTCTCTGTTTGACTTCTCTTGTCATAATGCCACCTAGATCCATCCATGTTGTTACAGATGACAAGATCTCATTCTTTTTTTATGGCTGAGTAATATTCCATTGTATATATATACTCCATCTTCTTTATCCTGCGATCAGTTATTTTTGATGTTAATATTGTTTTGGGATGCACCAGCTGCACCCACATAAGATGGCAAACTTAATCTATAAATGCTGTGTGTGTTCTGACTGCTCCACCCATTGGCCCTTCTCCTGTCCCTCTCTTTTCCTTAGGCCTCCTGGTGTCCTGACACACAATAATAATTTAAATTAGGCCAATCAATAACCCTGCAATGGCCTAAGTGTTAAAGTGAAAGGAAGGGGTGCACATCTCTCACTGTAAATCCAAAACTAGAAGTGATTCAGCTTAGTGAGGAGGGCACATCAAAATCCATGATAGCCCAAAAGCTAGACCTGTTGTACCAAAAAGCCAAGTTGCAAATGCAAAAGAGAAGTTCTTTTTTTAAAGATTTTATTTATTTATTCATGAGAGATAGAGAGAGAGAGGCAGAGGCAGAGGGAGAAGCAGGCTCCCCGCGGAGCAGGGAGCCCGATGCGGGACTCGATCCCAGGACCCTGGGATCATGACCTGAGCTGAAGGCAGACGCTTAACCGACTGAGCCACCCAGGCGTCCCGCAAAAGAGAAGTTCTTGAAGGAGATTAAAAGTGCTACTCCAGTGAACACACAAATGATGAGCCTTATTGCTACTAATGGAAGAGTGGTCTAGATAGAGGATGAAGCCAGCCACAACATTCTCCTAAAAACCAAAGCCTAATCCCGAGCAAGGCCTTAACCTCTTCAGTTCTCTGAAGGTTGAGAGAGGTGACGAAGTTGAAGAAGAAAAGTTGCAAGCTAGCAGAGGTTGGTTCATGAGGTTTAAGGAAAGAAGCTGTCTCCATAACACAAAAGAGCAGGGTGAAGTAGCAAGTGCTGATGAGAAGCTGCAAGTTATCCAGAAGACCTAGCTAAGATGATTCATGAAGGTGGCTACACTACAACAGGTTTTCAGTGTAGACCAAATAGCCTTTGATTGGAAGAAGATGCCATCAAAGATTTCATAGCTAGAGAGGAGAAGTCAATGTCTGGCTTCAAAGGACAGGTTGACTTTTATGTTAGGGATTAATACAGCAGGTGACTTTAAGTTGAGGTCAGTGCTTATTAACCATGCTGAAAATCCTAGGGCCCTTAAGAATTATGCCAAATCTACTTTGCCTATACTCTATAAATGGAAGAAACAAAGCCTGGGTGATAGCACATCATCCATCATTGACAATGCACCTGGTCACCTAAGAGCTCTGATGGAAATGTACAATGACATAATGTTGTTTTCATGCCTGCTAACACAGCATCCATTCTGCAGCCCATGGATCAAGGAGTCATTTGGACTTTGAAGTCTTTTATTTTAACATTTACATTTTGTAGAGCTATAGCTGCCATAGATAATAATTCCTCTGATGGACCTGGGCAAAGTAAGTTGAAACCTTTTGGAAAGGATTCACCATTCTAGATGCCATTAACATTTGTGATTCATGGAAGGAGGTCAAAACATCAACATTAATAGGCATTTGGAAGAAATTGATTCCAATCCTCATGGATGACTTTGGGGGATTCAAAACTTCAGTGGAGGAGGGAACTGCAGATGTGGTGGAGATAGCAAGAGAACTCAAATTAGAAGTGGAGCCTACAGATATAGCTAAATTGCGGCAATCTCATGATAAAACTTTCGTGGATGAGGACTTGCTTTTTATGGATTAGCAAAGGAGGTGGTTTCTTGAGATGGAATCTACTCCTGGTGATGATGCTGTGAAGATTGTTGAAATCACAACAAAGAATTTAGAATATAACAAACTTTGTTGCTAAAGCAGCAGCAGCAGGGTTTGAGGGGATTGCGTCCAATTTTGAAAGATGTTCTATCAAACAGCATTGCATGCTACAGAGAAATTGTTCATGAAAGGAAGGGTCAATTGATGTGGCAGATTTTACCGTCTTGTTTTAAGAAATTGCCACACCCACCCCAACCTTTAGCAACCATCAATATTGAGGCAAACCCTCCACCAGCAAAAAGATTACAACTCGAGGCGCCTGGGTGGCTCAGTTGTTAAGGGTCTGCCTTCGGCTCAGGTCATGATCCCAGGGTCCTGGGATCAAGCCCCGCATTGGGCTCCCTGCTCGGTGGGAAGCCTGCTTCTCCCTCTCCCACTCCCCCTGCTTGTGTTCCCTCTCTCACTGTGTCTCTCTCTGTCAAACAAATAAATAAAATCTTTAAAAAAAAAAAATACAACTCACTGAAAATTCATATGGTAGTTAGCATTTTTTAGCATTAAAGTATGTTTAATTAAGGTATGTGTACAATTTTTTAAGATATAATGCTATTAAAGACTTAATAGACTACAGTATAGTATAAACATAACTTATATGCAGTGGGAAATTTTAAAAATTCATTTGACTTGCTTTAGTGTAATTTTCACTTTATTACAGTGGTCTAAACCCTAACCTATAATATCTCAGAGTTGTGCATATAATAGTAGTAGTCCCTGCTCTTATATTAGAATTAAAACTCCTTTAGGCTTCAGGAAGTTAGAAAACTCGCTTTATTACACTTCTAAGTCCAGTGAGTTGTTAACCTCTTAACAGAAAAGCCCCTGATCTCTTCTTGATCTCTAGCTACACTATCTTACAAATCTGTTTAACTTATTTAAGAGTAGGAAAAAACCAAGGTTTCTGTTCCTTTTGCTGTTTTGGGAAATCAATCAGTGTTAGAGATAAGGGACTGTGTAAGGGATGTTGTCTTGATATATCTTGTTCCTGCCTCAGGGTTTGACATAGTATTTTATGAAATGAGAATTTCATTAGTAGGTTTTGTTTTGTTTTTAACAGCAATGCTTGTCACTGCACTCAAGTGAAGATAATATCTTTGATTACATTTCAAATTTCTCCTTCAGGTGATGGTTACCTATTCCCCAACTAAGAGTTATAAAGCCATTGAAATTATAGAATAAAACATAAGCTAATTTGCATGCACAATATGCTATGGGTTTGAACTTTTTACTTTTTTTTAGTTCACTGACTTTTAGATAAAGGTGAGCTGTCCTCAATAATATCTACTTTGCAAAGTTTATAATAGTTTAACTAGCATTCCACATGTGTTCCTTAGATAATTAGCTCCTTTAATTCTTTAAAAAATATGTTTGATGTTCCACTAATTTCCTTTGCAAACTGCACCCAGTTATTGGTTACAAACTGCACTGCGTATGATTGGGAAGGGCCAAAAACGGAAAGTGGTTTCTTCCAAGAAAATAAATATGTTTAGGAGAAAGACGCAAGTATGGAAAACAGCCACAGCATAAAATCTAGAGAACAATTGGAAGACAGTGTTCAAGCAGTTACATGTTTATGTCTGGAGATAGTCCAGGGACCTAGTGTGGAAGAGTTTTGAGAATGGAGGTTTGGTAAGATGGGATGGGTTCATGGAATAGCAGAGAACATATATTTGACATAAGAGGCAAAAGAAAATGATTGTACTTTCTAGAGTCAGAGAAACATGAAGGAGTTTCATGTAGAATAATGATGTAAGAAGACACAAGGCATGGGTTTCATTTGTGAAGCTATTACAGTAATCATAAGCATAAATGGGGATAGAATAGAGAAAGAATTATCAGAGGCAGGGATTGGCAGTTCTTGATGACTGAATGCAAGGAGTAGAGCCGGTAAAGAGAGGAGACAAAATAACCCAAATAACTTCAGGTTTCTAATCTAGGTGACTGTTGACAACTGGAGAAATTTAGAGAGGGTTGGTGAGTTTGTTGGCATATTGTGTGGTGGGGAGTATGTAAGCTTTGTAGTAAGACCAGTGCATTTAAATCCCAGTCAACCATTTCCTAGGAGTGTGGTTATAGGCAATTTATGTAAAGTCTCTGGGTTTCAGTTTCTTCATTTTTTTTCAGTTTCCTCATTTTTAAGAGGAAAGAAAAATGCCTGCATTATAGGATTGTTGCAAAAGAGGAATGAAGGCACACATGTTATCTGTTGTTACCATTATTCAGTTTTTCATGTTGAACAAGCTAGATTATGTGTATGTTTCCCTTTTTGTCAGCTATATAGAATGGTAGAGTTAGAGCCAGAGATGGTTCCCAGATGGTTCTAAAGATGTTTTTGAAAAATTTACATGTATCTCAGAATGATAGATTTTCAGAAGGACTAGAAACATTTTTTTAAATGGCCTACAAACCACCTTTTTGATTAGTAATAAAAATACAAGATTATAGGATCTCTCATGTACTAAATTTCCATTTATGTAAACCCTTTCTGAGATTATGCATTCTAAAGAGGTAGAGGGCTAGTAAATGGTTAGATATATTTAATTATCAGCATTTCTGAAATTCTGAAATAGAAACATTTAAGTTTTTCTTTTTTCTGAGTCTGTGACCTCTGTAGGAAGCTACATGTCTTAAAATCTTTTTTGGGCACCTGGGTGGCTCAGTCAGTTAAGTGTCTGCCTTTGGCTCAGGTCATGATCCCAGGGTCTTAGGAACAAGCCCTTCATCAAGCCCTGCATAGGGCTCCCTACTCAGCAGGGAGCCTGCTTCTCCCTCCTCCTCTGCTATATCCCCTGCTTATGTGCACGCTCTCTATCTCAAATAAATAAAATCTTTGAAAAAAAAAAAAACTTTTTTTAAAGATTTTGTTTTTTAATTTATTTTAGAGAGCGGAGGTGGGGAGCTGGGGCTCAGAAGGGAAAGGAACAGGGAAAGAATCCCACGCAGACCCCATGCTGAGCACAGAGTCCAACATGGGGCTTAATCCCATGATTCCAAGATCATGACCTGAGCTGAAACCAAGAGCCGGACCCTCAACTGACTGAGCCACCCAGGTGCCCCAGTGTGTCTTAAAATCTTAATTACATGGTCGATTATAACTTTCAAGGTGAAAAGCATGACTTTTTTTTACCATTCAGTTGTAAAAACAAAGACAACTAGGGGGTAAGACAACTAGGAAGACACCAAAATATGTTCAAAGTGGTGGTGAGTGGGTCAGGACATTTTGCTGCCCGTTCAAGGTCCCATTCTTTCAACATCATCCAACAAACAACCAAAAAAAAAAAAAAAAAGGGTGCGAAATTATTGCTAACAAGCAAGATAAATATTACAAGTTGCAGAAATAGTTAAGGGTCAGCAGAGGTAGAAACATTGCACGTTGAAGAATTACAGCAAAAAATATTTGAGAAAAGTCTGCACAGGAAATTAAGTTAATGGAAGAAGAAAATGAAGCAAAAATAAAGGTGATCCTTAAGGGTACTTTAGACACTGCAAGATAAGGAGAATAGTAATGAGTTCAAGGATGGTGGATGCGCTGGGATGATGCTGTGAAGCTAGAGATTTAGAAAGTGGTACTTTTCCAAGGGTAGGAAATAGGATCTGTTGGATTTGAGCTCTAATGGCTTTATGGCCCAGTTCTCTAAGCCTGTGAGGGCTTCAGGACGAACTTTTGGCACTATTGTGTGTTCAGTACTATGGCTGGTGTGCCCAACATATTTAAAAAGAGGAAGATAGGATTTGAGTAACTGGACATTACTGTTGAGTTTTTTGGGGTTTTTTGTTTGTTTGCATTATGTTTTTAGTGAGAAAAACAGATAAATGGTATGTAAGGCCCATAGATGTTAAAAGGTAGAAAATTGCTGACTAGACTAGACCATGATTTACTTTGAAACATGTATCAAAATAATAAGCTGTATCAGATCAACTAGTCTAGGTTTTATAAGAATTTTTAAACAGTGGTGAAAGAGGGAGGAAAAACTAGAAAATTAGAGCCAGAGAAAGACTTTGATCATGTAAAAATCTGGAAGCTATTGGGGAAAAAATAGGTAAAAAAAAAAAAAATCAGGCAGTTTTGCACCAGTAGATTATATCATCCTGGTGGTACTGATGTTTATGACCCTGTGAAATGTGTTGAATATCATGAAAAGATGCTTCATTTATCTATAACTGGCATTGATAAATGTAGGAGTATTGTATAGTTTAATGTTTTTTGTTTAAGTGGTAAGAAAAGGAGGCACACTTACAATATAATGTGGCATAAAAGCCAGGTTGCTAAATATCTTGCTGTGCTCAGGGCAGTCCCCTACAGCAAAGACCTCAAATGTCAACAATGCCAAGGTTGAGAAACTCATTTAAAACACAGAATAAAAGAATAGAGCATATATTTTTCTTTGTGTTTTCAACCACCTGTGATGCTCAAAAGACCTGTGTTGAAGAACAGTGTTTTTGTTTTTAATTGCCAATTTTTTGTGGATCTATAACTTTGTAAAGTACAATAAAAATTTCATGGCAAATCAGATTGTTAGAAAAATTGCTGAGTAGTCTCAATTTCTGCACTTCTCATGAATGACTAGCAAGAAGTTTATAGATGGGCACCAGTCTGTGGACATTCTGAATAACACTATTTTAGAGCTTTATCTCTGAATATTCTGTAATAACCTTGCATAATTTTTGAAATTAAGGAAAAGTTTAAAGCAGATTCATGTATTTATGACAGTTTGGCAATAGAGAGTTGCTTGATGGAAAACAAATGTGAAATATGTTGAAATTTCCACAATTAAATTAGGACAAGAATGGTTAATGAGTTGCTAGCCTTTGTCCACCATCCCCATTCCCTACCCCAGGCAGATGGCCTCAGCACTCCTTCCTATGGACCCTGACACAGCCTCAGAATCCTTCTTAAAATAGTGCTAATAGAAGCCACTACTATTGTGAGGGGATTTGTGTCAGATATGAAATCTACTCATCGGGACACCTGGGTGGCTCAGTTGGTTAAGTGTCTGCCTTTGGCTGAGGTCATGATCCCTGGGTCCTGGGATTGAGTCCCCCATCAGGCTCCTTGCTCAGCGGTGGCCTACTTCTCCCTCTGCCTGCCACTCCTCCTGCTTGTGCGTGCTGTCTCTGACAAATAAATAAATAAAATCTTATTAAAAAATTACTCATCATCCTAATTATGTTCTGAAGGCTTTTTGAGTGTAATACTGTGATTCTTTTTTTTTTTTAATTAATTTATTTGAGAGAGAACATGAGCAGGGAGGAGGATCACAGGGAGAGGGAGAAACAGACTCCCCGCTGAGCTGAGCAGGGAGCCCGACGTCGATCCCAGGACCCCGGGATCATGACCTGAGCCAAAGGCAGATGCTTATCTGACAGCCCCACCCAAGTGCCCCAATACTGTGATTATCTTAACCTTGTATTTTTTTCTGATTTTTTAGACAGCCTTTCTGATTTATCAAGGTTATTAAAAATCTCAAAGCCTTTCATATGCTGGTCTCATCCCATGTATGCTATTCAAAATCTTAATCATGGTAAAAAAAAAAATTGGCTGTGACAAAAATGTATCTTAAGCTGAAACAGAACTTAAGAGTAAAAGCAATCATTGGTCTAGGGAAGAAAGAAAATCAAGTGACTCTAAGGTATACCTGGGTTTGTATTTGTCAGAGGTAAAGTGTTTGAGGAACTGTGATCCATTTTTATATAGCTTCTTAGGTTTTTTTTATTCATTTCACAAGTATTTATTAACTATCATCTATGCATCAGGCACCATTCTTGATGATTGAGATCCATCAGAACAAAATAGGCAAAACCTACACCCATGTCTGGAGCTTACCTAGATTTTTTTCTTAGCAACCTAAAAACTCATAAAGGTATGTGGCTTTAACAGCATAGAATGAAAATGTTGCATGGGTTTCCCTTATGGAAGCATTAATATTATCAGCTATGAAATTAAACAGTAAGGTGGTAGTAAATGTATATTGAGGTAAGAATCACAGAATCAGGCTATTTTTCCGGGCTGTGCTTCCTATTTCTTTAAAGTTGGGAACTATAATACCTTGTAGCAGTGTAGCCAATATAAAATGTAAAAAGGAGTGCAAAAACACTGTGGAAAGTATAAATTGTTATATATAATCAAACTTTTTTTATTTAAATCAGAAACCCTAATGATGAAAAATATAGATCTATCCGGATTGGAAACACAGCTTTTTCTACTAGACTCTTACCTGTCAGAGGAGCTGTTGAATGTTTATTTGAAATGGGCTTTGAAGAGGTAAGTTGAAGGGTTTCTTCTCCCCCGTTCATGTATAAAGAATTTATTATAATGTTGATGGATAATTATCTAAATAAGATAATTTTAAATTAATGGATCATTTTGGAAATCTGCAGAACTAGTTACTTTTTCACCTATTAGACATTTAAAAGTCACAGTAAATATATTTTAAAATCACAGTAAAATATAACAACTGTCCCACAGGGAAAATTCTTAGAAGTTTTAATCCTTTAGAACAGGGAGGTCAGACATACAACCCAAAGACCACATTGTGGGTCATTTTAGACTTTTAGCAAAAATCTGATTTGTAAGTACACACGAATTCTAGTAGGATCTAGCCGTCTGTCTCCAGTAAGAAATGAAAAGAGTAAATACAGAAAAGCTGAGTTCAGTTGCCACATGTAAGGGATTTCTTCTGTGACAGAAGAGAAGAATCTCAATATGTTTTTTTGTTTTTTAATCAAAATAAAAGTTTGGTGTTTTCATCTTCTGGAATCTTGTACATAGCTTAATTTTTTTTTTAAAGATTTTATTTATTTATTTGACAGAGAGAGCACAAGTAGGCAAAGAGGCAGGCAGAGGGAGAAGCAGGCTCTCCACTGAGCAGGGAGCCTGATGTGGGGCTCGATCCCAGGATTCTGGGATGATGACCTGAGCCGAAGGCAGCCGCTTAACCAACTCAGCCACCCAGGCGCCCCAGTACATAGCTTAATTTTATGACACAATGAAAGTAGTTATCAATATTGTCAATTTTCTTTATGTATATATGCTTAACCATTTTTAGTTTATGGAATACTGAAAGAACTTGAACCAGGTTGTGGATACACGGTAGTCCATAGCAGTCAGAAATGTCAAGGCTATAGAAATTGTTAAAGAGATCTGCTGAGTTGCCATAAGAAGTACTTTCCTTCCTGCCTCTCTGCTTTTCTCCCCAGATTCTGTTCCAGGCCCTGAAGGGTATAGTAGTGAACTAGAGAAATAGATCCCATCTCACATGGAGCCTGGTTCTAATAGGTTAGACAAACAGTAGACATGAAAGCAAAGATGAGTGCAAAGAGGAAAATACGGCATGGTGATATAAAAAGCAACTGTAGAGGTGGGCAGCTACGTAAGAATGAGTGGTTAGGGAAGGCCTTTCAGGAGATAATATTTGAGCTGGGACCTAAATGAAAAGAAGCATTTCAGGTACCTGAAGCCCTCAGGTAAGAGTACCTCAAACAGAAGGATTCACATATGCAACAGACTTCTAGCAGGATTAGCTTTGGCACAGAAAGTAGCTACACAGGCCGGCAGAATCCAGGGTGTGCGGTTTTGAGGACGGTGATAAAGACTTGGACTTCATTCTAAGTGAGATAGGAAACCATAGGAAGGTTCTAGGTATGGAATAATATTTTAGCTGTTGTAAAGTGAATGTTCTGGGGTGGGGGCAAGAGATGAAGCAGGGAGACCAGTTAGAAAGCTTTTATCAGCCTAAAGGAGAAACAAAAATGGTTTGAAAATGGTTCCGTGAGGGCAGAGCCTTTTATCTTTTTGTCCCCTCTTGCTAGCTCCTAGAATACATTGAGGCACACAGTAAACATTTGTTGAATTAAAGACTGTTGGCAGTGGAGATGGGGGAAAAGTAGAGGCATCCAGAATTTTTTTTTTTTTTAAGCAGAGCCTGCAGGACTTGATGAATTGATTGTGGGGTACAAGGGAAAGGAAGGAATCGGATACTACTAGGCTTTGGTTTGAGCATCTAAGTGGATGCAAGTACCATTAATTCAGATTGAGAAATCTTGGAGCGTAGCAGATGCCAGGAGAAATCACTACTTCCTCTTTTGGATGATTATAACTAATACACTGTTAACCATTCAAGTAGAGATAACAAGTAGGCAGTTGGATATATGAGTCTGTAACTCAAAAGGAGAGGTCAGCCTGGAGATATAAATTATGTTGTCATCTGCTTGTTAGTTACCGACATCTGAACATAAAGAACTTAAAGGGATAGGAGGAAAAATTGAGAACATTGCTGATTTTGTTCAAGGAAATACAGACTTTTGAGTTAAATGACAGAAAAATTTAGTAAATGACAACAGGAAACTACTGATTTCTCAGTTTTGAAGTGTCACATATTCTGTGGAGTCATATTTGTCTTTTCATTCAACAAATATTTGAGTGCCGGGTATGATGACAACCATCCCAGTTTGCCTGGGGCTGTCCTGGGTTTAGTACTCAAAATCCCACATTCTAGAAAACCCGTCTCAGGCAGACCCAAAGGTTGGGCACACCAGTGCCAGGTAACAAGCTAGATTGAGACTTACAGTAGTATTTGACACAAATGGAGCGACAATTTCAGAAAAGATTAACATGCTTTGATCAAACTAATTTGTACTTCAAATTTCTGATTGTCTTCAGATGTCATACCTCAGGACCCATCTGCAGTAAATTTTTTTTTTAAGATTTTATTTATTTATTTGACAGAGTGAGAGAAAGCACAAACAGGGGGAGCGGCAGGCAGAGGGAGAGGGAGAAACAGGCGCCCCGAGGAGCAGGGAGCCCGATGTGGGGCTGGATCCCAGGACCCTGGGATCATGACCTAAGCCAAAGGCAGTCGCTTAACCAACTGAGCCACCCAGGCACCCCTGCAATAAATGTTTTATCAGTGTGGCTAAGGTGCAGAAGGAACCAATGGAACTGCAATTGAACTCTACCATTAGAAAGAAACTCAGTAGGCTTTAAGATGAAGTAGGAATCTCAGACCCATCCCCAAAATGTTCAGGTATATATTAAAATCCTGGGTACTTTTGGGCCTACTTGCCTCTGAGGCTACATTCTTTGTGAAAATTTTGAGAAGGAGGTTGAGAAAGACTGGGATCCGCATGGATATGCGACTCCTCCGGCTTCATGAGTGGAGTGGTTCTCATCAGGTACCATAGGAGGAGGGCAGTTTTGGTTGTTTTGGTGACTAAAAGATATTACCAGCATTTAGTGGGCAGGAGCCAGGTTTGCTTAACATCTGACAGTGAGAATTGTCTTAGCAAAAATGTGTTGAGAAATACGGATTTTGTTAAATACTGGAATTCTCATTAATTTCTTAAAGTGTTATTGGATCTAGTGCATTAAGCCTGTCATTTTGTCCTTTTGTGAAAATACAGTGCTGTTGATGAAACTTTTTGGTATAGACACTTTGGCCATAATCCTACATTCTTGTAGGACTGGTCCTGAAAAGTTAGAAGGGAGGGGAGCAAGGCACAAGCAGCATCTCTGTCTTATCAGGGCCTTCTCTGTGGTATGGACTGAACATAGATCCAGATAGCTGTTATGCTGGATTTCCACCTTGGCCCATGGTGTCTTCTACCTCTCTCAGTGCTGCTCAACTAACGGTATGAGATGGGAAGCATCCGTATTTGGTTTTAACCTAGATACCTGGTTTCTAAAGAGAAACCTCATCAGAGATGTGAGGTGGTTCCTTTCTAATGTTGGAAAATCATTGTGATCCAATGCTAATCATATATGTCATCACAGCTGTAGAAATATTCTCTTTTTGCTCAGGACTTCCAACTATTAGTACAAGCTTATGGTTTTTGGTCTCTGTTTAGTCTAAGATGTAGTCAATTATAGCTTAACAATTAAGGTTTACTCCAACAATTATTCTGTAGCATCAGGCAGATTATTTTACTTTTCTGAGCTTTCATATTTTCATATAAAGAATAGTGATAAACCTAATACCTACATTTCAGGGTGATTGTGAGGATTACTTGAGATAACATACATAAAATGTTTAGCATAGCACCTAGAACACATGAACACAATAAATGATAGTTTTGTTTTTACAGCTATTATGGGTAATGAATATATAGAGCTTAATGGCCTCTTCTAGCTTTTTAAAAGGGATTCATATGGAATTAATTTTCATGTCATTAGTGAGAAATGTGTTGGTCAGTTGATTCTGATAGGTCTGCCATCACCAGGGAAATAGGTCATTCTCAGTTGTGAAGCTTAACTTAAATTAAGCTTAAAATCTGCAAGTCTGTCTACTACACGTTAACAATCATTTTATCTCATATGCAGTTGGTGGAATTAATTATTTTAACACTGTTGCTTCTCAGTGCCTTGAAACTTGATTGAAGATATTTTCATTTAACTTTTGTTTTGTAATTTGCTGACTATTCTACAATGTGAGCTTTGTTGTAATGTTTGTTGTATCTTAAAGCACTCTGATTATATGATGGGTATTTATTAAATGAATCACCACTTGAAGAACGGGATTTTTGTTTGATTGTTTTGTTGGACCACCTTTGTAGTACTGTTAACAATCCATAGTTTTGAATTGACCATCAGGCTGTACTTCTTGTTTTCTTGGAAAAATTAGTGGACCCTATATCCAAACTTCTAATCATGTAGCTATTCTTTAAAGTCTTGGGTTTAGGAGATTCAAAGGTTGTTATATATATAACTTCTTGACCCCGGATCATTTTATATGGCTGCATCTCTAGTAATTACTATTATTTCATAAGGAATTTCACAGAGAATAGTAGTATCATATACTATTGCAGAGAAGATAGGAATGTGCATTTTTACAATTCTTATGAGACTTTGTGACTTATTATTTCTAAAAGAAAAGATTTTTCTAACGGCCTTTGAACCAATCAAATAAGCTAAGCATTATATGCAAAGGAGGAGACCCAATTTTCTTAACTTTCTGGTTCATATATAGGCACTTTTTATCTTTGACTATTTAAAAAAAAGTACCATTATGGTAGGAAAACAGAATGATTGTTAAAATATGATGTATTCTATGGTATTGATTTCATTTTATAGATATATATGAATGACTGTCAGTATAAAGCAAAGGTTAAAATTTTTCCCAATTTTATAACTTCCAGGGAGAAACTCATCTTATCTTTCCTAAAAAAGCTTCAGTGGAGCAGCTGCAAAAAATTCGAGACCTGATTGCCATAGAGAGAAGTAGCAGATTGGATGGATCAAATAAGAGTTACAAAGTAGAATTATCTCAGCAACCTGCATCCAGTACCCAGCTTCCTATAACACAGTCTTCAAATCCTAGTGGGTTAATCCAGCATGCAGGGAACAGTGAAGGACAGTCATCAAATCGACCATCTGCTCCAATGGTAATGTTAGAATTAAACCTTTCTTAACTGTTCAAAGTATTGAAACAGCAAAAGCTTTGAGATATGTTGTGATTTATTCCTGAATTTATGCCCTCGGTATTCTTGGTTCTTAGAATTGTAATACATCCAGATTTCCTTAGGTCTTTAAAAAATTGTCAAATTTTAACAAAGGGAAAATGGTTGTCTTTTTTTATACTTTTAAATCTTAACTTTTGGTTTATTGCTTCTTAGGCATTTCATCATTTTGTCATTCATAAATGTACCCATTGCCTTGGTACATAAATCAGTAACAAGTTAGCATATGTCTTTAACCTAAAACAAAGTAACAGACTTGCTGGACAATGGCAGTCATATTAGATTTCCTTTACTGGAAACTGATAACTTCTGATCTAAATTTTACCTGCTGCCATTCATTATGAAGATTATTAATTCCAATAACCTAACCATTATCAACCCCTCAGTTTGGTAAAAGAAATCCGCTTCTTTAAGGTAAATAACAATGCATTAATTTATTGAGAGGGGTGCTACCAGATTAGTGAAGTTTAGTTAGTGGCATACACAGATGCATACTTCTGAAGAACTGCAATCAAACTTTTGATCTCTTACAGGCATCCTTGGTACACTTAACTGATCTCATTTAATAGGAAACTATCCTATTTACAAAAATTCCTTTTGATAGAGGTCCTTAAGTTTTCCTCTGAATTTTCACTCAAAAATTTTGTGATTTTTTTTTTCTATAGTAATTTTGTCAGTAGCCAGCTTCAACTTGTATCCTCTTATTTTAATTTTAGTAAAACATCTTGTCACTGTCCTCCATAAAGCGGAACTTATGTATAGAGTCAGTTATTAAATCTACCCTTAATTTTCTCCAGTTGAGTAATTGCAGAGTCTTTAACCTCACTTCCCTCATTTCTTTGTTTATGCTGAGAAGATCCTAAGCTTGTCTTTAAAAACTAAAGAATAAAGGTGGTAAAGGCTATCAGGGGAAGAGACAGTTAACTGTCCTTTTATATAATTCTTGTTGAATGGTTTCCAAACTGTTTTTTGTGGAGGATTAACTCTTCTAAAACATATTTCTTTGTGCTTCAATTTACTTACAGTCTTTAAAATATTTTCTCCTCTCATTAGCTTCACAGCTAATTTTTACTTCTAATAATAATAAATACAACTAGTGTTTACAAATGCTTTCGAGAAACTGTTACTGAATATGTCAGATCAATTAGTAATGATACTAAGTGGCTGTGGGTATTCCATGAGATAACATACATGAAAACATTGTAAACTATAAAGGTCTTTATAAACTATACAGGTTTGCCCTTGGTGATAATAATTCTTTCTGTAAAGTATCTGAGCTGCTCCATTCAGTACAAAGTTATCACAGAATAATGGAAAAATGTGACTACTTAATTCTAATGTGACATAATAGTAACCCTACTAGTCAGTCCGTTCCTTAGAAGAGTGGTTTTTGGTTACACATCTTAACAGTAATAAAATGTTGAGTACATAACCCAGCATCTATTTCCTTATAAATTATATACTTCTAGTATGTTATGTACCTTATACAACAATTTTGTAAAAAAGGCGAAATAAAAAGTAAATCTAAGATGCGCCCCAGTGGATTCTTTTGTGCCCCTCTCGTGAGCATGTGTGTTCCATCTCGTCTTCAGTTTTGCAGTTAAGGTTGATACAGAAGCACATTTAACTTCTTCATTTTGAGCGCCATTTCTTACGTTTTCTAATTACAGTGTTGGAATATATCTTTTAAGATTCCCTACTTTATTTTTTGGTGAATCTCAGTGTTACAGTTTAAAATGCACAGTACTAACCAGCTTTACAGAAAAGAGTGTAATACATGAAAACATTTTATTTTACAAAATAGCTATTTCCTGGACTAAGTAGTATTTCGTTAGTGTTCTGACTCAGAAGATAAATTCACATTTTCTGACTCTTCTGTAACCTTTTTTTTTTTTTGATTCTTAACTTTGCAATTCAGATATAATTTGAGGCCTTTAAAACTCTGTAATCACCAGAAAGCCTCTGGATACTAAACTAAAAACAAAATGTCATTTTATTGACAAAACAAATGTAGAGTTTAGAAGAAAATAAACTTTCCTATACACATATGCTTTTAGTAGGCAGTCTATTACCAATTCTTATTTCTCTAGTCCTTGGGACACAGTATCTTTTTCTGAGTTCCTTAAGGGAATTGGGAGAAATTAGAATGAATCTTGTTTTTTATCACCAAGTCTTGGTTATCCATGGATCACTGGAATGCATAGTTTAAAAAAGTATTTTGTTATTTAAGCATTCATCACCACTATTTGTTATACTACAGAATTTGACAATTATGTTCCTCTGCCTTGCCTGTTTTGAGTGGGGGTACTTAATTGATAATTAAAATAGACCAAAGTCAAGCAGCTAGAGAAAGAATTAAAAAGCATTGAATGTGTATAAACTAGATAAATCCTGAGCACTCATGTGCTCATCACTATTATAATATTTATTTGGTTAAAACTGCAAAGTAAAATTTTGAAATATAAATTAAAGTGATAGTCAATGATGTTGAAGTTTGCCAATAAGCTTTTCCTTTAAGATATAAAGTACTGGAATATATTGGTACTCAATAAAAGGTGATGATGTTAGAAACTTATTTTGCTGCTTTTTCTGGATATTTTATGTAAGTGGAATTACACAATATGTAACTTTTTGCTTTTGGCTTCTTCTACTTTGTATGTTTTTGAAGTTTATTCATATTGTAGGATGTATCAGTAATTTATTCCTTTTTATTGCTGGATAGTATTCCATGATGGACATTTGGGTTGTTTCCCATCTTTGCCAATTATGAATAATGCTGCTGTGAACATTCACATACAAGGTTTTGTGTGGGCGTGTTTTCATTTGGGTAGATTCCTAGGAGTGGAACCACTAGGCTGTATGGTAAGTTTATGTTTAATGTTTTAAGAAATTGCCAAGCTGTTTTCCAAAGTTGTGGCACCATTTTACATTCTCACCAGCAGTGTGTGAATGTTACAATTTCTCAATATCCTCACTGACACTTACTATGTTTTTTTTATTGTGGCAATTTTAGTGGATGTTAGGTAGTATCTCATTGTGGCTTTAATTTGCATTTCCCTAATGACTCACTTGACTTTTAAATTTGTTGGTTATACATGCTGAGTGTTTAGTGTTCCTAAAGGACATAATTTCCCAATAACCCTTTATATATTTTTATACGCTTTGCCTTTGAAAAGGAGTTTCGAAACAGCAGAGATAGTTTTTCAAAGACATAGAACATTAGAATGTTAAAAGCATTATTTTTCCAATTTTGCAACTTTATCTAGGTTGAAAATATGTGATTCTGAAGTATGATTTGCTTAAAATAAGCCTTCAGTTATTACACAACTAGTTTAGCTGCATACTTTTATTTGGCACATGCCTACTTTTAAAATGTGTATAGAATTGTTAAGGACTTTTCATCAACTCTAATCACTCTAGAAATTCTTGCCCATTGTGTATGTGGGTATGCATTTATTTATTTAAAAGAATTATCATTTGAAATTATTCTGTTGAAATTATAAATATAATATTGTATTGTTAGACAATGATAAAATGAGTTGGTTTATTTTTTTATGAGTTGGTTTATTTTTAAACTTAATCTCATAAGAAACATTTTAGTCTGGATCTTTATATGATCTCTTTAGAGAAGAAGTCTTCTATTTGGACATAAGATTTAAATGTCCAATTTCTTGTTGTGAACCTACCATTCTTAAAGGTAAAATATACTGCATACCAGATCACTTAAATTACAACACGTCTGTATACCGGAATTCTTAGCATCCATTAAAAATGATGCTGTGGTCTATTTTGGCATTAAGAGAGTTATTATATGGGGAAAAAATGGTAAACTGGGAATTCCAAAATTAAACAACATATGTTGTGTATATGTATATTATATTTCAATTTTCATATTAAAAATGCACATACATAAACATATTCATTTTTAAAAGGTCTGGAAAGCTATACACAGACATCTTAGCTATAATTTTATCTTAGGGTGAAATTACAGGTGATTCCTTATTATTTATACCACTCAGTATTTCCTGAGAATTTTTTACAACAACATTTACTTTTATAAATAGAAAAAAGGGGAGGGGTTGTAAGGAATAAGATGATTGAAGTCACACGCTGATTAAAACTAAGGTTAAAAAATTATTAAACAGAACTTTTATGCTTAAAAACAGGTTCTAAATTTAAAAGTCACAAAAGCAAAAGGCTACATAAAGGTAGAAGGAAGACTGGTGGGCTTGAGGACCGCTGGTCCTTTACTAAAGAAATAAATTTGCTAATCCAGCTTCCACGGGTTATATCACATGATTTGACAAAATATACATATTATATATTTTTTTCTTATGAAGAGTGTTGAATATATTTCACATTAGAAACCAAAATAATTGAAATCTAAGTATGATCAGTGGAGCAAACCATCTTTTTGACCTAAAACCAGACAGATTGCACATTTTGAACTTCTCTTTGTACTCCAAGTAACTTCACCTCCCTCAGGCAGTTAACTGCTGCCTTCTGTACCTGGTTGCCCAGCTGCTGTAGTTGCCATGCAATCGGCAGACTTTGCTTTTATCTCTTAGTGTGTATGGAGTTGTGCCAAAGAATATGTAAAGAAATAAGGCAAGAAAATAAACTCTATTGTTCAGGATTGTTTGAGTGCCATAAAAACCAAAACGAATGAGGTAATTTCCAGATTGGAAGTATCAGATTGAAACTAAAAGTTCTCTAAATGAGTTCTTACCTCTCTCAGTAAATGAAAACCTGCGTTTAATTAAAGAACAATAACAAAAATATAGCTCTGCCTTTTTGTAAGAATTCTTTAAAAATGGAGACCTGTTTTGTGTGTTTCTGTATCAGTTCTGGTAAAGGAGCATATTCCTCCCTGTTGGGAATACCCTGGATTTCTCATCACTAGATCTTCAGTAAGTTTCTTCAGTCATCTGTTGCACTCATCCCTTCTGGAAGTGGGGCAACCATGTCTGCTCCGAACAAAAGCCAGCTCCTCCTTTGTCCCTGCATCCCTTCTTCTCTGCTCACTGTGGAATCTCACATGGACTGTGTGCAGTCTTGAACCTCCTCTTTTCTTGGGGATTCTTCTCATTGGCATTGAAGCCTTGGTTTATAAAGGCCAGTTTTTATCTAAGGTTAGGCTGTTGGCATCAGGATGAGCTGGACATTCAGGTTCCTAAATGTAACCCCAGACTGGCTAAATCAGAAAGGGATGGGGAGGAATTGGGGAATCTGTATTTTTCACAAGCAGATCAATGTTTAGGAACCTTTCCTGTAAACTCTCCTATCTGAGAAACAAGCCAGCATACAAATATCCCTGGATCCTACATGTCCTCTAGTTCTGATTTCTTCACAGCAAGTTTCCGGAAGAGCTCCCTGTACTCATCACTATATCTTTACTTCTCACATACTTGTCTAGCAAGCTTCCATTCTTTAATCATGTACTGTATCAGTAAAATGTTTGAGCATAGCCTTTCAATATATATTTTTGTTTATAAATTATATACATGTACCATTATGCCATTATACTGTATCAGGAAACAATGTCAACAAAAGCTATTGAGTAAATATTTTTAATTTTTAAAAATGTATTAATATATCATTGATGTAAGGGGCGCCTGGGTGCCTCAGTTGGTTAAAAGTCTGCCTTTGGCTCAGATCATGATCCCAGAGTCCTGGGATCAAGCCCCACGTTGGGCTCCCTGCTCAGCAGGGAGTCTGCTTCTCCCTCTGCCTCTCCTCCCCGCTGGTGTTCTCTTAAATAAATAAATAAATAAATTTTTAAAATAAAGATAATCACAGTATTATAGTCAAAAGACCTTCAGAACATAATTTAGGATGATGAGATGTCTTTTTTTTTTTAAGATTTTATTTTTAAGTAATCACACCCAACTCAGGGCTTGAACTTACAACCCCAGGATCAAGAGCTGCACGCTCCGCCAACTGAGCCAGCCAAGTGCCCCCAGTCTTTATAATCTTTTACAGCTAGGTTGAGGGTTCATTAGTGAAAACTATATAACATAATCTATAAATTCACTTAGCCAGGCACATATGAATCGCAAAACCTTGTAATGTGGTAAGAGTAGAAGTAGGAGTGAACATGCCTGTTGTTAACTCCCTCTGTACTTTGGTCCTTTCTCTCCTCAGGCTAGCTTGCTAGCCACAGATCACCGAAATACTAAATGTTATTATAACTTAATTGCTTTATTTTTTTGGCAAAAAAAAAAAACATAAATAGGAGTTCTAATATTTTCTGTACACTTTCCAGTAGACCATTTTGTGCAGCTGCTTTGGTACTCTTAGGCCACTTGGGGACACGGTTACACAACTAAGTTTTTTACAACTTGTTTTCCTTATTAACATTATTAGAAATCTTCCTAAGATCATCAAAAACTCCATGCTGCTAAATTTAATATACTTATTTTCAGTTCATTTTTACTTGACCGTTCATCATCTTTAGCTCAGTCAATCATTTCCTGGTTTTTCTTCTACCATAAGTGGTTCAACCATTGACCCAGTTAGTTGCTCACTCAAAATCCACAGATCATTACTAATGTATTTTTCTACTTTTCTAACTGCCCCGACTCCACAGTTCAGTCACCAAGACTTGTTGATCCTATTTCCTAAGTTCTTTTTACACTTTACTTCTACTAAAGCCACCAGCTCTTTCAGAGTTCTGCAGTCGACCTCCATTGGATCATCTGTAACCTCCTTTCTCTAACTACAGCTAGAGTGATATTCTGAAAATGTAAATCTGATGGTTTTACTCCCTTGCTTAAGTGTCTTTAATAGCTTCCCATTACAATGGAAAGAGACCAGAAAGATCTAGCCACTTACCAATTCAGCTTCATCCTCAGCTTTCTCTCTCCGCCATTTCCCCTTCGTTCTCCATGCTCTCAACACCCTGATTTTCTCTCTGATCCTACATAATTTCCTAAGCCTGTTCCCATAAACACACTCCCCAGCTACCTGTATGCTGTTCCTTCCTATAGGATTAGCCTTTTCCCTTTCCTATTAGCTTCTTATCCTTAGTACTTTGCCACAAATATAAAAAATATTTCTTCAGGGAATTCTAGGTTCAGAATCCCTGTTGTACAGTGTCACTATCCTCTATATTTGCTTACTCTTCTTACACCTATGAATAAATTATCTAACTTACCATTATATCCAGTAACTAGCAAATAATAAAGGCTCATTATATATTTGAGTAAATGAACATTGTTGTACCAGTATTAGTTTCTGTATCCATAGACTACTTTGTGAGGATAATATCCTTGACTATTTTGGTCTCCATTATTTTTCCAGTATGTAACACACACACACACACACACATTTATACACAAATATTTGTTGACTTAATAATGGTGGTTTTGTCATTATTTAATGCCTTTCCCTCCCTTAGACAATGAAGTGATCATGTCTTATGCACCCATCCCCAGTGCTTTAAAAAATCCTGGATAAGGTCAGGGAGGATTTGATAATGGTTTTTATTTTTTAAATTAATCTATGTCTACCTTTTAATATACACATTTAATCCATTCATATTTACCATAATTGCTAATATGTCTGAATTTATTTCTGACATCTTATTTTGTGTTGCCTGTGTCCTTTTGTTTTTTCCCTTTTTTCCATCTTTGTTTTGAGAACAGTTTTCTTCCATTATTTTCCCTTTAAAAGTTAGAAAGTTAAATATCTTCTTTTTTAGTCTTCTATTACTACCCTTAAATTTTTAATGCAAATATTTACTTTTATATTTTTTTACTAACATAACAAGACAGGAACCTCAGAAAGTTTTTACTCTTTTTTTCTTTTCCCTTCCCTGCTACCTTCTTTATGAGAAAATTTGAGATTTTGCTTTTCAATTATTTTTAATAATCAGAACTTAGGTTTTACTAGTTTATTATTTTAACTCCTGCTGCTTTTATCTCAGTTTCTACTCCTGGGTGATCTGTTTATTTACTTTGATTATATTATATTTTGAGGGGACAATAACGTCTCTAAGAATTCTTTTAGATAAGATTTAGGAGTGATACACTTTTATACTGCTACGTATCAGAAAACGGACTTATTCTGCCCTCCTGTGTGATTAATTTGGCTGGGTAGGAATCCTGTGTTCCCAGTCATTTTCCCTCAGAATTTCAAAGATTTTGCTTCATTGTTTCTAATGAGATGTCTGATTCATAAAAGGCTTTTGGAATTTTGTTTTTCTACTTACCTGTTACGAAATGTCACTATTCTATGCCCTGTTTTATCCCCCCATTCATACTGGCTCTTTCTTCAACTCTCAGAAATTGGTTTCCATTATTTCTTTGAGAAGTTTATCTTTTCTTCTGTTTTCTACTCTACTTTCTGGACTTCCTGTCAGCTGGATTTGGAAACGTTTGGACTTGAGTGTCTGTTTAGTTTTTTGTGTGCCACGTTCTCAGAAAATGTCTTGGCTCAGTCTTCTAATTGATCACTCTTTAGCTATGTTTATTCTACAGTTTGACACCATGTGTACTTTCTTTTTTTTTTTTTTTTTTTTTTTTTAAGATTTTATTTATTTATTCATGAGAGACAGAGAGGCAGAGGGAGAAGCAGGCTCCCAAGGAGCAGGGAGCCCGATGCGGGACTCAATCCCAGGACCCCGGGATCATGACCCGAGCCAAAGGCAGATGCTAACATCTGAGCCATCCAGGCGCCCCATGTGTACTTTCTTATTTCAGTGTTTAAATTGTTAATTTCCAAGATCCATGGTTGTCTTTCTCTGAATACAGTATACTGTCGAATCTCTGAAGGTAGACTTGCTGCTATGGCTACAGGGTTAGTTCTTCTGATGTTGATTCTAGTGCATCTTTGCAACAGTATGGGTTGTTACAGATTCAGTGAGTCTGAGAGCTCCTGCTAGCCTATCTGTGAATGCAGCATCTGCTTCTAGCAACTGTGGGGAGGGGTAGAACATGCTACAAGATGGTCTGTACCAGAAGCAACTGTTCTGAGCTTGGATGTTTCTCTTTCCTTTTGGGAATCTAAGCAGCTCCCTCACTTCTCAGAAGCATGGTTCTTTGTTGAGAAGGAATGATGGGGTGGGGGCAGGGGGAAGATGTCTAGCTATTCCTCCTGCAGAGCCCAGCCAGTGTCACTAATGTTTGTTCCAAGGCCCTTTTCTATCTGGATCCTGTGGCTCCTCTGCTCTTGGGATTATTTTGAAAACTTTAGTTTGTATAACCACTCTTTTGGGGGGGCATATTGCTATAGTTTTTTCCTTTAATCCATTTGTATCTGTTTTTCCTCTTTCAGGAATTTCTCAAAAGTCCTGATCCCTTAAGAGTACTCCTCCTTTGCTAATGCCATATGGAGTTTTGTTTTGTTTTGTTTTTTGTTTTAATTATGTTACTTGCAGGGATTTGAACTGGAAAGGCTGTCAGATGCATTGCTCAGAGCACTATTTTTTTTTTTTTTTAAGATTTATTTATTTTAGAGAGCACTCAGGTGCACATGAGCCGGGGGAGGGGCCGAGGGTGAGGGAGAGATCATGCAGACTCCCTGCTGAGCATAGAACCCAACTCAGGGCTTGATCCCAGGACTTCACAGTCATTACTGGAGCCAAAAAATGACCTGAGCCAAAATGAAGAGTCAGCCACTTAACCATTTGGGCCACCCAGGCGTCCCTCAGAGCAGTATCTTGATCCAAACTTGTAATCAAGAATCTAGCATATCTCTGTTTAAATATATCCTCAATAATATATTCAGAGAAAAGAATAGATATATCTTCGACTGTGACACAGATATGGGTATCTCCTAAAACATATTGTATAGCCTTTGAGTATTATTATATTTCAGTGAATCCATACATTCCTCTTTATCTATGAAATCATAGAACCACCGTTTTCAGTTATGTGTTATTTTTGTAGCATATGGAGAAAAGCTAACCAATTTTTTTTTTCTATTAGGTTACTACTGACTCAGTCATTCTAAAAGTTCTCCGGTCCAACATTCAGCATGTGCTGGTCTATGAGAACCTTGCTCTCCAGGAGAAAGCACTGGCTTGTATTCCAGTCCAAGAACTAAAAAGGAGATCTCAAGAAAAGTTATCTAGAGCTAGAAAATTGGATAAAGGTAGTGGCTTTATATAACCATTCATTGCTAAATATACATCATTGCTAAAGAGAAACACTGAAATGCTGCCTTTTGCTGTATACATCATAAAATTCTAATCTATTTCTGTTTTGATTTTTAAGAAGTACAGCAGTAGTAAAATTTTACTGCATGTACCTCATAGACATATCTATTAACACATCTTTTTTTTTTTTTTTTTTAAACCTCAGTATGTGTTTGCAGTTTAATCATTGGTATATGAGTTTTTTTAGGTATAATAGAACTTAAGTCTATGGAACATATGATAGTATTATTAGTGAATTTTAATGTGAATTAGAAACCACATTCAAGATTAATCCATATGAATAGACCATTGATTCATTTTGTCTATAATAAAGATAGTATTTACTGGTATATGGTTCTTCCTCATCCACTGCTGTCCACTGCCTGGGAATAAATTCAGCTCTGCCACTTTACTGTGCATTACTGAGCAAGTAATTTGATCTCTATGCCTCAGTTTCTTCATTTGAAAATAGGATGATTTTTAAAAATAGGTGAAATATACATGTAAATGGCTCAGAACAATACCTACCACATTCATCAACCAATAATTATTTGTGTGTTATCATTAATGGTCTTAGGATTTTAATTGTTAAATTTTTCCAATGGTAGCATTTTTACTTTGAGTTTTTATGTAATTAGCCTTTATCTAAGTCATTTCTTAATATTATATTTTCTAGGGGACTATGTAATTTTTCTGGTGGTTACCTTAGTTTGCAATAAATGTTTTAACTGAGTCCACCTTCAAAAACACTATTCTGCTTCATGTACGGTGCAGATACCTTTTAACAGAATCATCCCAATTCTTCCCTCCCATCCTCATAACATTGCTGTCATATGCTGTAATCACCCAGTACATTGCTATTGTTATTATTTAAAGAAGTTACTTTTTACGCCAAGAATAAGAAAACAAAAGATTCTCTTTTACTTTCATATATTCCTTTTCTGATGCTTCCTTTCTGTAGATCCAAGTTTCTGATCTATATCATTTTCCCTCTTCCTAAAGAACTTCTTTTAATATTTCTTTCAGGGCGGATCTGCTAGAGATGAATTCCCTCAGTTTTTCATTGCCTGAGAAACCCTTAATTTTTTTTTCACTTTGAAGGATAATTTCACTGGGATATAGAATTCTAGGTTGGTGAGGTTTTTCTTTCAACAACACTTTAAATATTTTACCCTCCTGTCTTCTTGCCTGCATTGTTTATGACAAGAAGTCTGCTATAATTCCCATCCTTATTCCTGTTTAGGTAAGGTTTTCCCCATATCCCCTCAACTTACTCCCCATCCCCAGCTTTATTCAAGATTATCTCTGTCTTGGGGCGCCTGGGTGGCTCAGTTGGTTAAGCGACTGCCTTCGACTCAGGTCATGATC
This sequence comes from Leptonychotes weddellii, assembly GCF_054177405.1. Taxonomy (NCBI): domain Eukaryota; kingdom Metazoa; phylum Chordata; class Mammalia; order Carnivora; family Phocidae; genus Leptonychotes; species Leptonychotes weddellii. The sequence goes on from NC_138369.1 coordinate 66,261,399, forward strand.
CTCGAGTCCCGGGATCGAGTCCCGCATCGGGCTCCCTGCTCAGCAGGGAGTCTGCTTCTCCCTCTGACCCTCCCCCCTCTCATGTGCTCTCTCTCTCCTCTCATCCTCTCTCTCAAATAAATAAATAAAATCTTAAAAAAAAAAAAAAGATTATCTCTGTCTTTGGTTTTCTACAGTTTGAATATGACATGCCTAGGTATGTTGCTTGGTTGGTGTTTTCTGAGCTTCCTAGATCTGTGGTTTGGAATCTCATTAATTTTGGAAAATTCTTGGCCATTATTGCTTCAGATATTTCTTTTGTTTCTTCCTCTCTTTTCCTTCTGTATTCCAAAATGAATGTATCCTATTTTACTTTTATCTGTCTCTGCCTCAATTTCCCACAGTTCTTAGATGTTCTGGTCCATTTTGAGATTCTCCTGCAGTTCTGTGCCTTTTTTTTTTTTTTTTCTCTTTGATTTTCAGTTTGGGAAGTTTCTGTTAACCTATCTTCGAGCTCACGGACTCTGGCCTTGGCTGTCTCCCATCTACTGATGAGCCCATGAAGGGCATTCTGTTACAGTGTTTTTGATTTCTAGCATTTCCTCTAGATTTTTTTAAAGCTTCTAAACAAACAAAAAAAATCTATTTACGTTATCCATCTGTCTTACATGTTGTTTACTTTTTTATGAGAGCACCTAATATATATATATATATATTTTTTTAAAGATTTTATTTATTTATTTGACAGAGAGAGAGAGTGAGAGCAGGAACACAAGCAGGGGGAGTGGAAGAGAGGGATAAGCAGACTCCCTGCGGAGCAGGGAGCCCGATGCGGGGCTCGATCCCAGGATCCTGGGATCGTGACCTGAGCTGAAGGCAGACGCTTAACGACTGAGCCACCCAGGTGCCCCGAGAGCACCTAATATATTAATCAGAGTTACTTTAAATTCTTTGTTAATTCCAAAATCTGGGTGGTTCTCATACTTTATCACTTCAGACTGATTTTTCTTCCCTTTTAACACATCTTGTATTTGTTTGTTGGAAGTTAGACATGATGCATCATTGGGTAGTAGGAGCTGAGGTCAATAGGCCCTTTATGTAAGGTCTTATGTCCATTTAACCAGGAGTTGGGCTATGTTTAATGTTAGCTGTAGGTGTCAGAAGCTTCAGACTTCCTCTGGTATTCTTCTTGTCTCCCCTGTTGTCTTTGGGCTTTTCTAAAAACTCCTTAGATACAGTCTGCATCTTTTAGTAGACTCCATTGTTGTTACACAAGAGCCTTGTTGGAGTAGTGATAAGGCACGGGGCAGTAGAAGCCCCCTGTAATCTGATGATTAAGTCTCAGTGCTTTAGTGGGCCTGTATCCTCAGGCCTCTGACCTTCCCAAGTCTTTCTTAACTTTTTCCCTCCATAGATGAGATAGGAAGACTAGAAGTGACTAGAGTCAGGGAAGTTCCCTTTCCCCACTTCAGAAAAGGCTCTGGTAAAATCTTTTTCCCTGAAGAGTAGGCCTTTATTGTAAAGAACGTTCTGGGCATACTTTGCAATTCTTAATCTTCTCCTCCTTCTCAGAGCTTTAAGGAGATCTTTTTTGGTTCTTCACCAAGAAAACCTAGTGGGATTCTTGGAGGGAAAACCCGCAAAAGTGTTAGGAACCCCTCCTAAGATTGTTTTTCTTACTCAAGCTAGTCCATGTTCAGCCTCCAGCAATTTGTCAAAATTATCGTTTTAAGTGTTTTTACCAATTTATGACTCCAGTGGCTTCTGTTCCATATAGCAGATGGCTGGTTGTGATTCTGTGTATTTGGCTAAGATTCTGTATTTGTCTTGTCTCTCCAGATTTCAGGGTGACAGTTTGCCCTGTGAATTCTAAGGAGCTCAAGAAAAGTCAATGATTTTGGTTTATTCAGTTTTTTGTTTTCGTAACGATGGGAACGACAACTCTAAGCTCTTTACATGTCAGAGCTAAAACCGGAAGTCTCTCTGAGGGATTAATTATGTAACTCTTTTCCTTTTTTTAATCATTTAATCATTTCTTATATATGTTGTTTAGGTATTTTGCTGCCCATTGTATTTTGGTAGTTTTGTTTTTATTATAATATTATACTATGTCATATTCTTGTATTTGAAGACTATTCTGGGGCTTAGACTTAATTCAACAACATTGCTGTGAGACCTTGAGACAGTTCTTCATCTTCTTGGATTAACAGTTTTTTTACTATTTATGAAATAAGAATGCTTATTAACATGTGATCACAAAGGCCCTGTCCACATTAAAGTACTGTGTTCCTTCAGATGATCCCTGACATAAATGCCTGTTTAACAGGTACTTACCGAAGCATGTTTTATGTGTTAGTCATTCAGCTGAGCCCCACAGAGGAGACACAATTAGCAGTGTCCCTGTTGACGTTTGCCTGGCATTTTTTTTTCCTCTCTAATTATAAAGGTAATACATGGCTTTTTTTTTTTGGTAGAAATTTGGAAAATAGGGGTAAGATACGCCATCTATAACTTCATATCATAGTATGACTTACGAGATTTGTCTATATATTCTTTCACACTTAAAATTTAAAAGCACTAGAATAGAGTTTTAATTTAAGTAGGAAAGAAATAACATATCAGGTTGGTAGAATGGTATTATGAAAATCAGTAAAAGACTGAGCTTTTTTTTTTTCAAAGGTTATAAAGGATGAGTTGGAATAGTAATCTAAGATGCCAAAGGACTTATTAAGGCAGGGATCAGGGATATTGTTCCAAATGTAGTTAACAGGATGTGTGGAGGCAGAAAAGTTAGATTCTATGTGGGGAACAATGAATAATAAAATCTGGCTGTGTGTAGTGTAAGGAGTGGGTAAAACAGTAGTGAGAGATCAAGTAGGCTGAGATCGTATTTTCGTTGACACTGAATTTCAGGCAGAGAAATGTGTACTGAATTTATCTTATATTTTTAATCTTTCCAAAAAGAACTAGAGATAAAATGGAACAAAGAATACTTTTAACAAAGTTTTGAAATAGAAAATAAGGACCAAAGAAATTAGAAGGATGTACATGTCTTAGTGTAAGGCTAACATTACAATGTTAGTATGATTGAACATAGAGCAAAAATGTTGTATGATCTATTCATTAGCAAGGAGGAAATAAAGCGATTGCTCAGGAAAGTCAAGTATTCTTGGTTACTTAATTCAGCAGCATTAACCATTGAAGCTTTAAGCAAGTGAGTGACATCAGAGGTGTGCTTAAGGAAGATTGATCTAGCAATACCTTGTAAGATGAACAAGTATAAGAGAGTGCAAGGAGAGAACAGTTGAAACACAGTAGTAATAAAGAGGAATTAGGGTGAACAGGGTATTGTGACAGCAGGGGAGAAAATGGATGTGAGTTATTGGGATGATAGAATACATGTTGTTTGCAGTTGGTAAGTACATTTGATGTGACAAGGCATTGTGTATGCTTAAGGAAAATGTCAAGGAGGACTTTCCAGTTTTGAATTCAGGCAACTAGAAGATTAGAGGAGTCAATAGGAACAGGCTTTGAAGGGAAATGGTTTAAAGTAACTGCTGGCCATTATCTGGACCAGGTGAAAATGTAGGTCTGGAATTCTGTTAAGAAGTACACTTTAGGGTGATAGGTAAAACTGTGCAAGTAAATGAGATTTCCCAGAATGAAAAGGCAAGGGGGAAAGGGAGGATTGCAAAGGTTCTAGAAGATAGGACAGTACTAGTACTAAATACATGTAGGTATTTATATTTAAATTAAGTTTTAAAAAATTAAAAATCCAGTTCTTTAGTTACAGTCAACACATTTTAAGTACTTATTAACCACAAGTGACTAGTGGCAACCCTGTTGGACATTGTGGATATGAATTATCTCCATTATTGCTGAAAGTTCTATTAGATGGTACTGTTCCACAAAAACAGTAGGATACTGAAAGAGTTACAGTCATAAGTAGAGGAGATTCAAATATATAGTGAAATAAGTGGTATTATAGACATAATGAATGGATCATTGAGGGTTAGACTGGGCTGTGAGTAATGGGATTTGTGACCCCAATGGCTTAGGATTTATTTTCTCATGTAAGAAATTATTGAGTTAGGGAGTCTGATGCTAATGGTAAGCTCTGAAACATTATCAGAGGCCTAGGTCCCTTTTGGCTCTGTCTTTTGGCTCTGGCATACATGGTTTCCATTCTGCAGGTTACGTCTCATAGTCTAAGATGACTGCTAAAGCTCCAGCCACTATATCTGCAGACCAAGCATCAGGAAGACGAAAGGGAGAAAAAGCAAAATGGAACCACTGAGCCTGTTCTCTTGAAGCAGCCTTTTTTGGACTCTCACCCAAACTTAATCTGTAGTCTGTTAGCTAATGCATTGCCATCCCAAATAAATTAGAATTCTGTAAATCAAGTACTGGCTTTTGGATATTGTGTGGCAGCTAGCACCCTCTGCCCCAGTGACTATCTGGCTCTGAGATGATAACAAAGCCTCATTTGTCCAGGTTGGTGATTTTCTCTCATTCATGATTGTGGTTTTTTTGTTTTGTTTTGTTTCATTTTCTCCCCAAGTTAAATCTTACTCTGGGTTTCTAAACTAGGAAAAGTGTTCTGGTTTGAAGCAGAAGTGAGGACCTGGGAACCCTACCCACTGAGATACCTTTAGAGGTAGTTGGGGCTCAGAGAAGCATGATTCCATAGCTCTGGCTTGGAAGACTGAAGATTTGTCATGATTGAGTGTTCCAGATATAGGCGAAACACCTTTCGTGAAGAGGAAAGAACCCTGTCATTTTAGGAAAGTGAAACAAAATATATGTTGGCCCACTAAATTGAATATGAAGACATGGGAGGAAGAATGTTGAGTACTAAAGTGTGTCGAAGGATGAGGCTACCTGTACTGATGTTTTTACTGATTTTCTTCTCATTCCCTCTTTTGCACACTAATGTCTGTGATTTTCATAGAATGGAGTTAAGACCTGCACTTGTTAATTTTATCTTTGTTACTGGAAAGTTATGAGAAATCTATTGTATGGTATTTTTGAAGATGCTAAATGTATTAATCTGAAGTCTTGATTATAATTTTAAAATGTACTCTCCACACTCTAATATATTCTCCATATTCTCACAGAAATTTAGTAGCTAAAAAAACCAAAAAACAAATAAAAAAGAATTCAGCATCTAAGTCCAGCCTCTCTTTAAGCCCCATATTTCTGAGCTTTCTGAGCTCTTATCCTCTATGGACAGGATTCCACTTGCATTTCTCTGAGCCATAATTCAGGATATTGCTTGATCAAGGAGCACTGACCCTCAGGTGGGCCTCACTCTCCGTGCAATAGTCCTACTTCTAACTGGGAGTCTGCCGCTCTATACCTGGAGTACATATAATACAGAAGCACAAGGGTGCTGTCTTCCTTTCCCTTCTTTTCCCAATTTGATAATGACTATTTGGTCAACAGTATTAATTCTAATTAATATTATGAGGCTTCTTTGTTTAGTCCTTCTATCATTCATTCAGATATATACTGAGCGCCTATTGTGTGACAAACACAGCTCAAGGTCCCTACTGTCATGGGGTGAGACAGACTACAAAACCCCAAATACTCAAATAGAACGGGTAGATAAGTGCCGGGAAGACAAACAGGTCAGGATAACAGTACAGAGAGTGCCTAGGAAGGATGCTTTTTGATACAGGGTTGTCAGAAAAGGCTTCTCTGGAAAGCAGTGACTTCCATTCCAGGTAGAGGGCACCAGCAACTGCAAAGGCCCCCCGAGGTGAGAGTGAGCTTGGCGCATTGAAAGGATGACAGGGAGGACCTGATGCCTGTAGCAGAATGAACA
>NC_138369.1:66267704-66310378 GCF_054177405.1 Leptonychotes weddellii
AGAAAAGTAAAGGGGGTACATTAGTTTCCTCTGTCTGCTGTAACAAATTATCACAAACTGGGTGACCTAAAATAACAGAAATTTATTCACTCCCAGTTCTGGAAACCAGAAGGCCATAATCAGTGTCACTGGGGCCACGGTATCTCTGTTCCGCTATCACATCGCCTTCTCTGTGTGTGTGTAAAATTTCTCTCTGCTTCCCTCTTAGAAGGATAGTATGCATTTAGGGTCCACTCAGATAATCCAGTATAATCCCCCCATCTCCAGGTCCTTAACTTCATCATATCTTCAAAGACCTTTTTTTTTCTTTTTTTGCTGTATTTGGTAACAGTTCTAGACTCCAGCGGTTAGAATGTGGCTATCTTTTGGTGGACTGTTGTTCAGCCTACCAGAGGAGACCAGCTCTGATAACAAAGAATAAGAGTAGAGACTTTGACTTGTACCCTGAGTGAGATGGAAACCTCATTGGAGGGTTTTGAGTGATATAATCTACCTTGCATTTTTAAAAAGATTACTCTGCTTTAGGCACTTGATAGAGAAGAACGGTGGCAGTGCTGTATTACTAAAGTTCATTTTTAATCAAATACAAACTTTCATATTATATGAGAAAAGCTAAATTCTCCCTGTCAGTCGGTCCTACACCTCTTCCATAGGTAACAGCTGTTATCATGTGAGACGTTCCTTTTCATATCTTCTCCTGTGTATTTATACCCATAAATAATTACCTGAAAAAATAGTTTAAGTTGTATGGGTTTACATAAAATTTATCATCCCATATATCTTCAGTTTCTTGGTGTTTTTCATTTACTAACTTGTCTTAGAAATCTTTTTAACCCTCCATAGTGTTCTATAGTATGCATATACTAATATTTATACAGTTTCCTATTGATAGACATTGAGATTATTTACCATTTTTCTCTATTCTAAATGCTCCTGCAGTGAGAATTCTTGTAAAGCATGCCTTATGGTGTATATGCACAAGTGTTTCTCTGAGATAAATATAAAAATGTCAAGGGTGTGTGACTTTGACACTGTAAAGGATCCTGTCAAGCAGATTGCCTTTCAGTTCACATCAGAAGTGTCCAAGAGTATTTATTTCCACTTAATGAAATTATTGGACTTCTTTTCTAGACTTTGAATTTTTCTAATGGATTTGCTAATATTCTTATCGATTTACAGAAGTTCTTTATATATTCTGGATACTTTTCTTTATTAGACATGTTACATTTTTTTTTCTCCCAGTGTTCTTTGTTTAATTTAGTGTATCTTTTGAAATTCATAAGCTATAACTTCAAATATAAGAAAGTTTATTTTTTCCCATTATTGATTTCACAGTCTGCATCTTGTTTAAGAAGGCCCTTCCCTATCACAAAGTCATAAACGTATTCTTTTGTAACTTCTATTACCTTTATAGTATTCCTTCTCTCAATATAGAATTTTTATATTGTCCCCAAATCACTTATTGAACAGTCCATCTCCTTAGAACTACTTTGAAAGGCTAACTTTACTAGATACTATGTATCACTTAGAAATCTGTTTTTCAGGAGGGCGCCTGGGTGGCTCAGTCGTTAAGCGTCTGCCTTCGGCTCAGGTCATGATCCCAGGGTCCTGGGGTCGAGTCCCACATCGGGCTCCCTGCTCCGCCGGAAGCCTGCTTCTCCCTCTCCCACTCCCCCTGCTTGTGTTCCTGCTCTCACTATGTCTCTCTCTGTCAAATAAATAAATTCTTTAAAAAAAAAAAAAAAGAAATCTGTTTTTCAGGAGTCATTCTTTTGTTTCAGTGATCTACTTTGTATGTTCTTCACCAGTATCACAATATTTTGATTATTAGAATTTTGTGATGTGTTTTGACATGTACTAAATGAATTTATCATATTGTTCTTAGTCAGATCTTATGAAAAAATATTTTATAAATTTTTAATTAAATTTTTTAAATTAAATACTTTTAAAATTATTTTATAATTGTAATTGGGTTTACATTAAATTACAGATTAATTTGTAGAGAATTAACAACTTTGGAATATTGTTCTCCCAACCAGGAACATAATATGTTTCTGGCCTTTATATTCTCTAGTTTTTTCCTAATACAGTTTTTTTTCATTTTGCACTATATCAAACAGAAATAGAGTATGAGTATAGAAATAGAGTATAATGTATCAAACACCTATGACCAGCGTTAAACTTTACTAGATCTTCACATTATGCCATATATTTCCTTCATATTATGATCACTTCTTAATAATAAAACAAGAAAGAGATGAGAACTCCCTGTATGTGTCTCCCAGATTCTTTTCTCCTCTCCTTCTCTTCTTCCCAGAGGTACCACAGTCTTGAATATTGTCAAGAGACATCTTTTTATTTGATAAATAGATACAATTTTATGTAATATTATAGGCCATACTTACTTTCCAGGGTTGTTATATACTGTGTAGACATTGTTGTGTTTTTAGGTGATTTATGGTGAGTATTCACAGATGGATTATACTGTATAGTTGAAACACTGATAGAAAAGCTGGTAGGTTGGTTTTTTAAGGTGTCTGGAATTCTGTGATTTCTGCTTGTGATTTTGTGATTGTTTCTTGTTTACTTGTATATATACCTGATAACAAGTTGAATGTAGTCCTTTTTAAATGTTTTTAAAAATTAAGCTGATTTCTTAACCTCCCTGTGTTTCAAGAGCAAATACACATTGACCATAGTTCCCTGAGAGGTGGTTGTGTTCAGCTAACTTGTTAGTACATAATGTTGGTTAGAGGTTACAGAGTGGTAAATGTCCTACTGCTATAAATGTACAATGTATTATGTCATCGTATTTCAGCCTGGTTCACAATATGCCGACAGTTCTTTTCTTGCATCATATTTGTGAAAACCTTTTAGATCCTCTCATATTTTCACATTTCGGCTCCATATTCGAGAATAAAATACATGTGCGTATTTTTAGTTTTTGTCAGGTTTAGATCTTACTTGACTCTGTTTTAACTTCTCAGGTACTAATGTAAATGATGAGGATTTTCTTCTGCTGGAGCTTTTACACTGGTTTAAGGAAGAATTTTTTCAATGGGTGAATGACATTTTGTGCAGCAAATGTGGTGGCCAGACTAAGTCTAGAGGTGAATCACTGTTCCCCAATGATGATGAGATGAAGTGGGATGCAAACAGAGTAGAAGATCATTACTGTGATGCATGCCAGTTCAGCAATCGATTCCCAAGGTGGGTGTCCACTGCACAGTAAAGTTAGAGTGATCTCTTAATGGAATGGTTAGAAAAGAATTTTTATTAAATGAACTCTTCAATTATTAGAAATATATTCCTCTAGGACAGAGGTCGGCAAGCCGTGGCTGGCAGGCTAAATCGAGCCCACATCCTATTTTTATAAGTTAAGTTTTACTGGAACACATTTATGCTGATTTGTGTGCTTATGATCTGTAACTCTTTTTACATTCCAGTGGAAGGGTTGAATGAATACTAGCAGCAAAGGCTATATGGCCTGCAAAGTCTAAAATAATTACTGCCTTTTTATAGGAAAAGTTTGTTTATTCTTGCTCTGGAATATAAATTGAGTATAGTCTTAGCACATTTAATGATGTAAATCTGGTATTGTTCATTTAATTATATAACTTTTAACTTTCTGATAACTTTAGTAATGATTGATAGCACATAAAAACAGCACTAGCAACATTAATAATAATACTGATAAATTGTGACAGTAAAGACAATGCTGTACTTAAAATAATCATCAGATGGTAATATGGAAGGTAGAAGTATAGTACCATCATATTATTTTCTTTTTAACAACAGAATTTTGTTTTAATCAGGTGCCTCCCCTGCCCAACCTAACATATTCTCATTATCTAAATTTTAAACTGAAGAAGTTTGTACTTCTCAGTTAACTTTTTTCAGTTACTGTCAATTCACAAGCCTCTTATCAATTTTTTTTAATTGACAATACTTATAAACGTTGGCTGTATCATTGGTCAAGAAAAGATAACCAAGTATTTGAAATACCTAATTTTTGGAGCTTAGGGACTCAGTTTTGTCCTAACTAGGAACCAGCCCTCTGATATACAAGATAGAATATACAGAATCCAATATCTAGGAATTATATAAAATTAGTTCAAGTTATTTCTTCAGTCGGCATACATTTGCACAGGTACTTTGCAAATATTGGAAGGTAAAAAATATATATAATTAAATCTCTTTCCTCATAAACTTGCCTAGGCAGTTAGATACAAACTGATAATGCAGTGTGGAGGGGCACAGGCTAACAAAGATATTTACTGTTTTCCTTTCTACTTGTTGGCTTGTTTAACTGTTAGCTGGTCTATGTAGAGTTGGGATGATGAACACTGTCAATTCTAGGCTAACCTGATCATTCAACTTGGCACAAGTAGTATATAGAAGAGGCATAGGATGCTCTAATTCTGCCATTATTACTTCTTCATGTAAATTTACATCTTTTTTCAGTTACTTAACTACTTAATTTTAAATTCATTTAATTTAGCTAGTTTAAGCAACAGCATCTGCTTAAGACAAACTTGTCATTGTCGAGCCAGTTTATTCATCTAATGGTTTCCTTCCACAAGCTCATGGCCAACATCTCTGCTCAGCTAGGGCACATTTCTTGCTTAGCTTTATCAGCCGAGATCCTTCTCAACACAGTATGCAAAATTTGGTATTCTCCAATTTTATGATAATTTTATAATTGGAGTACCTTTTTAAAACATTGTTACAAACATCTTTCAAAAAACAACTTCCAAATTAGCAAGCACCTTTAAGTCACTAAGAAGGAAGACAGCTCAATCAAAAAGATCATTAGAGGGATGCCTGGGTGGCTCAGTCGCTTAAGTGTTGGCTCAGGTCATGATCCCAGGGTCCTGGGATCGAGTTCTGAGTTGGGCTCCTTTCTTAGCAGGGAGCCTGCTTCTCCCTCTGCCTGCCACTCCCCCTGCTTGTGCGCTCGCTCGCTCTCTCTCTCACTGTCTCGTTTTCACTCTTTCTGACAAATAAAATCTTAAAAAATCATTAGACAGAAAAGTAGTATTTTAAGTAGAATTGAGTTCACTAAGTTTTAAAATCTTTATTGAGTAGTTTGTTAAAGTTGTTTACCTTTTAAATGCATGAGCTAATTATACCACTTGTTAGAATAATACTAATGCTTTAAGCAGATTTCCTAGAAAATCTCTGCCTGTCCAGATCTAATCTGCCCTTCAAAGCCAGTTTAAATACAAGCTCTCCTCCCAACCACTCTCCCATAACATTCAAATCTGACCTATTGTATGGTTTTGTCACATTCTGCCATGTAATAGTTATTTGTGTTAATTTCTTCTTCCTCTAAGGCCTGTAAACTCCTTGAAGGCTGTACCACTGTTTAATCATTTTTCACTAAAGCTTCTATTAACATAATGCCTCATGTAGTCTAGGTTCTTTAATCACTATCTAAGAATGTGAAAGGAAGCTAATATAATATTATATGTCAACTATATTTTTATTAAAAATAATTTTCAAAAATGTGAAATGAAGAAATATTTACTGTTTAGCACAGAGGTAATATAAATTGTGTAAAATTCTTGATTTTGTTAAAGCTTTTTTATGGTTATTTTAAAACAGATATAATAACCCTGAGAAACTTTTGGAAACAAGATGTGGACGGTGTGGCGAGTGGGCCAATTGTTTTACACTGTGCTGCCGAGCCTTAGGGTTTGAAGCTCGCTATGTTTGGGATTACACAGGTACAAAACATAGTGTAAGCAGAGTAGTAGGGCTGTGCAGACTTCAGGATTGGGTTTATTATCTGGGCTCATCATTTTCTGTTATTTTCTGGCCTTGTCATTCTGAACTTCCATTTACCTTCTTTTAAAATAACAATAATATCAGCCTCATAAGATTTTTGTGGGGATCTCAAGATTTTTGTAGTACACTTACCATTTTGCCAGGTACTTTAAACATGACACTACAAACACTCTTCTATAAACAATTTACCATGACACTTGTAATAATGCTTTTTCCATATGAATAATAACATGTAATATGCTCTAGAAATCTTCATTTTTGTAGGGATTAGTATAAAAGATGTAGTGATCTTAAACCTCAGTATACAAAAAAAAATGTAATAAAAACCATGTGAAATTTATATTGTCCTTATTTAGAAATGACTCTTCTCATCTTCATTTTAAAAAGTTGTTTCGCTTGTTCTCAGAATTTTACTTGTGTTTCTGTTGTTTTTTAGGATAAAATGAAATCTTCACTTAACAATTCCTGTTCTCTTACAATCAAATATAGAACATCAATAACCAGAGATCCTTTGTTAGACCTCCTACTGGTTCTGGGTATTAAAGGGCAAAAGAGACTGCAGTTTCAAAAGTGGCATTAGCTCCTTCATGTCAGCAAAGACTGAGACTGATGTTTTTGATGCTGTTGTTCAGTATGTTCGCCTTTTTAGAGTTACAGCTCACATTATTTTTAATTAAGCTTAAAACTGACTGCATTAAAGGACATATTCCAAAAACATTTTCAAGGATTTCAAAGAGACAGAAAAATTAAAACAAGTATTCTAGAGTCTCGTGTGCCCCAAAATGCTCAGACCTATTAACTAAAATTTAAGACCTTTACAAATTCTGACATGATCCTTAAGAGTTTGCGTATAGTTGTTGGAAATCATTCTGGTTTTAGAAACTTCACTTTTATTTCCTTTCTTTGTGTTGCTCTCTTGTCTCTTGAGTAGACCATGTCTGGACAGAAGTGTATTCTCCTTCTCAGCAGCGGTGGCTGCACTGTGACGCATGTGAAGACGTGTGTGATAAGCCACTCCTTTATGAAATAGGGTGGGGCAAGAAGCTCTCCTACGTCATTGCATTTTCTAAGGATGAGGTACGGCATAAGCAAAAAAAATTTTTTCTAAGAATGAAATATAATTCCTTTTGGACAGCTTTTGAAGATATAGTTGACATACAATAAGCAGCTTATATTTAAAATGTATAATTTAATAAATTTTGTCATTTGTATGCACCCATGAAATTATCTTTGTAGTCAAGAGAGTAAACATACTCACTGTCCCTGGAAGTTTCCTTATGTCCTTTCTTACCCCTTCTTCTTGCCCCTCTCTAGGCAACCATGCATCTGCTTTCTCTCATTATAGATTAATCTGCACTTCCAGAGTTTTATATAAAATGGAATCATACAGTGTATGTTCTTTTTGGTGAGCGTGGTCTGGTTTTTTTTTACTCAGCATAATTATTTTGAGATTCATCCATGTTGTTCTTACATATCAATAATTTATTATTTTTGGGCACCTGGGTGGCTCAGTTGGTTAAGCATCTGCTTTCAGGTCAGGTCATGATCTCAGGGTCCTGGGATCGAGCCCCGTGTCAGGCTTCCTGCTTAGCGGGGAGCCTGCTTCTCCCTCTCCCTCTCCGTCTTCCCTTCCCCTTCCCCACTCGTGTTCTCTCTTGCTCACTCCACTCTCTCTCAAATAAATTTTTAAAAATCCTTTAAAAAATAATTTATTGTTTTTATTGCTGAGTATTCCATTGTATGCATGTACCATAGTTTGTTTATCCGTTCACCTGTTGATGGGCATTTGGGTAATTCCCAGTTTTTTTACTATTTCAAATAAAGCTGCTGTAAACACTTACACACAAGTCTTTATATCGCCATATGCTGTCTTTTCTCTTTGGTAAATGCCTAGAAGTGGAATGACTGGATCATATGGTAGGTGTATGTTTAACTTTTTAAGAAACTGCTAAACTCTTTTCCAAAGTCATGTGCCATTTTACATTCTCACCAGCAGTATGTGAGAGTTTCCAGTTTCTCTGTATCCTTGCTAACACTTAGTATGGTTATCTGTTTTTGTTTTTGTTTTTGTTTTAATTTTAGCCCTTTTAATAGATATGAGGTGGTATCTCATTGTGGTTTTCATTTGCATTTCCCTGATGACAAATGATACTGAGTATCTTCTTATTGCTTATTTGCCATGCATAGTCCTCTTTGCCCATTTTTTTTTTTTTAAAGATTTTATTTATTTATTTATTCATGAGAGACAGAGAGAGAGAGAGGCAGAGGGAGAAGCAGGCTTCCCGCGGAGCAGGGAGCCCGATGCGGGACTCGATCCCAGGACCCTGGGATCATGACCTGAGCCGAAGGCAGACGCTTAACCATCTGAGCCACCCAGGCGCCCCTGCCCATTTTTTTTAAATTGGGTTGTTCATTTTCTTATTGTTGAGTTTTGAGAATTCTTCATATATTCTGCATACAAGTCATTTTTCAGATAAATGCTTTGCAGAGATTTTCTCCTTGTCGGTGGTGTGTCTTTTCATTCTGTCAGTGACTTTTAGAGGCAAATTGATAATGTTCAGTTAATCAATTTGTTCTTTAGGGATTGTGCTTTTTTTCTTTTTTAAATGAGGTATAGCAGACAGAGTTGCACATGTACAACATAATGAATGATTCAGTATTTGTATAGATGTGAAATGATGGGTTGTACTTTTTGATGTATCTAAGAAATTTTTGCCTTGCCCAAGCCACAATGATTTTATCCTGTGTTTTAAAAGTTTTATACTTTCAGTTTTACATTGGGTTCTATCATCCATTTTGAGTTAATTTTTGTATATAGTCCACTGTGTGGGTTGAAATTCATTATTTTCCATTTGGATAACAAATTGTTCTAGCATCATTTGTTGAAAAGGTTGTCTTTTTTCCATTGAATTGTCTTTGTACCTTTGTCAAAAATTAGTTCTTTAATATAAATTTAATACAATAAAAATGGAACAAGGTTTTATTTGTTTAATTTTATGTAATCAACTTTGTAAATTAGTTTTTAAAAGCTAAATGTTCTGGAAATCTCATTTTGTCACAGGATTTCCTGAAAGTGTACCTGTTAGAAAATGAATAAAAAGTATATTTTTTACTTTTTTTCATAGGTTTTAAAATTTAACAAATTAAACAAAAGATAGCATTTTAAAAATCTATTTAAGAATTACATACATTCTAGGTGGTTAGGTTGATGGTTGTATTCTTGTTAAATACTGTATTCTGTAATTTGAGGTGGTTGATGTCACTTGGCGATATTCTTGTAAACATGATGAGGTAATCTCCAGAAGAACTGAGGTTAAAGAAGAATTACTTCGAGAAACTATTAATGGACTTAATAAACAGGTACGAGCATTTGGCATTTTTGAAAGGACACTTGAAGTTTTTTATATAATCAGGAAAGGCCAGTTTTTAACCCATTGAAATTCTGAAAGTAGTAGCATTATTTTGCAAGCAAAAATATTCTAATATGTTAAAATGTTTTTTTGTTCATTGAAAATTTTGAGGACTTATTTTAAATATGTGGCTTTTTTGCATATTCAATTGTCATAACATCTCTTTCCAAAGTTTAGTGAAACAGAATTTCAGTGTATGTAATACTAGACATAAAAAGTATGTTTTTATTTTTCAAAGAAATTGTGTCTTGAATATAATTACACACATTTCTCCAAGGATGGAAATTTTTGAAAACAAGGCACAGGAAATTGTTAACAGTGACTACTTCTGAAGAGAGGAACTAGAGGTTGAAAAAGGAAGATTCAGTTTTTATTTTATATCCCTTTGGTAGTATTGAAATTTTTTACTATTATACATGTGTGGGGTTTTTTTTACAATTTAAAAGCCAAACCACTAATTTTGCTTCTGGCAAGCAGTTAGAATAGGGCAGATCCACTTAACCCAGTGATTGAGTTTCAAGGTGAAGTTTCTTTCCGTCTGTTTGGAATTTCACCTTCTAATGTGCAGCCCTTCAGAGAGCCTAACCTGAAAATCTGGAGTATTTACTAGAGCCTCTCACCTTGAAAGGCTTTGAACTCCAGCCTATTTACTCCACAGTACTGTGATTCTGTAAAAATTCTGCTGTGTTCTTCGCACGTGAGCCATCATTTCGTGGTTGTTTTCTCACTCTCTTTTGCTCATACCAGTTAATAATTGGCAAATGCCTGGAAGGGAAAGAGGTGTATTTTCAGTTCACCACAATTCATTTCTTTCCTTGGGATCTTAGCTTCTTTAGCTCTGGTTACCTTGGTAGCTTTCTGTTGTATTTAAATAGGCGTTTGTACGTGTGTGTCTGCATGTGATGTTTTGCCCAGCTTTTGTACCTTTTCTTGGTAGGACAGTTGGTCTGGCACAAGCTAGTCTGTCATAGCTGGAAGCAGAAGTTGCTACCTCCATTTTAAAATCTAGGACAGTAAAGAAGAGTTGGATATGGATGTCAAATTATTTCTTTACATAAAATTACATAAAATTTGTAAAATTATTTTAAGTTTTCCACAGTGTCTTATTTTCCAAATAACTATGTGTGAACAAAAAGTTGGTTATATCTTTCAAGATCCCATTAAGATACAAATGTTTTATGTATATTCCTCCTTAGAGGTGGACCTCTACATTTCCCTCATCTTAATGACTTTTTTAAAAACATGAATTTCAGAGGCAAATATCTTTGTCAGAAAACAGAAGAAAAGAACTTCTCCAGAGGATAATTGTGGAGCTTGTTGAATTTATATCTCCCAAAACCCCTAAACCTGGAGAACTTGGTGGAAGAATATCTGGATCAGTGGCTTGGAGAGTAGCCCGAGGTGAAATGGGTCTAGAGGTATTTAATTCATTATAGCATGATAATCTTCTCACTTGACTGTTTCCAATACTGTGCTCTTTGCTTACAGAAAAATGCAATGGCCATGACCTTTCTTTCTTTTTTTTTTTTTTAAGATCTTATTCATTTGACAGAGAGCATAAGCAAGGGGAGCTGCAGGGAGAGGGAGAGGGAGAAGCAGACTCCCTGCTGAGCAAAGAGGCCGATGTGGGGTCGGTCCCAGGACCCTGAGATCATGACCTGAGCCAAAGGCAGACGCTTAACTGACTGAGCCACCCAGGCGCCCCAGGCCATGACCTTTCAATGAACTTTTTAGAGTAATTATTAAAAAACATAAACATTTGAAAGAACCAATAATTGATTGACATAGTATATTCACATGCAGGAGTTAGCAAGGCATTTTAAAATAGGATTTTCCTATGTAAATTTTCAGTGTAGTGTAACTATTACTGAAGTACATACAGAAAAATATACAAATTATAAGTGTACAGCTTAACAAATTTTCACAAATTGAGCACCCATGTAACCACCAACCAGAGTGAGAAATAGACCACCAGAATCTGAGGAACAACCATGAGTTCCCTTCCAGTCACTTCTGCCACCACTAAGAATAACCATTATCCTGGTTTCTAACATCATAGATTAGTTTTGCCTGTTACTGTGCTTTATGTAAATGGAATTGTAACATACGTACTCTTGTGAATACTTTTTTTCTCATATTATTTTGTGAAATTCAGACTTGCTGCTGCATGTTTATGGCACATTTATTCTCATTGCTGTATAATATTCCATTTTATAAATGCAATTTATCCATGCCACCATTGATAGGTATTTGGGCTGTTGCTAGGTTTTGACTGTTAAAAATCATACTGCTGTGGACATTTATATACATGCTTTAGGTGAATGTCTTTATGCATTTGAGTTAGGTATATACCTAGGAGTGGAATTGCTAGGTGATAGCCTTGTTGGATACTGCCAAGCAGCTTTCCAAAGCGGTTGGGCCAGTTTACACTCTCACCAGCAGTGAATGCGAATTTTCCACATCTTCACCTGTAGTTGGTTTTGTCTTTTTCATTTTAGCAGCTCTGGTGGTATGTAGTAGTATTACATTGTGATTTTACTTTGTATTTTGGTGATGACTAATGAAGTTGAATGCCTGTTCTTTAAATTTTTGGATATCCTCTTTTGGGAAATGCTTGTTCAAGTTTTTCAAAATAAGATTTAATACGTTTTTAGAGCCATGTTTACCTTTTCTCATATATATATATGAAAAAATATATATATGAATATATATGAAATATATATATATTTCATAATATATAATATATAATATTTAAATATATTATATTTAAATATATATGAAAATACATATAAATATGTATACTTATATATATAAATTTATAAAGTACAGTGGGAAAAATAATAGAATCTGGATAATCCAGTGGTTGAAAGTGTTTATTTCATATATATTTGCTATATACATCTGGTATTGGCTAGAAATATCATTGCTGGTGTAATTACTATTATATTGTCAAATTTATATTAAGACTTTATGTCTTGATTAATGTCCCAAAATTAAATAATGAACAATGGAAATATGCCTATATTAGGGGCTAGGTGAAAAGCAATGTGCTCTGTAATGGACATTAAAAAAGTACAGTAGACCTGTCCCTTGCGCTTAGGGAACTTAAAGTTCACTCACTAGAAAGTGTTTTATGCAAATGTCTAAGAAGATATGTAATGAAAAATGCTTAGAAGGAAAATAACCCACCATGATATCATATCAAAATTCCAAAGAAATTAGGGTTTTATATCTACTTTTTCTAAATTTGCCATTGTTGCAGCGCATTTCTCCAATAAAGGAATATGTCCAAAATGGGCAAATCATCCCCAGTAAACTTTATGTTTGCTTTTTAATTTACTTTAGGAGGCAGTTGAAAGTGTTGGTTCAGCCACAGAATTACAAGATCTAAATTCAACAGATAATTCAAATCACTGCTGATGCAGTGCAAGTTACAAGTTTAAATCTAAATGAAGCCAGTTTAAAAGAGCTAATTTAATTCACAGCTGTGTTCAATTTAAATAAAACATCGATATTAGGTCTTCATTCTTTTTTCTTTTTATGGACGGATGTGCTTCCTCTTGTATGGCATGTAAGTTGATTAAACTTTAAAAATATGAATTGGGTCATATGCCCAGATTGTCTTCTCTTTTGAAATTTTTTTTTAATTTCTCAGTTACTGGAGACCATTACAGACATGGATTTAAAACATCATTTTCCTGGGCGCCTGGGTGGCTCAGTTGGTTAAGCGACTGCCTTCGGCTCAGATCCTGGAGTCCCGGGATCAAGTCCCACATCGTGCTCCCTGCTCAGCAGGGAGTCTGCTTCTCCCTCTGACCCTCTTCCCTCTCGTGCTCTCTCTTTCAAATAAATAAATAAAATCTTTAAAAAAAAAAACACATTTTCCTTTTTAGAAGTAGATGTTTGTTTTAAAAGTAAATTGAATAATGAAATATGTCAGTCCTAAAAAGTTCCGGAACTGCACCTTGAAATCGTTTGGAAAAGAAGGAAACATTGGTGATATTATTTCCAGAAAGAAAAGTTTTATCTTAATCTTAGATTTAAAAGCTTGTATGAGGGGCACCTGGCTGGCTCAGTCAGTTGAGCATCCAACTCTTGGTTTCAGCTCAGGTCATGACCTCAGGGTCATGAGACTGAGCCCCACATCAGGCTCCACACTCAGCACAGAGTCTGCTTGTCCCTCTCCCTCTGCTCCTCCCCCCACTCGCTTGCCCTCTCTATTAAATAAATAAATAAAATCTTAAAAAAATAAAAGATTCTGTGAAATATTAATGTTATTCTTGCTCCATTATTCAGTTGCATATATGATTATGTTCAGTAGCATAAGTATCTTTTACCTTTGGTAATTAGTTATCCTTTGTAAATTAGTAGATAATGGTACTTTTAAATTTTGTTTCCATTTGGCTTCTGTCAACACCTTATAATATCTTTGATAAAGAAAAGAACTGGGAAGTTGTGTTACATGCTTGTTTTGAAGTTATCATTCATAATTATAAATCATTTTATAAAAATAAGCTGCTTTTTTTCTTTACCTTTTTGACAGTAATATTCACAGGTTCTACTAGGGAATTATCTTTTTCATATATTTAGCGTTACTATTTTAATAATGCTGACAGTGATGTATATACACAAACACTTTGTTTCTAAGATGTTTTATATTCTGCTTATTGATTCTTGTACATTTGAAGTTTTCATATTGTTTAATACCTAGTACCCAGTGTTTAACAAAAAAGCATTGCCTACTCTTTTGATTGATTAGCAAATACTGTGGCAAGACATTGACACAGACTAGAGCAGTGGTTCTCAATGGTGGGTGATTTTTGCCTTCCAGGGGGTATTTGGCAATGTCTGGTAAGACAACCTGCAAAGCACAGGGCAGCCCCTATAACAAAATGCTACTATGCCCATGTTTAAAGAACAAGGGCCATTGTGTTAGTGGCACATAAAGACACAGGATAAATATATTATCTTTCCTAGACTTTAGATTCACTCAGTGATTTCAGGATTTCTGGGGATTTACATTACAACAAACATGAATTTATTTTGGGCTAGAAGTTTTTCCTGGAATTTTAAGGTAAAGCATGACCTTTTGTAGTAATTTACACATGTGGAGAATTGTTTCAAGCTATGTGTCCCAGGCACTCTCCTAGCTTAGGGTATCAGGAAATGATACTAATGAAATGGCTTTAAGTTGAGGCCAGAAGGATGAGAAAGAATCAAGTATATGGAGAGTGGAAAGAATAGCATTCCAGACAGCAGGAACAGCATGTGTCAAGGTCCTGAGGCAGGAACTAGCTGGACCTTTTTGAGGAGCTAATGGAAGAGTAACATGAGATTGGTTGGAAAAGTAAGTAGGGAATCATTTAGAGTCCTAGTAGCCATGGTAAAGGTTTGGAGTTTAAGTACAGTGGAAGTCACTGGAGTGAGTTAAGCAAAAAAGTGACATATCCCAATTTATCCCAATATCTAGAAAATCACTTTCATTACCATGTGGAGCATGGATAGGAGAGGTAAGAGTTGATAGCTGGGAGTCAACTTTAGGAGACAATTGGAGTCCAATTTGGAGATGTTGGTGGTAGAAATGAAGAAAGAGAAGTGAATTTAGGTTGAACACAAATCACAAAAATATAAATCAGAGCTATATATAGTTTATACTTCTCGTTTTCTGTTTAGTACTTCACATTTTCTGTTTAGTAATTGTTGGTGCTGTATCCACATCATACTAATCCTACTTAACCTATAAAATATTTTCCAAAATTTTTAATGGCACCAACTCTTCATTTTCAAGTTGAAGGAAGCTCTTACCACTGTACATAGCAGTTCCTCATATATAGTCTTCCATTATTTTGAAAACTAATTCTGCTTTCTTTTTAAGAGAAAAGAAACCCTGTTCATCCCCTCTGAAAATGAGAAGATTTTGAAACAACTCCACCTTTGTTACAATGTTGTGAAAGATAGTTACGTCCGAGTTTCAAATAATAATCAGACCATTTCTGGATGGGAGAATGGTGTGTGGAAAATGGAATCCATATTCAGAAAAGTTGAAACAGACTGGAACATGGTAATTTCATGCATGAAACTGTTTAAAAACTTTGTCATTGTTTAAACAAATGTAGATTATTTCAGTTGTGTATAATGTGAAAACTAATATATCAAAATTTTAGTGATCTTCAAACCTGTAAAAGAAAATCCTGCTTCCAAGATTTGTTTAATCAAAAGTCCCTAAGAAATTTGTGCATTTGTATCAAGGAAAGCATCCATTTTCATCAAAGAGGCTGAACTTAATTCACTCATGGGGAAAATAAGTGTGCGACCAACTCATGACTAGTTTTTGCCTGAATATATAAAATATAGTGTTATTTAATTCCTTCACAGGTACTTATTGATTACCTACTAAATGCAGGCTATTGGGGACTCCAACATTTAATCTAAAGTCCCATGAGCTAACCATTTAACACACTTTAATTTCATAAGAATGTGGATGATTAAGCAGCTATATTGGTTATTTCTTCTCCATGCCCTAAAGAATAAAGGAATGGATGCTAGGACTATAGTAGTTTACTTATACCCACCTGCACTGTCAGCACAGGTTATCTGTTACAGGTAAGAAGCTTTGCCTTTAAACTGACCTCCCCTTAGATACGCTCCAGAAATGAACACAGAACTATTCACATGACCTCAGTAGATCGAACCATGTTATTTATAGATTTTCATAGGAGTTAATCAGCTTATAGGGTGCTTTTAAAGTTTGAGTAGGAAGGGAAGTTTCTCATTTGTAAGACATATTGGCTAGATTTTAAAAGTAAGTCACGGGTTAACAGCTGCTAGTGTTTATGCTTATCACTGTTCTAGGCATTAATCAGAATACAGAAGACATACAGAGATGAGATCCTTGCCTTTTCTTTTCCAGACGTATGTTTCGGTTCTAAAATTTACCTTGGTGCTTATATTGGTGATCTTTTTGTATTAAACTAAGAATAACTTACAACATTATTAAAATTGTAGGTTTAGGAATTTTCTTCTTGAGTTGAAGAACATAAAAAATAGAGCAAGATCAAATTGAAAATTTTAAGATGTGTATATCTGTAATTGATTATGTAGTTAATGAGAGAGGATGAACTTCTCTGGAAGACTATTCTTAGCCTAAAGATTCTTCGGAACAGAAAGCAGGATAGGATAGACATGTTATTTATCCAAGGACTAAGCTATCCTTGTGGAACTAAAGAAAGAGTATGCCTTTCTTCCTCACCAGCAGTGTTAATGGAGAAAGTTAATGGAGAAAATAATGACTTTCTGCAGAAGATGTGGTGTGATGAGAAACAGATCGATTCTATGGGATATTTCTTCTCTGTCTTACTCATTTGTTCATCAGCAAACATGTACTGAATGCCTGTTATGTCAGGCGTTGTTCTCAGCTACATGGATAAAAAGATAAAGATACGGTTTCTGCCCTCACAATCTAACAGGGGAAGCTGAAGCATAAACAGCCATCTTACCCACGATGCAGAGTGCTATAATAAGGATATCAACACATTGCTATGGAAACACCAAGGAGGGAGTAATTAGCTCTGGCTGTGGGAGTTGGGGAAAGCTCCGCAGAGCAGGCGACATTTGAGCTGGACGCTGAAGGATGAGTAGGTGTTCATAAAGCAAGGGAACAGTAGGGGAAAAGCATGCAGTACATGGCATGTTTTGGAGTTCTCTGAATAGACCATTGTGGCCAGACGGTATATTTATGAGTAAGAGTTAAATAATGTAAAGGAGATGCAGAGGCCATTAAGTAAAAAACAGGCTCCTACTCAATTTTAAGTTTATGCCTTGATATACGTGTACAAAGGACATCACTTAGAAGTTGAATGACTCTGTTTCGAGTTATAATATGAAGAAAATATTAGAATCTTAATTACACTTACAGAGTCTAATAACTCAGAAGTAATATATTGCCATTGAAACATTGAATTTTCCACCTAAGTCAATATTTTTAGTTTTGTATTAGCATGTTCCCAATTAGGGATTCTCTAGCTCCACTAAATAGAAGAAGCCTATTTCCCACCACACCTTTCCTCAGTAACCTCCAGCCTGGAATCATGACAGATCACATGCAGCCTGCCCTCAGATATTTAGAACAGATTCTTACCCTCTCAAAGAGTTAGCCTCCCAAGAACAGGGAGACTTACTAAATGTTACTATTTGGCAAATACACTATTCAGTGATGTCTTATTTGGAAGGAATATAAAAAGCTGAATCAAGAAGACCAATATATCTTTTAGGAGGCAAATGATAACACCTTGATAAAAGTGTTAATAGCTTCCTAATTAGTCTTCCTGCATCTCACAGTTGTTTTCCATGCTGTTAAGCCAGAAAAGCATTTTCCAAACCCCAGTCATTACTGAGTGCTCGTAGGGTAAGAAATAGCTCAAGTCTCTTCTGAATCTGGCCTCTGCCTTCTTCTCTGGCCTTGCCTTGCACCATGCTACCCCCTTGCTCTACATTGCAGCGGCACTGCCCTTCTTCCTTCTGTACAGAACCCCTTTTACTTTCCTTTGTGTTAGATTCGCTTATTCCTTTGCTTGGAACTTGGTATAAGCCTCACTCCCTCTAGTCCCAGCTAACTGGATCCATTTCCCCCTTTATTTATTCACTGTACATGTACCTCTCCTTCATGACATTTATTTAACAAATTTGTGTAAGAATAGATTATTTGTCTCTGTCCTACTAGAATTGTAAGCATTCTCAAAGAAAAGGCTTTGTCTTTTTTTACTCACTTGTACTCTCAGTATGCATATGTCTAGCATAGTGCCTGATAAATGTTTAGTAAAGATTGCTGAATGTAAGAAAGAATGTTTGAATGCATATGGCATAAATTCTATACCACCCTCAGACTGTGTAGAGTGTCAAAGATACTCTGTCTTCATTCAGACTATCCCTTGGCATGTCCTTAGGTACTTCTTGCAAAGTGTCATCTTTGTCACTAGAGTCACTTTAGCACTTTTTGGGGTGTGGCATTATGTCAAGAATTGATTCATTTAGTCATTCAGTAAACATGCATTGTCAGACATTGTGCTTGGCCCTTAGGATGTAATGATAAATTAGGAGTCGAGCCTCAAGGTGAGCATAGACTACTGGAGGAGAAAGACATGTGGACCAGTTGTTCAGATTAGTGAGATAAGTGCTAGAAGAATATGGATCTGTATATGACTCTAAGGGAAAGAAGACAGAATGAAGAGCCACTATCCCTTCTTGAGTCAGAGATGATGACCTTGCAGAAGAAGTAATACCTGAATAGGCTTTTGGAGAAGGTGGCAGAGGGAGAGTTTCTCAGTGTGGAGATAGGATGTAGAAGAAGGGAGCAGGAGATACAGCATGTGCAAAAGCACTGGGGTGAGAAACGTCTGGTATATTTAGGGAAGAGTATGTAGTAGGAAATACGGGGGAGAAGAGTGGGAAATGAGACTAGAGGGGCAAACGGTGGTCAGGTCCCAGGGACTTTGATTACCTTGCAGTTACGTAATAGGAAACCATGAAAGATTTCAGGCAAGGGAAGGACATGATCACACTCATGATCCAGAGGTAATTACGGAGGCTACAAATAGAAAAAATAAGCATAATACGGAAAGATGTAAATACAGTGGGGACTGACAGTGATTTATGTTTGATTTCAGTGATAAAATGGAATAACCAAAAATAATTATGAGCAATACCAATTTACTAGCATTAAATTAAAATCTATTGAAATGCAGTTGTTCTGCTAGATATGTGTAGGAATATGTGCAGAGTGTCTGTTGTACAGTAAACTTAAGTTAATCTTTTTTTTTTTTAACTAGAGTTAATCCTAACAGGCTAAGCAGAAAAATCATTTTAAGAGCAGAGCAAAGAACAGCTTCAACAGTGCAGTACAAACCAAACCTCCAGAAAACCATAGCAGTGGACAGAACAGCCTGGCATATAGTAATCAGAAAATCTTTAAGTAAGGATCTTCTGTAGAATGTGAAAAACATAAAACATAAAGAAGCTCACATGCATATTGTTCTCAGTCTTGAAAATAGTGGTCACAGCCATAATCCAAAGGATAAGTTTGCGTTGTGTGCATTGTTAATGGCATAGCTGAGACCTTAAGCCATACACAGACTGGTCTCATTGTCACCCATAGGTTGTGATCTGCCTGCACTGTATGCCTTACAGTTGCCAAAAAAAGGGAAGGGATGGGTCACTAGAGGGAGGGGGTGGGGTGCTGTATAGATTTCAAGTCTGTAGGGGTAAACTCCATGACTTCTGATTTTACTCTTCCTGCTACTAAAGTAAGGTAGCTCTTGGTAGTCCCCGAAACTGCAAGAGCAAGCCTATAGAACTGCACACAGTAAATGGCACCGATGAATTAAAAAGCCGACAGCCAAAAATTTGTCTAAGATAACCCAAGAAGTAAGGAACATCCAATAGTTTAAAAAAAAAAAAAATTTCTTTCTCTAGACCAAACAATTGAATATTTGAAAGTTTATAAAGTACTTTTTTTCTCCTAAATAAATTATAATTACTGGTTCTGTTGCTATTACACATAGAAAGGACTACAGTTGGGTATTTATATAAATCTTACTGTTTGGGCACATTTCAGTTATCAAACTGAGTATACATATTCTTGATAGCTTCTACCTCCAGAAATGCTGAGTTAAAATTAGTTGGTTAAAATGGTACAGAAGAATATATTGTGAGAAAAAGATGACATGAATTTTCAGTATCAATAGAGTCTTTTATTTCCATATACTGTTTCTTTAGCCTAAGAGACCTTTTATTTGCTCACAGTGTGTTTGAATGTTTATTTAAGCATTTAAGAATTCCATGATGAATTCTATCCTATCCTTTAACTTTTTAGAGTCTTAAAAACTGATGCCTTTACGACTGAAAAATGTAAATTTTAGAACAAGCAATTGTCTCAGACATGTTCAACAGCTATTATAAACCTTCTTATGACAGTTAAAACCACAGCTGTGGCCCAGGCCCATGTGGTATAACTAAGACAATTCTGGGAGTAAGCTAGGAATTTGAAATTAACCTGACTTCAATCTGTCATATTTTATACCCACACTTTTAGGGGGAGGGGATCATTTGAAACTACTGAACTCTAAAAAAGATATAAGACGTAAAAAAGTATATACTGAGACATAAATCTGAATGTATTTGTCTTAAGATTACTTTTCCCCAGTTCTTTTAGTTTCTTCCAACCACCTTTCTTCCAATAACCCTACTGTTTGGCTCATCTTTTCCAGTTAATCCCCTTTACTAGGCATGGTTTTGAAGTAGTAATTAAATTACAGGTAATCCGTAGACGGCCAGTAGTTTAGGATAGATGGAACCAGTGACTCCCAGGGAGCACTGGTCAGTCCTCAGCCCCAGGTGTAGGAGAAACACTGCAGTGGGAATATGTGGGCATTAGAGGAGTTTATAGTGAGGTTGCCCTAAACTTGAGTGGAGCAGTCAACACTTCCATACATCTAGGTGTGCCATCCAGTGCAATCTAGTCTAAAGAGTTTAAATCATTTTCCGTGAGGAGTGATTGTTTTTAGTTGTTGATAACTTGCAGCTCACTGATTCTAAAAACTTTCCAATTAAATTAGCTGACATATTTAACCTGGAAGAAAAACTATAGGTTGTGAAATAGAATAGACTATCAATAGAATGCTAGCAGCGATTGATTTTTTACTTGATGACTAAAAACAGGTAGTAGGACATTTCCATGGCAGATGTATCATATGGTACTTCTATTTGTCCCAAGAAGTAAGAGGTTTCTAAAAGAATATGTGTGTATGCAAACTTTTAATACTTAAATACTATTTATTAAACCCATATGAATCCAGAGCCTGTGCCCCCAGAAAACTTATGATTTGGTTAAGATCATACTAAGTATATACCTGATACAAGTTACATTTGGGTAAAGAATTATTGGCAGTTCACAATGGTGTGAAATTCTGGAGGACTGTGAAAGCTGAGAGTTCGAATTTTAAGCTCAAGCCAGTTACTTGCTGTACATTCTAGACCATGCAAATGATAGGAAGGATGTGGGCTTTTAAAAAGATTAATTAGGCAGTTGGAGAGAGATGAGCATAAAGTCATGACTATAGTAGTAAGTGTGGTATAAATAAGGAAAGGGTTTTTTTGAGATTTATTTCAAAGAAATGCATGAGTTATTGTGTGAGTTTGAGCATCAGGGATAAGTGATTAAAGAGTCAAATTTTTAGGGGCTTGGGCCTGGGTGAATGGAGTTACCTGTGAAAGACCAAGGCTGTGGATGTCAGTGTTCACGTCCACATCTTCAAGAATGTACTTGAAACTATGAGAGGAGATGAGCTGGAAGCAGCCAGTAAACTTGGATGCCTTAAATAGTATATATTTAAAGTGGTAAGGGTCACTGATAGTGAAAGAATGGGAGCATACTATGTAGAGAGACAGCATGAATACTACATTTTAAACCATTACTTAACAATGACTGAGTTATTTTCTTAACTTAGGTAGATGGCCCATCTCGCTCTAGGAAAGCTTATCTAAAAATCCAGACTTAGAAAAGAAGATAAAGAATAATTGCATTTAAGAGGATTCTTCATTTTCAGCAGGACTCATCATAAAGTTCATGTTAAATAGCTGGACTTAACTAATTTAAAAGAAAATATGATTTACTAAAATGTGGTTAGCATCTACCCCTTAGCGCTATATTTATCGGGGCACCTGTATCCAAGTATCTTTCTTCCAGAGCAAAATACACTATAGGAAAAATTGCTGATAAAATGCAAAATGTTAACAGTGAAAATCTTCTCAGTGGGGAAGAAATTAGGTTTTTAATAATCGTTTGTATATAGTACCCTATGACAGTAAGACTTTGACTATATGTGTTTTCTGCACTGTTTTATTATTTGTGACAATTCTTTGTTCTCCTCCTCCTTTGTAGGTATATTTAGCCCGAAGGGAAGGATCATCTTATGCTTACATTTCCTGGAAGTTTGAGTGTGGGTCAGTTGGCCTAAAAGTAGATAGCATTTCCATTAGAACAAGTAGTCAAACCTTTCAGACTGGAACAATACAGTGGAAATTGCGATCTGAAACAGCCCAGGTAGAACTGTCAGGCGGTAAGCATTTGACTGAAGAATTAATCATGATGAGTATATTTAACACTCTGAAAAATAATTGCACTTATTTGAACTTTTCATACCCAAGAGTCATTCATACTACTGCAGCAAAATAAATAAATAAATAAAATTAAAACTTGTATAACCTCATTCTAATAGAACTGTTTGTGGTTTTTATTGTGAAACACAAATGGATGAAGAAAAGCCATTTCTTTGTTTCAAAGGACATACTTCCTCTATAAGGAATAATTTATATTTATTTTTTTAAGGGTTGATTGTACCTACAGGTTAGGTATAAACTATGTATTCCAAAACTATTTCTTTATATTCTTTAAGTTACTAAAAGCAAAGTGTTAATTATTTTTTTTTCCTCCAACAGATAAAACTCTTCACTCCTATCATGATTTTTCTGGTGCCACTGAAGTTATTTTGGAAGCAAAATTAAGCAGAGGAGATGGTGGTGTTGCTTGGCAACATACCCAGCTGTTTAGACAAAGCTTAAATGACCATGAAGAAAATTGTTTGGAGATAATTATAAAATTCAGTGACCTTTGAGAACCTGAACATTATAGAAAAGCTGGCAATAAGCAAGGACTTACCATGTTCTAAAGTAGTCTGTTGGTTCAGTGCATGCTTAGTTGGCAGTTTACTACCCTCTGCTAGCATATTTCTTTTGCTGGCTCTCCATCATGTACCCCTCATGAAAATATATCTTTATACTATGGACTATAATGAAACCTTGAATTAAAAGCTCCCTTCCATATGTGACTGTAATTTGAAGTAAAGTCTTATTGCCTCAATATGAGATTTTAATCTAAAAACTAAAAAGTATAGTTTTAAAAGTAAAATGAAGGTATTCATGATGAAATGCTATTCATGATTGTGATATAATCTTAAGCTAATAATAGTTATATGACATTTTTTGATCAGCCATTAATTTCTTCATAAATAATTAGATTTCCTAAGATTTTTAATTTTTAATAAATGTGAAAGTATAGTATCTCGTAAGTTACAATGCATGAACATTTTTATGATTGTAAATACATAGGCATTTAAGAAATAAAATGAATTATTTTGCCTTATATCATTTTAGTGTTTACTTTGGCTAAATAAGAATCTTTAATAAGTATGCTAAACATTGAAAACTGTTGGAATAGACGAGAGTTATGAAAACATTTATTGCGTATATTCAGAAATACATTATAAATCCATGTGTGGACGTTTCGAGTTTACTTTTGAGTGTTTCTATCTACCTCATTGAATAAAGATCTGTTCCTGTCTTTGAAACTATGTAACTAGATTGTACAGTATATGTTAATCAAGAGTTTTTGGTACGTCCATATAACCTCGCCAGTTGAATTTAGTGACCGTAGCGTTTGTGCAAGCATTGTGATAGCACCAAAGGAGGCAGAGGAGAGGAGGACACAGCTCCTGTACTCTCACTCTTTGTGATGTTCTGCAAAGTGAGTTCTCAACTCTTCATACAAGAAAAGTACATTCTCAGATTCTCACCCTGTGCAACTCAGTAGGACATTCGTGTGCATTATTAAAAATGCACTAAGATCCTGAACAAAGGTCTTATATTTGCTTTTTCCTTGTAGTCAAACTGTTGAGGATCAGTTTCTTGCTAAAAAGTTACATTTCAAAAAAATGTTCATGCCTCTAAAGGTAGGAGTCTTGAATATTAAAAAGTTTTCTGGAATTCTCCTGAGTTGAGCATAGCTTCATATGTGGCCAGATACATAAAATTGGAGAGCCTTGACTTTTTACCTGTCTTGAGGTGTCTGGTACTGGCACATGAGTACTGTGATGAGCAGGTGGCCCAACCTCCCTAACCCTCATGAGAAAACCTAGAGATTGGCAAGCATAAAGATGTAAGAAAAATGTCAGTCTCGACGGAATGTCCCTCAGCTGTGAAAAGAGTACATTCTAATTTTTACTGTGGCTGTAAGAAAAATGATTCAAGTTCAAATGTCTTATTTTTATAGAGATGAAATGTTGAAGAGGAAAAGTAGCTGCACACTTTTCTTAAACGTATTCCATGAGAGTCTCAACCCCAAGGGTACCCAGTACATGATAATAGATACTTTATTGTACAGAAAATATTGGCAATAGTGCAGAAATTACGGAGCAAAACGATTCTCGGTAATGTATAAAGCTAAGTGATGATAAACTGGTAAGGCTGAAGGAACAGGCAAAGAAGGGCTGATCGGGCAGACCCCCCTCACAGTGGCACTAATATCAGAGCTCAGTCTATGTAGCAGTCCTTTAGGATCTTCTCACTTAGGAGTACATGGTGCCTTATGCCTAGAGTGAATGCCAGAGCACTGGGGGCGTAACTGCACCACCTTCTGGAAACGGACTCTGTCTGGTTGAGCAGCTTTCTACTCTGGTTTTACAGTCTGCTTTTGGTTACAGTGAGTTTGGGTGGAGGGCGGTTTAAAAAAGTATCTGTGCTGGAATTCACATTCTCAAGGTGAACAAGAAGCTACAACTGAGAAAATCGTGAGTTTTACCAGTTTACAAGGAGAAGTGCCTCACGTTAAAGGAGGGTTAGAGAACAGTTTATCGTGGACTTTTGGAATAGGAAAGGTTGTTGGTGATCATCTCACCCGGACTCCTCACTTTTCCCTGAGGAAACTCAAACCCAGAGAAGTTAAATGACCTGTCTAAACAATGAGTTGCTGTCCTAGTGGGTGTTTCACGAATAGATACTTCGATAGGAATGTTCGAGTTGAGATGTTAAAACTGATACTAGAATCAGCAATTTTTCTACCTATAGGTAAGCTTTCCTGGAGAACAAATTTATTGTAATTTGATGACAGATTGTTCTAGATATGGATGCTTTGGCATTTGTGTGAAAATTTTTTAAATAATTTTTTTCCTCTGTAACAATAAATTGTTGATTTTATAGTCCAAGTGAATACACTCTTCTAAGCTAATAACTGACTCAGGTGGCATTCCTTCCTTAAACACTCTTGGGGGGGGAAAGAATAAGAATAAACCAAGACAAGTCATGATTGGTTTTATTCCACTTAGCGTGTATTACCGTCACATCTTTATATGGACCAAAACAGTGCTTTATTTCTGATAAGAGATTTGGAATGGACCTAAACTAATAATGGTCACCTTTGTAGTGTCTAATGAGTGCCCATGACTTCAGTGTCTCATTCGATCATAGTGGCATCGTGTGCTAGGCCTAGTGACATTGTATGTATTTTGAAACTGAGAGGCTAAGAGGAGCCAGCAGCGTTTTAATGTCATTCCCTATCATTAAAACACCACAATGAATACAGACTCAGAAGGTGAGACCTTGCTCTCTTAATTTTCTAAAGACTTGTTCCGACAGTTGCAGCAGGAACTAGAAATCCATAAGTTAGCCAGAAAGGGCCTCTGAGGGGCTAAAATAAGTATCATAAAGTCTAACCACTGAAGCCCATATTCTTTATGGGGAGAGAGCATTTTGGGTTGTCTCTCGAAGTCTGTTATTTACTGATTTTAAATGTTTAAATTGTTAAAGCCATTTTTGTTAAAAAATTCAAACAAGACAATAAAGTAAAAGTGCTCCCCATACTACACCGTTTACAGGAGTCACCGCCAAAAATGTTTACATGTGTTTTTCCAGAGCTTTCCTGGAGATTTTTGTATTCATACATGTACACATACACACAAAATCAGTTTTCATGTATTGGGTTTTTGTCTTTTTATGTAAGTAGAAGTGTATTTTCTTTGCTTGTGTTCTTAACAACGTGTCTAAAGAAATCTTTACATGGTTGGCCATAGATCTGCCACATTCTTTTTAACTCCTTTATTCCCTTATTTACAGATATTTAAGTTTTTCCCTTTTTTGTTATTTCAAACACTACTGCAGTGAACATCATATTTCTTTCACACAGAATATATGCAAAGATATGTGCATTTTTAATCTTAACCTGTCTACCATCCCATCATTTTCTAAAGGAGGTGCATCAGTTTACACACTTCAGTGATAGTGCTCGAGAGCACCCATTTCCTCCCATTCTTGCCAAAACCACATATTGTAGTTGTGGTAGCCAACCCTCAATGAGCCTTGCCTCCACGTGTTTGTGTTGTCCCTTGCATGCTAAATTAGAGCTGGCCTGTGTGCCCAATAGAATATGGTAAAAGTGACCATGTGGGATTTCTGAGGCTTTATCATAAACAACCTTGCTTGCTAATATTGCTTACTCTGGAGGAAATCCGTTGCCATGCCCTAAGGCCACTCTGTGGGGAGGACCAGAGACTCCCTCCAACCTCTAGCACCAATCTTCCAGCCACAGAAGTGGATTCTCCAGCCTTCAGTGACTAGCTTCATGAGAATGAGACGCCTCGAAATGGAAATGCCAACCCAACCACTACTGAATTCCTAATGCCCAGAAAACCATTATAGCTAACTGATTTTTAAAAAGACACTTTGGGAGTGCTTTGTTTATACAGCATTAGATTACTGTTATGGACTAAGTATTTGTGTCCCCCCTCTCCACTCCCCCTACCAAGGTTATGTTGAAATCCTAACCCCCAATGTGGTAGTATTAGCTGGGGAGGCCTTTGGGAAATAAGTTATGAAAGTGGAGCCCTCATGAATGGGATGAGTGCCCCTGAAAGCGCTTGCTGCTTCTCTGCTTCCCACCCTGTGAGGACACAAGAGGTCTATCTATAAACCCAGAAGAGGGGAGGGCCTTCACCCATAACCCAACCCGATTTCAGACTCCCAGCTTCCACACCTGTGAGAGATAAAGGTTTGTTGGTTAACCCTCTTGGTCTATGGTAATTTGTTACTGCAGCCCAAACTAAGACAATGAATAAAACAGCAATGTTGTATTTGCGCATCTCATGGATGAAAAATATCTAGTTTTAAGTTACATTTCCTTGATTAGTTGTGAGGTTAAACAATTTTTCACGTGTTTATTAGCCATTTTTGTTTCTTAAGTTTTCTGTATACAGGCATACCTTGTTTCATTGCACTCCACTTTATTATGCTTTGCAGACATTGCATTTTTTACCAATTGAAGGTTTGTGGCAACCTTGCTTCCAGCAAGTCCATCAGCACCATTTTTTCAACAGCATTTGCTCACTCTGTGTCTCTGTGTCACCTTTAAGTAATCCTGGCAATGTTTCAAGCTCTTTCATTATTATTATATTTGTTACGGTGATCTGTGATCAGTGATCTTTGATGTTACTGTTGTAATTATTTTGGGGTGCTATGAACAGCACCCATATAGAAGACAGCAACCTAACAAATATGTGTGTTCTGACTGCTCTACCAACCAGCTGTTCCCTTGCCTCTCCCTCTTCTTGGGCCTCCCTGTTCCCTGAAACACAATATTGAAATTAGGCCAATGAATAACCCTGCAATGGCCTCTGAGGTGTTCGTGTGAAAGGAAAAGGCACATGTCTCTCACCTTAAATCAAAAGCTAAAAATGATTCAGCTTAGTGAGGAAGGTGTGTCAAAAGCAAGGATGAGCCAAAAGCTTGGCCTCTTATACCAAACAGCCAAGTTGTGAATGCAAAGAAAATTTCTTGAAGGAAATTAAAAATTCTAATGAACACACAAATAATAAGAAAGCAAAAAACCTTATTGCTGACATGCAGAAAGTCTGAGTGGCCTGGATAGAAAATCAAAGCAGCCACACATTCCTTTAAGCCAAAGTCTAATCCAGAGCAAGTCCTAGCTCTCTTCAATTCTGTGAAGGCTGAGAGAGGTGAGGGAGCTGCAGAAGAAAAGTTTGAAGCCAGCAGAGATTGGTTCATGAGGGGTAAGGAAAGAAGCCGGCTCCATAACATAAAAGTGCAAGGGGAAGCAGCAAGTGGTAGAAGCTGCCACAAGTTATCCAGAAGACCTAGCTAAGACCATTAACGAGGGTGGCTACACTGAACAACAGATTTTCAGTGTAGACCACACAGCCTTCTATTGGAAGAAGATACCATCTAGGACGCTCATAGCTAGAGAGGAGAAAGCCTGGCTTTTAAGCTTTAAAGGACATGCTGACTCTTAGGGACAAATGCAGCTGGTGACTTCAGGTTGAAACCAATGTTCCTTGACCATTCTGAAAATCCTAGGGCCCTTAAGAACTATGCTAGATCTACTCTGCCTATACTCTATAAATGGAACAAAACCTGGATGACTGCACATCTGTTGACATCATGGTTTGCTAAATATTATAAGCCCACTGTTGAGACCTGCTCAGGAAAAAAAAAAAAGATTCCTTTCAAAATATTACTGCTCACTGACAATGCACCCGGTCCCCCAAGAGCTCTGATGGAGATGCACAAGATTAAGGTTCTCGCGCCTGCTAACATCCATTCCGCAGTCCAGGGATCAAGGAGTCATTTGGACTTTCAAGTCTTATTATTTAAGAAACACATACTTTAGGCTATAGCTGCCATAGATGACGATTTCTCTGATGGATCTGGGCAAAGGAAATTGAAACCTCCTGGAAAGGATTCACAATTCTAGATGCCATTAACATTTGTGATTCATGGGAAAAGATCAAAATATCAACATTTAACAAGCGGTTGGAAGAGGTTGATTCCAACTGTCGTGGATGACTTCAAGAGTATAAGACTTTGGTGGAGGAAGTCACTGCAGATGTGATGGAAACAGCAAGAGAACTAGAATTAAAAGTGGAGCCTGAAGATGGGATTGAATTGCTGCAATCTCATAAAATTTGAACGGATGAGGAGTTGCTTCTCATGAATGAGCAAAGGAAATGGTTTCTTGAGATGGAATCCCCTCCTGGTGAAGATGCTGGGAAGATTGTTGAAATGACAGCAAGGATTTAGAATATTTCATAAATTGAGTTGATAAAGCAGCAGCAGGGTTTGAGGGAATTGACTCCAATTTTGAAAAGAAGTTCTATTATGGGTAAAATGCTGTCAAACATTATCGCATGCTACAGAGAAATCAATTGTTCATGAAAGGAAGAGTCAATTGATGTGGAAAACTTCATTGTTGTCTTATTTTCAGAAATTGCCATAGCTGCCCCAGCCTTCAGCAATCACTACCCTGATCAGTCAGCAGCCATCAATCTTCAAGAGAAACCCTCCACCAGAAAGAGTTTATGACTCGCTGAAAGCTTAAATGATGGCTAACAATTTTTAGCAATAAAGTATTTTTTTTTAAAGATTTTTTATTTATTTATTTGACAGAGAGAGACACAGCGAGAGAGGGAACACAGGCAGGGGGAGTGGGAGAGGGAGAAGCAGGCTTCCCGCCGAGCAGGGAGCCCGATGCGGGGCTCGATCCCAGGACCCTGGGATCATGACCTGAGCCGAAGGCAGACGCCCAACGACTGAGCCACCCAGGCGCCCCCAATAAAGTATTTTTTAATTAAGGTATGTACCTTGTATTTTTAGACATAATGCTATTACACACTTAATAAGACTATGATAAAGTGTAAAGACAACTTTTATATGCACTGGGAAACCAAAAATTCATTTGACTAGCTTTATTGTGATACTCACTTTATATCTCAACCAAATCCGCAATATCTCTGAGGTATTCCTGAGTAGATTCTTTGATAATCATTGTTATATCCAACTCTTTATGATTGCTTTCCTTCATATCATCTTGTGCTTGCTTAATGATTGTAATATTCTATTTCTATAAGATTACTAATTAGAAATTTTCTAGAGGTCTCTTTTTTTAAATAATTATCTCTATTTTCTTCTGGATCATATATTGTTCATTTTGGTTTCTCTTTCATGCTATTTGTTTTCTTTAAATGTTTGTTCTTCTGTA
Organism: Leptonychotes weddellii; assembly: GCF_054177405.1. Classification (NCBI taxonomy): domain Eukaryota; kingdom Metazoa; phylum Chordata; class Mammalia; order Carnivora; family Phocidae; genus Leptonychotes; species Leptonychotes weddellii. The sequence goes on from NC_138369.1 coordinate 66,297,777, forward strand.
TTTATGATTAAGGACTAAGCTGGTAAGAGGTAGCTGGTTTGGTTTTTCTCAATGTGGAGGGTATTTCTTCACCAGGTCCCTCCCCTGGTTGGGAGGGCTGATTGCAGAGCCGTCTAAGTGTTGGGTGTGGCAGGCCAACAGTGAGCTTCCCTACTGGGTGTCTAGGCGTCAAGCAAGCAGACGTGCTGGACTCTCACACTTAGTCCCTCCCTGCTCAATATCCACAGGCTCATTTGTTCAGGGATTTTCTTTTTTTTTTTTAGGATCTGATATGTTTTTCTTAGATTGAACATCTACATAATTCCAAAGTCAAAACTGTACAACAAGTTGGAGTCACGGAAGTCTTGCTTATATCCCTCTTCTCTTCTCCCACCCAACCCACCCTCACAGGTAGCCATATTTACTTATTTGGGTTTATTCTTTTTCTTTTTTTTTTTTTTTAGATTTTATTTATTTGACAGAGAGGGCATAAGCAGGGAGAGCTGCAGGCAGAGGGAGAAGCAGGCTCCCCGCTGAGCAAGGAGCCCGATGGGGGACTCAATCCCAGGACCCTGAGATCATGACCTGAGCCAAAGGCAGACACTTAACTGACTGAGCCACCCAGGTGTCCTAAGTCTATTTTTTTTCTTTTTGAAAATATGAGCAAAAAAAAAAAAAAAAACCTCCCCCTTTCCACCACAGTAGACACTCAACTCACTCAACTATTCTCCAGACACTGTTTTGCACCTTGTCTTTTTTTACTTGATGTATCATGGAGATCACTCTATATCGATACCTTAAGGGCTTCCTCATCCTTTTTACCGGTGCATAATATTCCTTTGAGTGCATGACAGTTCACATTTTGGGCTTTCTCCAGCCTTTTACAACCAACAATTTAAAATTATGTGAGTAGACTTAATAAAAAAAAAAAAATCTGAATTCCAGCTTATATTGTAAAATTGGCTGACACAACAACAATGTGTCCATAATGGCAGCACTTCGCTGAGGCTGACTAATAGCTGTGCTTCCTTTAAGACAGGACCTGCAGGGGCGCCTGGGTGGCTCAGTCATTAAGCGTCTGCCTTCGGCTCAGGTCATGATCCCAGGGTTCTGGGATCGAGCCCCGCATCGGGCTCCCTGCTCGGCCAGGAGCCTGCTTCTCCCTCTCCCACTCCCCCTGCTTGTGTTCCCTCTCTAGCTGTCTCTCTCTCTCTCTGTCAAATAAATAAAATAAAATCTTTAAAAAAAAAAAAAAAGACAGGACCTGCATTCCCCATTATGGGGATTTTAGGGACCCATATCCCCTGCCCCCAGCTCCAATGCTAAAACCCAGCAGTAGTCACCATTTACTGTAACACTTGCACTACTGTTCTCAGAAAAATACCGCTCTGTTGTCATGTCTGCCAAGACTGTAAAATCAAAGACTAAGCGGGTTGCATGGTTTTATTTCTTCACTAATTCATTTTTACCTACAGTCACGTATAAAAGTTATCTGCCTATAACATGTTATGGTATGTGATTGCCCTAAAGAGATGCACTATTTTATTTGTTCATATTTCAGTCAAATATAAAGTAATTACTTCATATTACAAGTTTCTTTTTTTTTTTTAAAGATTTTATTTATTTATTTCAGAGAGAGAGAATGAGAGAGAGCACATGAGAGGGGGGAGGGGCAGAGGGAGAAGCAGACTCCCTGCCGAGCAGGGAGCCCGATGCGGGACTCGATCCCGGGACTCCAGGATCATGACCTGAGCCGAAGGCAGTCGCTTAACCAACTGAGCCACCCAGGCGCCCCATATTACAAGTTTCTTAAAGCAAGATAATTGGCATATTGAATAGCTTTGGGGAAGGTTGTTGACTTTGAATTTTCAGGGACTTCAGATTCATCAGTAAGTTACTTAAGATTGTAGAAATCATTCCTGCGATCAAAAACCAAATGTAGGAAATGTACCAATTTTTATATCTTTATTTCTATAATTTGTACCTTTCCCCACATCTTTTAATTTTCTGTGAGGCAAATACACTCACTTCTTGTAATTGTCTTTGGATCTTTGTAATTAATACTCAGAATGCTTTATAAATTCCACCATTTGCATTTTAGGAAAGTGGTTCTGCTGAGTGGCCAGCCCCACCACAGCACTCTCTCGGTTTCAAAGGATTATCATGGGTACCTGCAGTGTTTTTCCTCCAGTTAAGCCTCCCCCCTCCCCATTACTTGTTAATGTTTTGGTTGTAAAAATTTTTTTAAAATACACAAAAGTGCGAAGAACAATATGACAAAATCAGTGTACTCTCCACTCAAAAGTGAAATACATTAACATTTTAATTTATTTGCCTTATCTTCTAATGAAAATCAAAACAGCACTTACAAAGTTGAAGTCCCCTATGGGCCCCTCTCTCAGTCCCAATCCCCCTTTCTCCTTCCCCAGAGACAACTATAATCAGAACTTAAAAAACAAATTAGAGTTTATCTTATTATTTTTTCCTTTTACTATATTATTTATTAATTATAATATGGACCGTATCACACCATCTGTGGGGTTTGTACAGTTTTAAGTCATTATAAATAACACATAATGTTCTACAATTTGCTTTTTCCATTACTTTCTATATCCACGTTGATACGTTTAGACCTTAACTATCTTAACTGTGCATAGATTCCATCACTTAACAGTACCGCAATTGATTTCTCCCTTACCAGCTTGATGGGTATTTAGTTGATGCTCAGTGTTTATGACAAGCAGTTATTATTACTGTTACAATCAAAACTATCTAGATCTCCTTGCGGGTAAGTGCAGTTTCTCTAGGATATATTCTTAGAAATAAAATTCCTGCGTCATAGGCTATGCACATTTTCAAATTTATTGCCAATTGTTTTCCAAGATGTTTACTGCCAACAGTGCTATTGGCGATTTACCCAGATTTCTGCTTTTCTACATCCTGACCTGCACATAGTATTATTAAGTTTTATAATTTTTACCATTATGATCTGTGTGAAATAGTATTTTGTTGCTTCACTTTGTATTTTCCCGATTACTGGTGAGTTTGAGTTTTCTTTCACATTTATTGATCGTTTGGGTTCCCTATTCTGTCAATGCCTATTCATATATTTTGCTCCCTTTTTTATTGGGTTCTTTGTCCTTTTCTTACTGACTTTTAGGTCTTTATGTATTTGGGACAGTAATCATTTGTCTATTATGTGTTTCCCTCTACATGTGATCCATCTTTTAAATTTGTTGATGATCTTTTATTAGACAGAAACAACATAATACAGCAAAAAGCCATCTTCTCAACAAGATCTACTTAGGAAGATAACAATCTTTGACTTAAGTCTTCTTATAAGCCCTGAAGCCAGTCTTATTAGGCACAGGGCTTTGTGCAAAGTAAAGGGACAAAGCAGGATCCTGGCGGTAGTATGGAATGATGGTGTGTTATATTCCTGGTGTTCTCGAAATGTAACACTGAATGGAATTCCGTGTGTGATGGCAGCATGCTTATAGTTTGGAGAACATTTAGGCTTAGAAAGAGGCAAATGCTTGAAAATGAAGGCATTCTTTGGTGGAAAGAAAGACTGTCATCTGAAATGTTATGTCATCCCTCGCAGATGTAAAAGACTAAAAAAAGCAAAGAGGGCCTTTGATCTTCGTTTAATAAATATGGACTCATCAAAGCTCTTGTACTTCTGGGAAACTTAAATGTGAAACAGATTAAATGCCGAGGGAGAAAGATGGTGGGAGAACTTTGTAAAGTGAATCATGAAGTAGTTGAATTTCAAAGATCCACGGTTGAAGAAATGAGTGCTGTAATTTCAGCTGGATTCAAACCACCTCACGGGATAAGGAGAGTCAGCACTGAACGGCCACGCCGTGAAGTCAGCCACCTTTGCCGTTAAGGAAAAATACTGTCAACCTGAAGATGCCGGATGCGAGGGCAGCTGCACCAAAGATACAGAACCTGGCTGCCATTTCCCCTTATCCAGATGTATGGGAATGTGTGTCTCCATAGAGGTGTCACCAAGTTCCTGTTCTGCCTGAGCCGCCAGCCAGGAGTGGGTGCTTCGCCTCCTGCTCTCCTTCCACTTCTCCATGGAATATTTCCACGCCAGTCCCTGGATCACAGAGGAGCTGTGGGAATGCCTGCTAACACATAAGCATGCGTATTAAACGCTCAACTACTCCTAAAGCCTGTTTGCAGTGGGAGAATGGAAATATTCTACATCTGACTTCTCAGACGCTGCTCTCCGTATCATAAATCCTAAATCATGCTATTTGGGGGAACCTTTTCATATTGCTCTGTGAGTGCAAGTTAATTATTGTTCTTAGTTTGAATGCACTGTTATGTTTAAGCCACATTTTCTGATAAAAGCATAATTTTGATTTCACCCACTGCAGAACGAATTGCATGCAGATTAAATTATACTGCTTATGAAATAACTCCTGAAGGATTTGTGAATGTATTATGATGGGACTACATAAATAGAAACGGGAAGAAAAGAAATTACAAGATGTGTATCTAGTATTTCTACTAGTTCCCTTTTGTAATGGTGATGCCTCACACAGAGTATCATTCGGGTAGGATCACTCAGGATTTTTCAGGCTATTTCAGGCAGTGTTCCCCAGAGCATGGACCGTATCACACATCTGTGGGGTTTGCTTAAAATGCAGATTCCTGGGCCTCTTGCAGGAAATTCCGAATCAAAATGCTTAGGGTGAGGCTAGTGAATTGGGTTTATTAACAATTCCGATTCTTAAATGAACAAATATTTGAAAACTACTGTTCTAACCTAATGCTCTTATTTTCACGATAAGGAAATTGAAGGTCAGAGAGGTTAAGACACCGCCCCTCCCCCCAAAAAAAGACACAGGCCCAAGGCCACACAAGTTAGCAACATTGTGTTGTTTGTTGTTTTGTTGTTTCCTTGCATCGTTATGTGCTAACTGCTTTTTTTTTTTTTTTTAATGGAAAAGGATTAGAAATTTTTTCTGGTTCTTTTCTTTCAAGTCTTAGAGCAGACCAGGGTAACTTCCATAGGCAGAGGATGAGAAAGGAAAGGAAGAGAAAGAACAATCGTGTTCTAGATTAACTGAGCCCATTTCTTCACGTCTTATTTCACTTTGAACACACTGCAGTTTGTTGTTGTGTACTCCGCGGAAAACACAAGATGGCAAGCCCCTTAATGCCAGCAATCGTGCCCTGTTCTATTTTTTGTTGCCCCTACTATACGTAGGACAGCATCCAAAAGGGATCTACAGTTGACCCTTCAACAACATGAGGGCTCAGGGGCACCGACCTCTCATGTGGTCAAAAATTCCTATACAACTTCACTATTAATCGCCTACTGTTGACCAAGAGCCTTACTGATAACATGAACAGTCAAGTAACACATATTTTGTATCTTACATGTATTGTATCCTGTATTCATTCTTGCAATAGAGTCAGCTAGAGAAAGAAAATGTTATTAAGAAAATCATAAGAGGGGCGCCTGGGTGGCTCAGTCGTTAAGCGTCTGCCTTCGGCTCAGGTCGTGATCCCAGGGTCCTGGGATCGAGCCCCGCATCGGGTTCCCTGCTCCCAGGAAGCCTGCTTCTCCCTCTCCCACTCCCCCTGCTTGTGTTCCCTCTCTCGCTGTGTCTCTCTCTGTCAAATAAATAAAACCTTAAAAAAAAAAATCATAAGAAAGAGAAAATACATTTATAGTACTGTACAGCAATTATCCAAAAAAAATGCACATATAAATGGACCCATGCAGTTCAAACTTGTGTGTTTCAAAGGTTAACTACAGTAAGAGGCAGCAAAGGATAAGCAGGATAAACTACAGCGAAGAAGGAACCCAAGGCAGCTTCCCTGCCTCCCCAGAGGACTGCTACTCTTTGGGGGTATGTTTAGCAGTTTTGCCCCAGGACATATTCTTAAAATTTTGCACCCACTGTGATTCTTGTAGAAACTTGTGAAGTGTCATTGAAGATCTGCTGCTCAATTCTTCTTTACCTTTCTTGTTAGGTAGTAGTCTGAGATACATAGGTATCTTTTCATTTTTCTTTAGTCACTGGGACCTGCTCGCTCTCAACCCACATCCTGGTTCTTTTTCTTGATTGTATCTATCAGCATGATATAAATTGACTTCCTGTTACCCTAATCAGTTCAACAAGTCATCTATTAAAATTGATATATTTAAATGAAAATCTATGGTTAAAATAAAATCACCGGGACGCCGTGAGAGCTAGTGGCACATACCACATCTTTCTTACAACTGGGTTTGTCATGGTCAGTCTTGTCCTCCTTTGATTTCTTCGCCGAAGAAGTCCTTAACCAAAGCTCCGTTTGAGTCTGCTTTCTAATGCACGATTTCTCTTATAGAAGTGAACATATCTCATGGTGTCTCTGATCAATGTAAACACAGACAACTCCCACAGTTGAGCCTCATGCTGACCCTCTCAGAGACATCTAAGTTCCATGTCTCCAGCCACACGGCGTCCATTTCCACAGATATTCCATTGCCATTCTCAATCACAGCCCCGCCTCCACAGTGGCAACCTTGTGGTTAACAACTGCATATGTGCCATCTTGATGTTCATGACACAGCTGACTCAGTCATTCAATAAATGTTATTGGCATCCTATTCTGTGTTACAGATTGTTTTAGCTACAGAGAACACAACAACAAATAACAGAGGAAACTCCCTGCCCTCATGGAATATATACTGTGGAAAAGGAGATGGATTTTAACCAAGATTCACACATATATATATTTTTAAGTTTTATTTATTTAAGTAATCTCTACACCCAGTGTAGGGCTTGAACTCACGACCCCAAGATCAAGAGTCACATGCTCTTCCAACTGAACCACCCAGGCACCCTTCACACATGTATTTAGCTAGCAATAAATATGTAGAGAGGTATTTAGATAGTGATAAATTCCAAAGAGAAAAAGATATGTGATTATTATTTTGCCAAAACAAAATTAGGCTGATGAAGCAGGAGTGACCTGCTTCGCACAGGAACCTAGCCGACTATCCAGCCTATGAGTAGAATGACTGTGTGGTTTTATTGCTTACACTCACCTCTACTTGACAGATTATGACTACAAAGAACCCACTAGCATCCTACCGTGATTCTTATGTATCTCTCACTGCAAGCACTGAATAACTTATACAGGCTGTGGATTTTGCACAGTTCCTTGAGCTGACATCCCCCTTTCTTTGATGCTCGGTTGCCCACACATTACCTTTGTGGTAATGCACCTTTTCTGCCATACGAAATGCTTTGCTCTCCTACCTGTTGTGTTAGTGATGTTAATTGTGGCCTTACCTGTAAAAAGACCAGTGATTGGCCTAGTGGTGTTGGACAAATATTGATTAGGAGGAACATGGCAGTGAAACCTGGTGCTTATCAACATCTCTCCATCTCTACCTGGATCAAATTTGCACTCTTGCTTTGGTCTCACAATATCTTGTCAACTCTAGTGCAGTAACCTTATTAAATAGTGTGTAGCTTTAAGTAACTTCCTTCTGTGTCATTATGCAATACATAGGGATAATGATTCCAACCTTTCAAGAATGCAAAGCATAAGCATAATGCTTGAATATAATAGGACTCGATGCATAGTAGTGGTCATTATGATTGATCTTCCCTCTCCCTAGAGGGCCAGACCTGACCAAACTGTACCTTCTTCCAGAATTTTGGCTTTGGCCATTACTGTTCACATATTTTTCTCCTCATTCATAATTTTGCTTCACTTTTCACATCTTTTTGTAAATTTGTAGTTCTTATTTTCAAAAATGTAGCAAGTATATTAGAGATTTGAAGACATTTAATAGCATGCAGTAAGTAATATTTTATTAACTTGAAAGCAATTAAATTTTTGGATTTTTTTCTTATTTTTGTAGTTTTTATTTTAATTCCAGTTAGTTAACATACAGTGTTATATTAGTTTCAGGTGTACAATATAGTGATTCAACAATTCCATATAACACCTGGAGCTCATCACAGTAAGTGCCCTCCTGAATCCCCATCACTTATTTCACCAATTCCCCCCTCCCCAGTAACCATCAGGTTGTTCTCTATAATTAAGAGTCTGTTTCTTGATTTGTCTCTCTCTCTCTCTCCCCTTTGCTCATTTGTTTTGTTTTTTAATTCCACATATGAGTGAAATCATATGGTATTTGCCTTTCTCTGACTGACTTATTTCTCTTAGCATTATACCATACTATAGGTCTACCCATGTCCTTGCAAATGGCAAGATTTCATTCTTTCTTATGGCTGAATAATATTGCATTATATATAAATACCACGTCTTCTTTATCCATTCATCAACTAATGGACACTTGAGCTAACTTTTTCTTATTGTAAATACATTCATTACAGAAAAAATTAAAATACAGATAAAAAAATTAAAAATTACCTACAATCCCATTGCTCCAAGATAACCACTGTTAGATTCTGGTATTTGTCTTTATATAAATAAGTATACATATTTTAAAGTGTATATATCTATTTTTTCAAAAAAGAAGTGATCCATATATAATGTTCTATAATATAAATATGTGTGTGATTCATAATGTGCTTTGCATCACTTTTTATGATTGCACAGTAGTCATTTATACAATGCAATGTAATTTAAAGCATACCAGGCTCTTGTTGGATTTTTAGTGATTTAATTAGTTTATTGTTTTGCTGTGTTTTTTTGCCAGTTTTTTTAAGGGAAGAGGGAAATGAAAAGAAAAGGCAGCTCTCAGCAAATATTTCCAAAAAAAAAAATATCAAATACCCGGAACATGTCTTGAGATGATACAGACTCAGTCTAGTTTCCCACACTTAGTTTAGTAACATCTTAGAGACTTGACCAATTCACTGTGACCATTACCAAGGCATTTAACTCCTTCCTTCCTCCTTCTGTCACCACTGGATACCTCCTATATACCTCACATATGATATTTATGTCAAGGACTGTCGTGGGAACTGAGGATAGCAGCCCAGCCTTCAAGGAGCTTCTTGATTCCTCGGCATAGGACTAACACTTTTGGGAGAGGAAATACTTAGGCAAGCTTTTCTTTTGTTTTTAATATACACATATTATATATTTTTAAATTAATTTTATTTATTTATTTATTATTTTAATTGAAGTACTGTTGACACAATACTGTACCAGTTTCGGGTATACAACATAGTGATTCGATACCTCTGTATGTTACCCTGTGCTCAGCACAAGGGTAGCTCCCATCTGTCACACACAATGTTATTACAATACCATTGACTATATTCCCTATGCTGTACCTCTCATCCCCATGACTTACTTATTCCATAATTGGAAGCCTGTACCTCCCACTCCCCTTCACCCATTTTGCCCATCCCCGCACACCCTTCCCTCTGGCAACCAACAGTTTGTTCTCCGTATTTATGGGTCTGTTTCTGTTGAGCAAGTGTCTTAAGAAGACATTTTTGGTTTATTCTAATAAAAGTTAAATCGGCCAGATTTTGTGGTCCATACATAAGTGGTACAGAGATGTTCTTTAAATTTGAATCTCAGATTTATTAACTAGTCTAAATATATAGACTATCAAATATACCATTTCCTAGTCTTATCTCTTATCACGTGCTCAAAAAACAAAACGCAGACATACTGCTTATTCTCATGTAACATAAAAATTAGCTGAATATCACAAGAGTTGATAAGGACTCCATAATCAGTGGCAGATATGTTTGGCATTGCAGAATGACAGTAATTTTGAAGAGGAAGTGAGATTAAAATAGAGCCTGATGGCTAAGTATAGGTCTGGGGTCCTGGAGCTGTAGCCTGTTTACAAGAAACCATAGATGTGAAGACTCCAATTTTTTAGAATTCAGAGATCACATTAAATACACTGGCCTCTGTGAGCTGTTTTAAAGTTAATGGCAAGCTATGATTAACCCTGTATTATCCAAGACAGGTGTAGCCCCCCAATCTCCTGACAAGCAGCCAACATGGGCAAAGTTTGAAACTGTTGACTGTATATTGGTAAGATGTAGACAGTGTTCATTGTAGAAGAGAGTATGGTTTCAAAAATACAGTTAAATCTCAGCTTTCTGCAATAGAGGTTATATGTGACTAGTATTAGTCAATAGAAGATAAATGTGTAAAAATAAAACTAATAGATTGCCTTTTTTCAAAATGAATCACTGTATAAATTATGGTAGGCACCACTGGGAATAAATTACACATAGTGTGGATTCTTATAGTTAATGAAATTGATCCAGTAACCATTTAGATGAGCCACCATCATTTTAAATTGAAGGTATTCTATACCAATCCCAAATGCAACTCCTCATCTCCAAGTGATTCCATTTCCCATCATTCCTCTATCAATAATGCCACATAAAACTATCGAGTCCTTTTTGTTGATTATTCCTTTAAAATATTTCTATCTTCCACCTATTCCTTTCTAATCCCACAACACAATCCAGGCCCTCATCGCCACCTAACTGTTTTCCATGCCTCCGGTATCTCCCTTCCAAGATATTCCACATACCACGGCTACCATGGTATGTGATCTTTCTAAATCATTCATTTCATCAGATCAATCCTCAGTTCAAACTCGCCCTTGATTTCCCACAAGTTGAATTCCTGGCACATAGTAGTTTTTTAAGAAATGTTGAATGCCTCATGAACTAACTCATTGGTTGGTTTCTAAAATGTTGGGTTATAGTTTTGTTTAGCTTAAACATGTGATTCACTGAGCTTGAATTCATAACTATGGTACTACGCTTCTTTCAGGGTATTTTCATTTACAACTAATAAATGCACTGTGGCATTGTAAAATGATTGTTGACAGTGAAATAAACTAAGGAGATTAAAGCTTTAAGTACACTTCAATCTTGTGAAATAATTTGGAGTCGCAATCTAACTTGTGCTTCATTAAAACTTGAATCATTCACAATGTGTGTCTTTAAGGTGAAGATACTGATTTCCATAATCCTCACTTGCAAATCAGCCTCATTATTTTCTCTGTCTCTGGGTATGCTCAACCCTTTTTTCCCATTCTTTTATTTTTAGACCCAGCCAACCTGCCAATCATCTGTCTATGAGCTGCTCTTGAGCAAGACCATCACTAAACAGGATTGTAACGTTAGGGTTTTGGGCTGCCGCATAAATGTTTGTAAATCAGTTGAATACATTGAGCATGTGGAGTTTAGTTATTTTACATTGAAGAGAAGTTTTACATGAAATGTTAAATGTTTGCCTTTGGAGTGGAAGTGCTTTCTCCTCCTCCCCATTTCCCCATTTCAGATTTCCAAAGGTTGTGATAATTTAACTTTAAGCAAGGTTTGGTACGAACTTTAGATTAATCACATAGCCCAGCTATAAATGATACCTACAATCAAAGTTCACAAACTGAACAAAACCAATGAGTTGGTTGAAATAATTCATAGGGTGATTATGGCGTATTGTTTGCTCTCAACCACCCCAGTAGATAACCATGGCTCTTCTTTATCAGAACAAGGTTTTAGAGCCCTAAATATCAGCTGACGGGAGAGTTTCCTTTTTTCTCGGCTTAGTCTTGATCACTACTTCTGAAAGATGTACAACTTGCTGACCCGTGACTGAAAATGAGGGAGAGGACATCGATTAGCCAGATCATTTCTAGCTAATATTGAGTGATTCTGGATAATTCGCTCCTGAATAATTGACTGGAATATGCATATTTCTTTGGTTCACAGTTATATAAGCTCTTTTAGCTCTTTTGATTGCACACTCCAAACTTTCTAATTGTAGGCTGAGTGTCAAGTTGCCCATGTTCCAAGCAGACTGGGTAGAAATGTGGGAATTTAGCTTATGTTTCAAAGTTATTTAAAACATGTATCACTCTTTGAAGCTGACTTATACTCTTCTTGCCAATAAGCTAAGTTTAACATTTCTCTCAATGTGCCCGGATGATGTTGCTACTGCAAATTGCTATTGTGTAGATTGGAACTGTAGAAAGTAATTATATGTTCAGAGGGCTGTAAGCCAAGTTCTACTACATGTTTCTTAACAATTTTGCCTCCAGCCAGTGTGATAACACTAGAAGAAGTTACGCATTTTTAAGTACAAGACAGTGTCTATAGCCGATTCCGAAAAGACCCACCAGTGTCCACTAAGCAAGTTATTCCCTGCTGAAGTGGAAATCAGCAGGAATAGATCATGTAATACAGGAAAGATGCAGAGAGTTCCTTTGTAGGTCTGATGGTGGGCATTATTTTTTAAATCTTTCAAAATGCACCTGGGGAGCATTGTCTTCTTCACAGCACCTTTCTAGTTTATTTTAGTATTTTCAAGGCTGTTTTGTTCTTTGAATTAGAAAAATGTTCAAAAGGTGTATATTGTTGATTTGATTCAGTTTGCACCAAATAATGAAGAGCATTGAGTATGGTGATTGGAGGCACCACAAATATTTTGGAAAAGTTCCATATTACAAGGGGTTGCTTTCCTCTTTTTTAAACGAATCAATTGTTCTGATGTTCATAAATACAGGCTCTAGTTTACCAATGGGTTTTATCCCATAAGTATGTTTTAAAGTCAATCAGTCAAGGGGCACTTGGGTGGCTCTGTCAGTTAAGCGTCTGCCTTCAGCTCAGGTCATGATCTCACGGTCCTGGGATCAAGCCCCC
>NC_138369.1:66310478-66347275 GCF_054177405.1 Leptonychotes weddellii
TATCTTCCCCACTGAGTTGGTAGAAAGCTTAAAGAGAATACATATAAAATGCAAAGCATAGAGCCTGGGACGTAGTATTCAATTATTAACATAATAGACTAGCAGTAATAGACAGAGCTCCAGTCTGTTGTCAGAATTTAGGATTGACAGCAGGATCACAGGTTACTACACTGTGCACCAAAATGAGTTTTTGTAGAATAGCCTAGAAACCCCATCTTACTTAAAACCAAGGTGAACATGTTTTCTAAGATTCAATTCTGAAAAAACAAAGACATTGCAGACCATATTTTTTTAAATTTCATAATGAAATTAGCTTTAACCTAGGGGGGAAAATATGTCATTTTACAAGCCAAAGAAACTTTTTGATCAGAAGAAAGTCATTGAGAATACTGGCAGCGTTTTTGACACTGAAAGTTTAACATCTGCCAGTATCTGAGAAGAAGAAAAACAGAGGCAACTCTAATTCTTCATCCTTTCATGCACATAGAACTTTAGAGTTCATAGATTCGTTCACGGGCATTATCTTAGGGGTCATCCCCACTTTACAGATGGAAAAACTGAAGCTCAAGCAAATTCACTTGCCTGAAGTCACACAGTAAGTTAACAGCAAAACGGCAATTAGAATTAGTTCACTTCGGGACACCTGGGTGGCTCAGTCGTTAAGCGTCTGCCTTCGGCTCAGGTCAGGACCCCAGGGTCCTGGAATCGAGCGCCGCATCGGGCTCCCTGCTCAGCAGGAAGCCTGCTTCTCCCTCTCCCATTCCCCCTGCTTGTGTTCCCTCTCTTGCTGTGTCTCTCTCTGTTAAATAAATAAATAAAAATCTTAAAAAAAAAAAAAAGAATTAGTTCACTTTGTTTATGGAAACGTTTGCCAAGTATATACCAATACTGGGGATATGGAAATCACTATATCCCCCACCCTTACCCCCTCTCCCAACACCACACACAACACAGGCCTTCCCCTCCAGGATTTTCCTTTCTGCATGGACCAGGTCGGGCCCCCTCCTTGCCTTAGTCTGTTCGCTGCTATAAAAAAGATCACAAACTGGGTATTTTACAAGCAACAGAAACATATTGCTCACGATCAATGATAGCAGGGCCAGGTTAGGGCCCTCACTGGATTGCAGATATTTCCGTTGTGTACTCATATGGTGGAAGGGGCTAGAGAGCTCTCTGTAGCCTCTTTTATAAAAGCACTAATCCTCGCCCTCATTCGCATGACTTCAGAACCTCCCAAAGTCCCCATCTCCCAATACCATCACATTAGGTATTAGGATTTCAATATAGGAATTTTGGAGGGACACACACATTCAGATCATAGCCCTCTCCCTGCCAGCCCACACAGATCCCAGAAGGCCGCAGAACCGGAGAGGTTTCTTGTTACACAGAGCGGTGCCGAGAGTTCCAGAAAATCCTATTTTTATGCTTAACTACGTAATAGTTGACCACGAACAAGCGGCTGGTCTGGTCAACTTCTTGAAACACCGAAAGTCAAGGCATCTTATTTTCTACAATTCGGCAACATTCTATGATTATTGTTCTCTTTACAAAGGTTTTTTAAGGGCTTTAAAAGTAAAAAACAAACACACAAAATTTGCACTCCAGTTTTAGAGAGCTCTAGCACAAGGTTGAAACAACATGCAGACAAATGTCTAGGGTAGATGTCTTCGTTTTTAAGAGCAGAAAGTATGGCTTCCTTTTCCCCCCTTCTGCAGTGTTCACGGCATTTTAAGAACAGAATCTATGATTAAATAAATTGGGGGTTTTGAGGTTTTCAGGATTCAGATCATGAGTGGGTTTTATTACTTTTCTCCAAAGCATAATATATTACTGGGTTTCTCTTCCAATATCCAAACAGCTAATAGCTTTGTTGAACTGTGTTCTCTTCCCCACAAAGGAAATTCTAATTAACTCAAGCACTTTGATTCACCCTCTGAGCAATTTAAAGATGGGGGTTGTGTTACAGTTGGTCTTAGTTTTTTTCTAATGTCCTTTGTTAGCCTCATAAAAACATCTATGGATACGAATCTTAATAGATTTCAGTTCTGTTCTATTTTCACATTCCTGCTTGTCCTGAGGGAGTAGTATAGTTTGGTTATTGTTGGTCTGGCATGCAGCTGGAGGAAGAATGTGGAGTTTATGGGAGCAAGGGGCCTCTCCGCTTGTTGGGGCTGCCAGAAATGTGTATCTTGCAACTCCTAGGCTTTGTACAAGACATGTTCTAAAAGGAACCATGCGCCTTGATGGGTGGAAGTGAGCCCGCTGAGGCCGGACTTACTTGTGTGTAACTTTCTTTGGCAGGGATTGGGGGGGACAGGGTGGAGATTGAAACATTATCCATATTCTGGAATATCTTCTCTCCTTTTCCCTCCTACCATTCTTTTCAAATGGCCTGACTTCTACCCGTAGAGAGAGTTACTGGTTTGGGTTCAGACGCTGTGTTTTGAGGAGTCCTCTTAACTGTCATTGATCAGAGAGCTTATTTGTCATCTCAAAGAGCAGAGGCTAGAACCTTGGCCCAGTTGCACATGGGATGTGTGAATGAGGAGACGGATGTTAAGTGCCAAGTTCAAGGTTACACAGCTGGTAGCTACAACCAGTCCTCTTCCTTTTCTCCAAGCCTTTCCCCTTGTTCATGGCTTTGCTTCCTTTGATTCCTTTCCTTTCAGCTTCTCTCTCACTCTCTCCACTATCCCTCATCCCTCAATCGGTCCCACCCTTCCCTGCATTACCTGCAGTTCGTCCGGGTCGCTGGTGAAACTCATGGCATCAGGCAGATCATCCCGCCTTCCAGCCTCTTCCCACTTTGCATATGCTCTTTCTGGACGGGTGCATCTACCTTCACAGTTTCACCCAGTAGACCTGTGCCGGCATGTTGCAACACTGTATCTGAAACGTTTATACTCAGGGCAGTTCCACACTAATCTCCTAGCAGGTACTGGGGATATTCACTTACATGTCTCAGACAGAATTCATCTCTCTCAAATCTGCCTCTCCTCGTATTGTCAGGACCTAAGATCCTTGGAGGGGAAGGAAAAAAGACAACAAATCAAAAGCCACGAAACTAAAGTCCTTTGCCTCTTGCTCTCATCCAAAGCTAATTAGAGCCTAGTGCATCAAAAGTGAGGCTGGCGGTGCTTCATGCCTTCATCAGTACCATGATCTAAGGCATTGTGTGCACAAGTTCAGGGTTTCAGGATGGGACATGTTCAATCATTTATTAGGCATCATTAATGATGCCAGATACGGGCCGGGGGTAAGGAGTTATTTAGATAAATAATGCCTGTGCGTGCTGTTTTCTTCATAGGCACCGGGGTATCTTAAACATTTCTTGAATAACTAGTCTGTCTGGGCTATACACACTCCTTCTAAGTCTGTACACTGCCTACCTCCCCTCCTCCTGTGTGAGTGATTTGTATTTAAAGCATTATCCTGGGGCGCCTGGGTGGCCCAGTCGTTAAGGGTCTGCCTTCTGCTCAGGTCATGATCCCAGGGTCCTGAGATCGAGTCCCACATCGGGCTCCCTGCTCCCCAGGAAGCCTGCTTCTCCCTCTCCCACTCCCCCTGCTTGTGCTCTCTCTCTGTGTCTCTCTCTGTCAAATAAATAAATAAAATCTTTAAAAAAATATGTAAAGCATTATCCTGAAGGAATACTTTTTGAAAAGGGGGCCATAAGGAAAACCATCGATTTCCTTTGTGATTGATATAACATAAATGCTGTATTGAGTAGGGGAAAATCGCATGCTTTAGCCGGAAAAGAACTGTAGGCGTAGGTATGATGAAACCTTGCCTAAGGACTGAGACGTTTGAGAAGGTTTGGAGTCATGGGGCAGGTTCCATGCTGTGACTTGACTGTCCAGATTGCTTAGACTTATACCCTTCTCCGGGCATTCCCAAGGACCTTTGAGAACATTTGCCCTCATCTCTGCAGTTAACATGCCGTGCCATTCTCTCTCAAAAAGAACAACATGACGATTTGGTTTTTGCTTCTTAACAAACCTTGTCAAAGAATAAAGGTGCACCTGTTGCAGCTTGGGCTTTTCTGCAGGGACATGTTAAAGTGGAAAGAGCAATGAACCAGGAGACAGTTTGTGTTCCCATGAACTGTGCAGTGTGGACCAGGTCACCCTGTTTCCCCCACTTGGGTCTCCTCTTCTGTTACATGATCTTTTCTGTACTTCATGTCAACATCTTCTGGGATCTCTAACAGAACACTTAGGAAATTCACTGCTCTGTGATAAATATGTTTTTATAAGACAGAAAGGCCAACTACCTGACTTCAGACTCCTGTTATTCTAATGCTAAAGTAATTCCTGTGGTTTCTTCTTTTCAGACAGTCCTTAAATTCGAAGTACTCGTATTACTTGCTGGATTTGGAAAATTCATTTTAAAACTATGATATGGCGTTATAAATTGTGAGCTCTAAGCAAACAAGACCCCTTATACCGAATAATGGTATATTTGAAATGGGAGTATTTTACTGGGGGGCCTATGGACCTTAAGAAAGAGAATGAGAACTGGAGGAGTGAAGATGGAAGGGCCTCTCCCTGGGATGGAGAACATGGAGAAGCGCAGGGTGGGGGAGGGAGAGCGCTGGAGTCTGGGTGGCTAGGAATCGTGTCAGAACATGCCTCTCTGTTGCTCAAGTAAGTGTAAAAGAGAAGTCCTTCCCACAGCTTTCTGAACTCTGTACCATGTGGCCCAGCTTCTCCCGCTCACCTCCTGCCTCCTTCTCTTTCATCCTGTCGCGTCAGCCTGGCTGTTTCTGGAACACACTTCCACCCCTGGGCTTCAGCACCTGCCCCTCCCTAATCCTGGAATTCTCTCCCCCACCTCGTGACTCATTGTCTCCCTTTCTTCAAGTTCTACTCAAATGCCCGCATATCTAAGGGGCCTTTCCCGAGCACCCGCTCAGCATCCTTTCTCTCCTTTAGCTGCCTTGGGTTTCCTCATACCCTTACCATCTCTTGGTTCGCAACCGTCCCGGGAGCTTCTCAAGTGACATCTGCAACTGGCCCTGTACATGGAGGGCAGGGAGAGGCAGAAGAAAGAGGCCGGCCACTCCAGGTAGGCAGCTGGTGGGTCTAACAGCAAAGGAACTTCCCTATGAAGCGGTCTTGGACGGCAGCAATGCGAATGGATCTCCACACCCACCCGCCAAACTTGAACAGTTCATAGAGAGGCCTCAACTGGGTTCAGTCACATATACCAGGCAGGAGTTCTGAACACCACTTTGCTGTCTCGAGGCTGTGTCCTTGGAGCAGCCTCTGGGAGTGGTCAAATGCCAGCAGAACCCACATTCCAAGGACAGGGGTGGGGGTAAGAGCCTCCGAGTGCCTGGGTCCAGCTCATGGGTCAATCAGCTACCACGTCCTCTCAGTGGTCTTGCCAACACCACCACCCAGTGTCTCTTTATGTCTATATGTTCCCCTCATGGAAACTTCAGACGGAGAGGAGAGAATATTCCTCATTGGTACTCTATCTCCAGCACCTAGAATTGGCTAATGGTAGACGCTCCATCAGCAGTTCTCGCATGAACAGATGAAATCAGTGTGAGACATGCTGAATTAGATCAGTTACATGTCGGCGGGGGTCCCCACAAGCAGATGGATCATACGGGTTCATTAGGGAAGTCTGGGCTGTAGATTGGGAATCAGCAGCATATGGCGTGAAATGGATGAGATCAGGCAGTGAGGAAGGAGAGAAGTGAAAAGCCAAGGATGCGTCCCTGAGAACACCAATCTTGAGCTCCAGGTAAAGGAGAATGGATCTAAGAAGGGAATAACTTAGAAAGAGTAGTGAGATATTGAAAATCAAAGCTGGGGAGGAGAGATATCCTGGAAGTGAGCTCCAGAGGGTGTTCCAATGAGGGAATGGCAGTGTCAGAGGCTGCCGAGTGAGACTGGGTCCTTGGAGCAGGGTCCTCAGAATGGTGAGGGGAGAAGCCAGATGGCAACGAGCTGAGGATTGAATTGGAGATGAGATGGGGACATTAGAAGCAGGAGTGAAAGAACAGAATTAGTTGAGGAGTAACAGAAGCCTATTTGAATGAAGATGGCGGACTGAATTTGTCTGTTGATGGAGTGAAACCCAGGAAGTGGAGGGAGAAGATGGATTTGAGGCTAAAGATGGAGATCTGACCACAGTAGGTGGGAAAGCACCTCTTCTATTGTTGAGGAGAGGAGGAAGGAGTAGGCACGGAGGTAAGCGACACTGAGGTGGGATTTAGGCAGTGGGGCAACAATGGAGGACTTCCTGCCTGAGAAGCATGCTGACTCTGTCTCTCTCAGTAAAAGAAGAGGTAATGTGACCTGCTGACCAAAGGGAAAAAGTGATGGATGGATTTCTAAAGAGACTATCGAGTTTGAAATCCCAGCTCCAGGGCATGGGATGGCATGGTGCCTAGGGAAATCTTCCGAGGATGTCTGGAGGTGGCCAAGGCCAGCTGGGACTAGAGACCACGATTTTTTTTTTTTTTAAGATTTTATTTATTCATCAGAGAAAGAGGGAGAACACAAGCAGGGGGAATGGCAGGCAGAGGGAGAGGGAGAAGCAGGCTCCCCGCAGAGCAGGGGATGCCTGATGTGGGGCTCGATCCCAGGACCCTGGGATCATGACCTGAGCCGAAGACAGTCACTTAACCAACTGAGCCCCCCCAGGTGCCCTGGAGACCATGATTCTTGTAACAAGACCAGTGTTTTGTATTGATGCTTCCCAATCTTGGTATGCATAGGAATCACCTGGGGACCTTGTTAAACTACAGATTTGGACTCAGTGGGCCTGGGGCAGGGCTGACATTCTGCAGTTCCCACAAGAACCAAGGTAAGGCTGATGCTGAGGACCTTTTTTTTTTTTAAAGATTTTATTTATTTGACAGAGAGAGACACAGTGAGAGAGGGAATACAAGCAGGGGGAGCAGGAGAGGGAGAAGCAGGCTTCCCGCAGAGCAGGGAGCCCGATGTGGGGCTGGATCCCAGGACCCTGGGTTCATGACCTGAGCCGAAGGCAGACGCTTAACCGACTGAGCCCCCCAGGCGCCCCTGATGCTGAGGACCTTTGAGTGAAAGGTGGTTGGGGGCTTTTTTTCCAGCCATGCTCAGGAGCCCCGGGGTCACAGAGGACCAGTGGAGAGTGGATGCCAGGGCTGGAGCTCTGCCAGGTGAACTCCATAGAAGGAAAAGGGGGAAAGGAAAGCTGAGGAGGTTAAGAGAAGCCGTCAGCCAGGGGCTACACGTCCGATGTGGAGAAGGACTCTGAAGAAGGAAGCAGGCATCTGAGGGGTGGAGGTAAAGAGCTCACAGAACTGAAGGTAGCTCGAGTTGTTAGATTTTCTCGGCAAGACAGATCAAAAACAGTGATGTAGTTTCCAGAGGCTGATATACGAGTGCACCTAACATTGCCATACACTGGAGGAAAAATACTACTACCCACAATCAGTTCATAGTACTTTCTAAACACACAAAAGTTAAACCGAGTGCATTAAAATTCCTATCCTCTTTGCTTTTAAATAAATGTCTCCTCTTTCCCTGTTATCTTTGCTTTGGATTTTACATTTCTACTAGGCAGACATTTTACTTGGGGATTTACATTTACACAGCCCAACATTGCAGAGGGAGCTTGGCCGATCAGCATATTCAAATACTTTAGTTCTGGGCAAGAACATGGACTTAAATGATCCATGAATCTAATCATTCTTCATCAGGAAAACCTGTTACCCGCTTTCTCTGTAAAACAGCATAATTCCATTATTTCACAGTTTATTTTCCTTTGGAATAGGGCATCACCTACATTCTTAGAAACCTGACTCTGTTCAGTAAAAGGCTGAAATAATGTGGCAAGCCCATAGCCTAAGTATCACACTGTCCAACTATACTGTTTTTTAATAAAAAGGACCTTTCATACTTGAATGACATTAACAATCTTTAGTTGCTGCACGATGGGAATAAAAAGGTATAATGTAGGCCTCCCTTCCCTTGGCTCTATTCAGAGACTGAAATACACGTGTGTAACAGTCTTTCAAGCAACACCAGGCAGCATGTTCATTATGTATCACAATGAATGAAGTGAAGAGTTCATAAGGAACCCACCTTGAAAGGAAAGGTAAATCCAAATCATTCAAAGCAAAAAGGAGTTACCAGATTATTTTGGCTTTAGGATAATTTGAAAGCAGTTTTTCCAATTAGTGTTAATCCTAATTCTGCCTTCAGTGCTGTATTTCTTTTTCAAAACCTGAAATTAATACTATGAGCAGTTGTTGGTTACCAACCAACACTCATACTGACCAATTTAATTACTGCTTTAAAATCATCATAAATGACTTCAGACACATAAAAAGGCATAAAGAATAATATACAAAATATTCTTTCATACTCCATCAGCTTTGTAGGTACTCAGTCAATGTTTGTTGAATGAATAAATGATTCTCATTTATTATTAAATGCCTTGTCTGCATATTTATAGTATCCTTGGAGTCAAGGACAATGTTTTAAATTTGTCTTCTTTTTCACGGTGCCCATATAATGATGGTTACGTGGTTGGTATTCAATAAATACTTGTAAGCTGGTTGATTATGAAAGGCTTAGTTTTCCTATGTTTGTAGCTGTCTTTAAATTTGAATCGTAATTTTGTTATTATGTGCTAACATTCTTTATTAATACATCCTATTTTTAATGTTTGAATTAAAAATAGGGACTTGTTTAAAATCCTGATTTATAATTAGAGTAAGAATAAGTCAAAAGCTAATATTGCAAAATGGTTAAGGATAGAGTTTTCTTATTAAAAAACCGACTCCGCCTCAATTTTAAGAGTCCTCCCATGACTACTAGGGATTTCATGAAATACCGGAAATTCCTACACTGCCCTGTGCATTTATTTTCTGCTTCTGCCTCTACTTCACTGTTTCAACATGGAGCTCAAGGACTGCTTGCATTAGAATTATCTGGAGTGCTTGCTGTATGGATTCCTCACCCTCACCTCAGGTTCCTCTGCATCCCAACCAGGGCAGTGGGGGTGGGGGGGGTCGTGGCTTGGCACTCACATCTTTCAGCTCTGCAGATGTTTCGTAAAGAAGCTTAAGTTTGAATAAATTGTTGTTGCTGTTGCCTTAGCTCTGGTTCTCTTGTTCAGCTTCCCCTCTTACTTTTATCTTTAGATTTCTATTCCTATTCTTTCTCTTCCACTGATCCCTTCCATACCCTACCCTGCTCCCAACTCTAGCCCTTCCCTAATTCGTCTCTCTTTTCCTTCATGGCTTCTGTGATCCATCTGCCTGCCAGGATGGAAACTTTGGAATAGTCCCTCTTACAGTTCCTCTTGCCTTCCTCACTTCTATCTCAAGAGCCAGAGTCACTGGAAATCCTTCTGTTTAAAGTGTGAGGTGCGGTAGGTCAGGGCTACCCAATGGAGCCTGTCTGCAAGAGAAGCACCTTGTGCTTGGATAATCAATGCACTAACTCCTTTTTGATAAAGTATTGCTACAATTTTATACTCTGGTGCAAGCTCCTTAACTCTTCACGGACCAACAACAAACGTTTTGTGGAAGGCACTGTTCCACTAACCACATTTTGGTTATCTATGCTACTGATACATTTTTAAAGCTTTTTTGAGGCATTATCCATCCATTTAAGTACACAAAAAGTATATTCAGAGTTGTGCAACCTTTACCACAACCTATTTTATTTTATTTAAAGATTTATTTATGTATTTGAGAGAGAGAGAGACAGACACTGGGAGAGCACAAGCAGGGGGAGAGAGAGAGAGGGAGAGAGAGAAGCAGACTCCCCGCTGAGGAGGGAGCCCCAGGTGGGGCTTGATCCCAGGACCTGGAGATCATGACCCAAGCCGAAGGCAGATGCTTAACCATCTGAGGCACCGACGTGGCCATACCACAACCAATTTTAGAACATTTCTTCACCTCAAAAAGAAACTCAATACTTTGGCTATCACCCACCAGTCTGCCCCCCCCTCCCCCCCCCCCCAGCAGATCACGAATCTACTTTCTATCTCTGTGTATTTTCCTGTTCTGGATATTTTATATGAATGGAATCATGTAACGTGATCTTTTGTGACTGGCTTCTTTCACTTTGCATAATATTTTTAAAGTTGATCCATGTTGTAGCATGTTAGTACTTCATGCCTTTTATGGTCAAATAATATTTCATTGTATGGATATATTTTATTTATTCATTTATCAATTGATGGACCTATGGGTAGTTTCTATCTTTTGGATATTGTGAATAATGCTGCTATGAACATTCCTGTACAAGCTTTTGTGAGGATGTATGTTTTGAATTCTCTTGGGTGTACACCAAGGAGTGGAATTGCTGAGTCAAATAGTAATTCTATGTTTAATCATTGAGGAGCTGTTAGACTGTTTTCCAAAGCAGATGGACCATTTTATGTTTCTATCAGCAGCGTATGAGGATTCTGATTTCTCCACATTCTGTCAATACTTATTGTTATCTGACTTTTTGATTACAGCCATCCTACTGGGTCTGAATCACAATGGTATCTCATTGTGATTTTAATTGGCATTTCTTTGATGACTAATGAAGATGAGCATCTTTTCATCTGCTTATTGACTATCTTTGGAGAAAAAATGCAGATCCTTTGCCCCTTTAAAAATTGAGTTGTCTTTTTATTATTGGGAATTATAAGAGTTCTTTAAATATTCTGGAGACAAGTCACTTATTAGATATATGATTTGCAAAGATTTTCTCCTCTGGTTTGTCTCTTCAGTTTTGATAGTATCTTCGGCAGCACAAAAGTTAATTTTGATGAAGTCCAAATTGTCTATTTTTCTGCTGATGCTCATGCTTTTGGTATTACATTTAAGAATTCCCTCTGGGGGCACCTGGCTGGCTCAGTCAGTTAAGCGTCTGCCTTTGACTCAGGTCATGGTCCCAGAGTCCTGGGATTGAGCCCCGCATCGGGCTCCCTACTCATCAGGGAGTCTGCTTCTCTCTCTGCCCATCACCCCACTTGTGCTCGCTCTCTCACTCTGTGTCTCTCTCAAATAAATAAATAAAATCTTAAAAAAAAATTCCTTCCATGGGCACCTGGCTGGATCAGTTGGTAGAGCATGTGACTCTTGATCTTGGGATTGTGAGTTGGAGCCCCACATTGGGTATAAAAATTACTTAAAAATAAAATCTTAAAAAAAAAATTCCTTCCAAATCCAGGGTCATAAAGAATTACCCCATGTTTTTGTCTAAGAGTTTTATAGTTTTGACTCTGCCATTTAGGTCTTTGATCCACTTTTTAGTTTATTATTGTATACGGTGTGACGTCATATTATTGTATATGGTCCAGCTTCAGTTTTTTGTATGTGGCTTTCCAGTTGTTCCCATACTATCTATTGACAAGACAATTCTTTCCCTACTGAATAATCTTGGTACCGTCATTTAAAAATCAATTGAATATAGATATAAGGATTTATTTCTGGACTTTCAACTCTATTCCATTGGCCAATAACATTCATACTTAAGCCAGTTCAATACTGTCTTTTTAAAAATTAATTAATGTTTTAATTCCAGTGTAATTAACATACAGTGTCTTGTTAGTTTTAGGAGTACAATATAGTGATTCAACAAGTCTATACATTAGTCAGTGCTCATCATGATAAATATATCTTAATCCCCCCCCATCTTCCCTCTGGTAACCACCAGTTTGTTCTTTATATTTAGGAGTGGGGTTTTTTTTGTTTGTCTCTTTTTTCTTTATTTGTTTTATTTCTTAAATTCCACATATGAGTGAAATTATATGGTTTTTGTCTTCTCTATTTCACTTAGCATTATACCTCTAGATCCATCCATGTTGTTGCAAATAGTAAGATTTCATTCTTTTTTATGGCTGAGTGATATTCCTCTGTGTGTGTGTGTGTGTGTTTACATACCGTATCTTCTTTATCCATTCATCTATCAAAGATCACTTGGGTTGCTTCCATAATTTGGCTATGGTAAATAATGCTGAATGGCACCAGGATGACTCCATTGGTTAAGTGTCCAACTCTTGATTTCAGCTTAGGTCATGATCTCAGGGTGGTGAGATGGTGCCCCACCCAATGGGCTCTGCACTGGCTGTAGAGCCTGCTTGAGATTCTCTCCCTCTCCCTTTATCCCTCCCCGCTTCTAAAAAATAATAAAATAATGTTGCAATAAACATAGGGGTGTATATATCTTTTTGAATTAGTGTTATCGTATTCTTGGAGTAAATACCCAGTAGTGGAATTACTGATTCTGTTTTTAATTTTTTGAGGAATCTCCATACTGTTTTCCACAATGACTGTACCAGTTTTCATTCCCACCAATAGTGCTGAGAGTTCACATTATCTTGATTACTGTTGCTTTGTAGTAACTTTTGCAATTGGAATCGGGGGTCTTACAACTCTTCTATTTCAAGATTATTTTAGCTATTCTCAGCCCCTTAAATTTCATATGAATTTTAGATTCAGCTTGTCAATTCATACAAAGAAGTGAGCTAGGGTTCTGCTAAAGATTGCATTGAATCTGTAGATCAATTTGGGGATTATTATCATCTTAACAATATGAAGTCCTCCAACCCATGAACGTGAGATGTCTTTCCATTTATTTAGATCTTATTTAAGGTCCTTCAAAAATGTTTTATAGTGGGACGCCTGGGTGGCTCAGTCAGTTAAGTGTCTGCCATCGGCTGAGCCCATGATCCTGGGGTCCTGGGGTCCTGGGATCGAGTACGGCATCGGGCTCCTTTCTCAGCGGGGAGCCTGCTTCTCCCTCTTCCTGCCACTCCCCCTGCTTGTGCTTGCTCTGTCTCAATCTCTCTCTAACAAATGGGTAAATCAAATCTTTAAAAAAATGTTTTATAGTGTTCAGAGCATAAGTTTGGAAGTTTTGTTCAATTTATTCCAAACTTTATAGGTGTTGATTCTATTATAAATGGAATTGTTTTCTTTTTTTTTTTTAAATCATATTTCTGGACCATTTTGAAGATTTTATTTATTTATTTGAGAGAGAGAGAGAGAAACAGCATGAGAGGGGATAGGGTCAGAGGGAGAAGCAGGCTCCCTGCTGAGCCAGGAGCCCGATGTGGGACTCGATCCCAGGACTCCGGGATCATGACCTAAGCCGAAGGCAGTCGTTAACCAACTGAGCCACCCAGGCGCCCCTGGAATTGTTTTCTTAATTTCATTTTTGAATCATTCATTTATAGTTTTTTACTTATCAGGGACACAGAGGAAAATTCAACTGTTGTGGTTGCAGGGAAAACTTGGCTGATAGCCTGTGAGTGAGCATTTCTCAAAATGCACTCCTTCCAAAGCATCAAGTGTTCTGTGTCAAATAATTGTGGAATATGTTTACCTTCTTAAAGTCTTGTGATACCTATAAACATATAGAAGGGTCTGTGAAGTCAGGCAGCACCTTGAAGCTCTAAATCCTGTAAAAAGAAAAGCTCTTTTGTCTATTTTGAAGCTCTTATGTCTATTCACATAAACATGAATGCAAATGATTTTTTTATGATGTGCGAAGATACAGAATTTATGTGGCTGAGGTCTTAAAAGACAAAAGCAAGCTATTTCATAATTTTGCCTAGAGTAATCATTAATGGTTGGTCATGTTATCTGTCGTAAAATGCATCAAGTGCCAGTGAAAATATTTCTTTTTGAATGTGACATTTAACTTCAGCCAGTAAAATCCTGCCCTTTTGTTGAATTTTTTTCCCTTGGATTACATTTTCTAAATAGGTTTCCTACCTAAATGTTAATATCAATACTTGATAATAAGAGTAGGATACTTAAGACTGGAGGAATGGGGCCTTGGGGAACAATTAGATGAGTAAGAAGCACACAGTAATTTTAAATTTAAGAAGGTAAGGTATAAAAAAGCAACATAGCCTGAGGAGTTGGACATGCTCTTGTTTGATTCTTAGATCCACATGTATTACTTGAGAGATAGTGGACCTAATGGCTTCCCTGAATCTCATTAAAATGGTCTTAATAGCTATATCACTTTATCAAATGCATAGGATGGTACATACATAACTCAAATGAAAAATGGCTTTGTTTCCTAAAGTAGGAATATAGTATTTATTATTCCATTTTGCATGTATATATATATGTGTATATATATACACACATATATGTATACATATATATATATAAAATCTTTTTGGATCCTTCCAATTTGGGTCTGATTTGAAGGAAAACTGGAGTTTGAACTCTAGGACCCATAAAAAGCTTTGCTTAAAGAGTGGGTCCAAGCATTCCACTCATCTGAACTATACTCAAAGCTGGCCCCAGTAAAATTTGGAACTGGGACTCTTCTTCCAACTGCTTTCCTTGTAACTCATTCCCTCCCTTTCTCTGAAATACCAGTCTGTCCTGACAAAATCAACTTTCTGGAAAAAGTAATGTGTCAGTCTGTCTGAGCTGCTATAAAAAAATTCCAGAGCCTGAGTGAATTATAAACAACAAACATTTATTTCTCACCATTCTGGAGTCTGGTAAACCCAGGATGATGGCAGAGGCAGATTCGGTGTCCAGTGAAAGCTCTCTTCTGGGTTGCAGACAGCCAGCTTCTTGCTGTGTGCTCACATAGTGGAGGGGGCTAGGGAGCTCTGTCAGACCTCTTTTTTTTTTTTTAATTCTTGTTAATTTCCTTTAGCATCTAGTTTATTTCTGAGGAAAGTCAATGAACCTTGGCAATCACCACCCAATCTCATTGTCCTTATGGTTATTCTTGTGTTCCATAGTTTCAATTGCCTGATATACTTACTATACCAGTGGATACTGTGAGACAATTTGTATATTGTTTTTCTTCTTTTTTTGTGTGTTTCAAATTTTTATTTAAATTCTAATTAGTTAAGGGGTGCCTGGGTGGCTCAGTTGGGTAAGCATCTGCCTTCAGCTCAGGTCATGATCCCAGGGACCAGGATCAAGCCCTGCATCAGGCTCCCGGCTCAGTGGGGAGTCTGCCTCTCCCCCAGCTCATGCTCTTTCACTCTCACTCTTGCTCTTATATAAATAAATAAATAAAATCTTTAAATAAATAAATAAACTCTAGTTAGTTAACATATAATGTAATCCTGGTTTCAGGAGTAGAATTTAGTGATTCTATTGTCTTTCTTCTTATCATAAACATACATATTAATATTATAGTTTTGTAGATTGTTCTCCCCTGGTTTGCAACTTCCTCAGGGGCCACATTCAGTTTTTATGAGGGCATTAATTTCACTTCTCCCAAGGCATTAATCTCATTCAGGAGGGCTCCACCCTCTTGGCCTAACCATTTCCCAAAGGCCCCACCTCCTAACACCATCACATTGGACATTAGGATTTCAATATGAATTTTGGGAGGGCACTCACTTTCAAACCATAGCATAATGTAAAATTGGGCCAACAAGTTACCTGTAGCAGTGATGTTCCCAATTTTTCTGTTCCCTCTATGGACTGAAAGGCATTATTTCTAGATAAAGAAATGTTGGAACTTTTGTCATGGAGGCCATGAGAAGGTCTGAGTTCTGTTTTGAAGAGGTAATTCTTTCCGAATGTTGCTGGTTTTATTATGTTTGCCTGATGACCAATTCCATTACACCTCCTCTACTTGGTTCCCAATCACCAACTTTCTGGGAGCGGAAAGTATCAAGCTTGGGTTTTTGATGCTTTCTTGGCTTTACGTCTGATGCTAGGAAGTTGGGGTAGGAGGAGGACAGAGAACAGCTAGCTGCAAGGAGAGTAAGTAGACAGATGGAAAATATCAATAGAATTCAGACCTAACAATAAAGCTTAACTAGGTAGCTGCTAGTCTTTGTTATTACAAACTCCAATTTTTTTTTTTGTACTAGAAATAACAATTCTCCAAACATATCTGTTGACATGAAAATAGAATTACAGCAAGTTACTAGGGGCTCTGGTATCGATTTTTTTTTCTTTTATTCTTGACTTTCTTGCAATTTAGGTTTATTAGCAAACGATTTTGTGACTTGTCTTAAGCTGATGATTAAAATTTAACATAAAAAAATCAGTCAAGGAATAGAACAAGGGAATTCAGGAATGAGAACAAATCAATTCAACAAAAATTTCCCTGGTCCATGGGGTGGTCTTTAAGGAATAGGGAAAATGTAGGTGGCTTTTTCTGAGGAGAAGTGAAATGAACGGTCAGCTCATTCAGGGCCCAAATAGCCCTAATGCTAAGATATTTCTTTGGTGGGGACTCAAGGCTCAACTCTCACCAGTGGAAAAAGAAGTTGGATGATGAGATTAGGTGAAACTATAAGTTTCCCAGAATCATGACTTTCCCCCCATGACTTTGAAGAGGACGCTTTAATAAAAGGGTAAGATACCAAAATAACTTTTTAAACAGCAAGGGCATTTTTGACATTGCCAAAGCCAAGCACAAAATGGATCTAGTCACAGGTCTTTCTCCTAATTGTGATACTAGGATATTTTATTTTTTTGATCCTTACTGGCAAACAATGGATGCTCTCATTCAATGCTGTTGAAAGAAGTCTGGCTGCATTCATTCTTTCAGACGCCAACAGTGTAGGCAAAATATGAAATGTTTAGTATCAAGTTACAGAAAAGAAAGTTCCCTAAAGCTGTGAAAGGGAGAATGTAACTCATTGGTCATATTTCTCAAATGACTACTCTTACATTTGAATAATGGTAAGAGTCAAATCCTAGAAATATTTAGCTACAGAGGGGAATTGAATCCAAATTCCTTACATTTTACAGATGAAGAAACTAGAGACCCAGGGAAATTACGCTTCAGAACAAATGATGTAACGAATAAAACCTGTAAAAGTGACGCCAGGGCCTCCAAAACAGCTGTGAAGAACATCGTTTGAGATCAGTTCCTGGAGACGATTGAACAAACAAGAAATGTGAAAAAGTGAAAGTGGGAGAGAGCTTAATTAAAAAAGCAAGAATGTGGTAGTGTGTTAAATTCCTGCGAGAAATTCAAAACCAAGGTACTGGCCAAACACTTCAGGCTTTGGCTCTTCTGTATTATCAGATCTCCATAAGTAGGTGAAGCAATCGTTACATGGTTGTCAGAGGCCCTCTGGGAAGGGTCAGCTCAGCTATCAGGGAGATTACTTCACCACCAGTAACTGAAGAAAGCAGGGAATTTATGGATGAAGTGTTCAGAGAGACAGATTTTTAAAATGACAACCCATAAATGGTGGTTGCCTGGACGTAATATTAGAATCACTGGGATTTTTTTTTTTTTTTTCTGTTCTTAGAACTCTACTAGCAATCACTCTTGATTCATCATGTTATTCTCCATCAGGTTATTTATCAGAAGGGAACTTCTCATTCTACAGATAAGAAAATTAAGAACAAAATAGAGGCAGAGAATCAACAGTAACACGTCCTCTGTTAAGCTTCCAAAGCCTTGATTCATTGTTTAACCAGAGGTCCCATAATCCTCAATAAGGGGGGAATTTCAAGGCCAACACTGTGAAGGAGTCATTACTTGTTAGTAAGAGGGAGACAATAATAACCCTGACCCATTTTATCTCATTTTTCTAGGAATGAAAGAATGTACTGTAGTGTAGGAGACAAGTTATTACAATTTCCAACACATGGTCTCTAAAACCCTTTTCTGTAAGAATGAGCTAATACTAATAACATTAGAGCAAACAGAATAGGAAACTCCAAATGGGATCATGACACTCCACAGCTTAAAACCCCTTCAGTGTTTAAACATCCATGGACTTTTTAGGGCCAAAGATAAAAATCCCTAACATGTACTAATAGACCCTGCTTGATCTGACCCTGGCCATCGTCTGCTCACACTTCCTCAACTCTACTTCTATCCATCCTACCTGACAGTTTCACACATGCTATTGCTAGGCTCAGCCTCCTTTCTTGGGAAAACCTTCCCTACTCCCCACCCTCATGATGTTTTCCCCCACTAATCACAGTTATTTAAGCAACATGCTTAATGTCCTTCATAGAGGCATGCTCTATGCTTCCTGTTTACTCCTGTATCTCTAGCACCTGGTGTCCCAGCTGGCACATAGTAGGTGCTCAAATAATTGTGGAATGAAAGGCGATAACAGCTGATTTAAATACTTGACACAGGGCGCCTGGGTGGCTCAGTCAGTTAAGCCTCTGCCTTCGGCTCAGGTCATGATCCTGGAGTCCCGGGATCGAGTCCCGCATCGGGCTCCCTGCTCGGCGGGGAGCCTGCTTCTCCCTCTGACCCTCCTCCCTCTCATGCTCTCTGTCTCTCATTCTCTCTCTCTCAAATAAATAAATAAAATCTTTAAAAAAATAAATACTTGATACAAAGTAAATACTCAATATTAACAGCTATGTTAATTTTGAATTTGTTTTACTTTCCCTCTGTTGCTTCATTTGCCTTGTTATCAGTTGTTTGGTGTTACAAGATGTCGACCCAGCACTGGGGAGGAAATCTGGAGTACAGGGGACTAACAGTGCTACCATATGCAACAGGAGCTTGATACACATCTGTGCTCATTGACAATGATGATGGCAAAGCGGCCTGGCTCAGAAAGATCTAGAACCCCAACTTTGGGCCTACTACCAATATAAACTAGGTTAGCTCTTATTAACTATGGTGATACTATATTAGCTATCTGTTTAAAAATTCCTGAAGTTTTCTTAGTTTAAGTGTTTATCACAAATGACTTATTCTGCTATGGACAACTTTAGAAAGCAGAAAAGTTTTTAACTTTCTGTCAAAAGAAGCTGAAGAATGTTTATCAGAAATAAGGTATTTTTAATATCTAGTCTCAACAAATAGTGATATTCACTGTTCTGACTATCTCCTTTAGAGTGGGCCCTAAAACAACCTCCTGGGTAGTAAAATTATAGTAGGATTGGGAAGGAGATTAAAATCACAAACTCTGGAGGAGACAGAATTGGGTTCATATCTTTACGACTTACAGCAGCATGATATATCATCCTTGGACATATCAACCTTCCTAGCCTCCATTTGCTCATCTGTAAAATGTGGTTTATAATAAGCAATACCAACGTTTGGTGAATCCATCTGACATTGTTGAAAATAACAACATAAATATCCTTCTCTACCAGTGTTTCTCGACAGTGGTAGGAAGGAAGGATTTTGTCTTCCAGGGGATAAAATGTCTGGAGACATTTTTGTTCCAGTGGGGGTGGGTGGGTGGATGGGTTGGGGAGAGGTGGGATGCTACTGGCTTCTAATGGGTAGAGACCAGGAATGCTGGTAAACATCTCAAAATGCATATGACAGGTCTTCAAAGGATTATCAAAAAGTCAATAGTATTCCTGGCTGAGTGCCTGTTTATAATGAGGCTGCAAAACCCTGTTTATAGTGAAATGGTTAAATAATCAGGACAGTCATTAAAAGAATGAGATGATCTAGGGACAGACATAGAAAGATTGCCAGGAGATATAGTTAAAGTAAGTAAAGCAACTCGCAGAGTTGTATTTATAATATAATGCCATTAATAACTGACCTCTCTTCTGTGTGCCTGTGTGAGTTTCCACATACATATAAAAGATCTGGAAGGACACATACCAGCTTGTTAATCAGTGACAATTATGGGGGAAAAGACATGTTGAGGACTGTTTGCCTTTCTTAATCGACACACTTTTTAATGGATTTTTACAACCAGAAGGTATTACATTTATAATTTCGATAATTTTTATTTTTTTATATTTTAAAAATATTTTGTCAGAGAGAGAGAGCACACAAGCAGGGAGAGTGGCAGGCAGAGGGAGAAGCAGGCCCCCCACTGAGCAAGGAGCCCGATGCAGGACTGAAATCCAGGACTCTGAGATCATAACCTGAGCTGAACGCAGACACTTAACCCACTGAACCACCCCAGCACCCCTAATTTTGATAACTTTTTAAAAGAATTCCAAGCTCATGCAGGTCTCATGAGATCTAATGCAAGTAGATAATGCAAGTGATATGTTGGCCAAGTGCCAACAAACAGTAAGTACCAAAAAATAATAGTTACAGTTATTGTTTTGTTATTAGAAAAAGTCTATATTTCTTTTTTCTTGAAAATTGAGGGAGTTAGTTCAGGAAGTGAAGATATACAGGTAAGTATAGTAATTAGGGAATTTCATTAATGATTTTGTAGAACTTCAGATGTGGCAGTGTTTGTTTTTTTTAAATTATGTAAGTTTCATTTTGTGCTTATTGAAAGAACTCTTCAATCTTATGCATTTTGTGCACATAGAAAAGGGAAAACACTCATGAAATAAATAAGGCTATCCCTATCACTTCACATTCAGAGTACAGATCTTCTAATCACTGATGACCTCAGAGGCATCGATTTGGTCTTTCCACACACGTTTCCTTTCTTGTCGAGTGTTCGTGATACAGCGTTTTTTTAAAGTAAATTTTCAAATCAAAGCATAATGTCCATATAGAAAAGTGTACAGCTGGATGAATTTTCAAAATGAATAGAATCCTGTATTCACCACCTAGTTCAAAGAATAGATATTACCAGCACCCAGAGTCCTCCTCCCACAGGTAACCACATCCTGGCTTCTAGCATCATAGATTAGTTTTGCTTGTTTCTAAACTTTATAGCAAGGGAATCACACAGTACGTAGTCTTTTCTGTTTGACCTCTTTAACTTTACATTATATTGGAGAAATTCCTACATATTAGGTATAGCAGATCACTCATTTTCATTGCTAAACAGTAGTCTATTGTATGCATATACAATGCAGCCATTCTATCGTTGATGGACATTTGAATTTTCTAGTTTGAGGCTACTACAATGAACAGTGTTGCTCTGTACATTCTTATATATGTCTTTGGTATATATAAGTATGAATTTCTATCTGGACGTAACTAGGAGCAGACTTTTTGGTTCATTATTCGTGAGTGCTTAGCTTTAGCAGCAGCTACTAAACAGTGTTCTAAGGTGGTTTTTTACTAAGCTACGTATTACCAGCAGTATATGAGCTTTTCTGTTGCTCCACATCCTCACCAACAGTTGGTATTTTACTTTTAGCTATTCGGGTGGGATAGAACTCATTTTTAAATTTTAAGTACCTTACTAGAGCCTATTGCTCCCTTTTTTTTTTTAAGATTTTATTTATTTATTTGACACACAGAGAGAGAGAGAGAGAGGAATCACAAGTAGGCAGAGTGGCAGGGAGTGGCAGAGGGAGAAGCAGGCTCCTCGCTGAGCAAGGAGCCCGATGCGGGACTCGATCCCGGGATCCTGGGATCATGACCTGAGCCGAAGGCAGACGCTTAACGACTGAGCCACCCAGGTGCCCCGCTCCCTTTTTTTAAAAAAAAAAAGTATATGTTTTTGAGTGTATGTATTTGTTTTGGTGGAAAGCTATTCACCAAATTTTAATAGTAATTATTTGGGTGGTGGAACAATGGGTCATTTTGTTTCTTTGCTTTATATTTATTTCTACTTTTTAAATTTGTAAAAATAAACGTGTTGTGATAACAGAAATAATATAAAAAGTGGCAGTATTTCCCAAAGTCTTTTCATTAAAACGTAAATTCCAAGAGTGCTAATAGAGATTCCTGAAGATAGTTTCAAGGCTAAGTATGACTTGTTCACTGCAAGATTGCTCAGACTTAAAAATGCTAACGTGTTTTCTGACTACCGTACACATGTGTACCGTATAATAGTGTGCATGGTCTCTGGGACTTATAATTTCCAAAATACCCTTTTCTACCTCAGGGAACTGAGGTACTAACAAACTTTATTTGCAAAATGTTAAAATGGGAGGTCCAAAAATGTGACACATAAAAATAGATCACAATAAAGCAAATAATCCTTATAGCAGGAAGTGTCCACAAACATGTCTTCCCTGTGTGACTGAACACTTTGAGAATTTTTATGCTGCTTTCAGTGAATTTGAAGTTATCCAAAATATCAATCCAAGAGTCTAGTTCCATGGTACTTTTCTGTTTTTCCTCCTGTATTGGAAAGTTAGCTACTTTGAGTGTTACGATTATCACTCAAAGTAGCTAACTTTATGGTTTATGGGTTTAGATTATAAGGTTTAAAATCCTATAGATAGAGGTCACAGGACCCACAGCATCTGTGGCCTCAGGTTTTCTTTGATGATGGATCCTTCGGGCTCCAAAAACCAACTTATTTTATACCAAGGTAAGACAAAGCAGATTCAGGCTGGTTTCAAAGAGAACTTCCATTTGGCCGTGCAAATTGCAGATACTTGTCACCATAGTCCAACAATAAAATTTATCAACCAAAGGGTTTTACTGAGGGCCAGAATTATTATTTTTTTTTTAAAGATTTTATTTATTTATTCATTAAGACAGAGAGAGAGAGGCAGAGGGAGAAGCAGGCTCCCAAGGAGCAGGGAGCCCGATGTGGGACTCGATCCCAGGACCCTGAGATCATGACCTGAGCCGAAGGCAGACGCTTAACCATCTGAGCCACCCAGGCGCCCCTGAGGGCCAGAATTATTCACCAGTATTGCCAAGTTCCTAACACATTGCCAGATATGCTATGTTGCCAAGTGTGTTAGCCAACTTGGCAGCATTACAAAAGTGTGTGGTTCGGAGTAAGAGACTTGGGTTTGAACTTCAGTTCCACCACTGACTCCGTTCGGTGACTTTCTATGACATTTAGTGTCCTTGACTATGAAATAAGAATGAGAATACCTCTCTCTTAGGTTGTTGACAGTTAGTTAAGCTTACATGTGTGACAGTGCCTGCCCTGTAGCAAAGATAGCAGGGTTCTCAACGAATGGGGTTTCCTTCTTTGATGAAATGACGTGTAAGCATCGGCAATACAGCCAATCTACTTCCATAGCCAAAATGTATTTATTTCTCCAGTTTCACGCAATTGGAAATTCACACAATTTCACACATTTGTTATCGCTCTGTCTTCCCCCACCCCCACTTCTTTCTCCTGGTACCATAACCTCTTCTTTCTCTCCTCACACCGTTCTGTTTTTCATTCTCCAAAAGGAACAATGCTTCAACCAATTCTTGATAATGTTAACGATAAAGTTTAAGGTACTTTACCCTCTCTGTTATTCAAGCAAGAACACTTGAAAAAGCAAAAGACTTAAGGAACGTGACCACGTTTTAGGGCCATCCTTGATGGTGATGTTTTGCTTTGCGGAACTTCTGGCTTTGCCTCAAACTGATTCTTTGAGTAATTATTGAACACCTACTACATGCTAGGTAGTTTCTAAGCTTGGCTAGCACTGTGTAGTATACCCTTTACTGAACAGGCTGGTTTTCTCAAAGGCTATTTTAACTAGAAATCTGTTTTTTGAAGAGTCAGCATTCTTGGGCCTTCTTCTAGTTCTTTCCACATTCAGACAGCACTCTCAAAGCAAAGAAGAAAACTAGCAAAGATATCAGTGACATAAGATATCTGGGCTAATCTGTGCTTAAGTATTTTGGAAATAGGTAACAATTGCATTTTTACTGTTAATTGGTACACTAAGATCTTTTCAAAGTTCTGAATTTTAGTTATCACCTTAGATAACTTGCAGGCACCTCTTTTATTCTATTTCAGAAACCCCTCTAACTTGTAGGCTTTATATCTTAGATTCTTCTGGTGTAGATATTCCTTATACTTCCTGGGTTCCCCTCACCCATGACCATTAAGTTTTTAAATATACTACAGAATGAAAACAACTTGGCAACTCTAGCCTTAGAGTTCCCAGCTCTTCTGAAACGGAAACAGTTGAGTTAGGAAAGCCACTTTTATCTTCTTTCTTTAGATCTGAGTCTTATAAACCTACTGAGTAACTGAATCAGATGCCTCTGGGCAACCAGATTTTAAATGCAACTTAGCAATACACATTTGCTAGGATCATATAATATTCTGTTGGTGAAGATTATGTGAGTGATAGCATCTAATGTCCTCTAAAGCAAGGTTTTCTTAGAATAAAATGCTTCTTTGAAAGACCCAATATTTTCAAATTCCTTTTAAAGGCCAAGAACAGGCTTTTTAACTAAGGCACATGCTAATTATATTCTCCATATTATATAATTCAGTAGAGTAGTTAAGAGCCTTGAATTATTGCTGACCTATATCATGTAAAATAACTGAAAATGTCCCTTCTGTCTGTATAAGTAATTAGAGACCTCACCAGAGGATCAGCATAGCTTACTTGGCCAAAACCAATCAAAACAAACTCCTTCAAACCAAAAAAAAGTCAAACAAAACAAACATCCCATACTTATTATAGGGAGAAATTGGAGAACTTTAGCCTTTATCTGTCTTCCCAGTGGTGATAATACTCAGGAATGTGGTGATCACTGATATCTTCATCCATCCATAAACATTACCGTTGGTCCTTAGGTACCTTTTATTTATTTATTTATTTTAAGATTTGAGAGAGAGAGAGAGAAAATGAGCAGGAGGGGTAGGAGAGAGAGAATCTCAAGCAGACTCCCCATTTAGCACAGAGCCCAACACAGGGCTCAATCTCACAACCCTGAGATCGTGACCTGAGCAGAAACCAGGAGTCCAACACTTAACTGATTGCCACCCAGGCACCCCTTAAGTACCATTTTAAAAGTAAAAATATAAAATATTTGGGGCAATCAAATACTTCTGAAAATCAGTTAATAATCTATTATATTTACTATAGAAATGTTGAAATCCTAAAAGCTGCATTGATGGTAGCTTCCTTCTTTACCTTAAGTTCACTTCTAAGGAAATACAACACATTAAATTACATTTACAACATTTAATACCTGACAATATT
The DNA here is from genome assembly GCF_054177405.1 of Leptonychotes weddellii. Taxonomy (NCBI): domain Eukaryota; kingdom Metazoa; phylum Chordata; class Mammalia; order Carnivora; family Phocidae; genus Leptonychotes; species Leptonychotes weddellii. The sequence goes on from NC_138369.1 coordinate 66,335,152, forward strand.
ACCTGGACAACCATTTTTTGGGTTTACTGTAGGCCAGACATGAATTTTTCTTGTTGTCTGCCTAGCTACTTTGTATATATAAAGGATCCATAAAAACCAATACAGTGCGAGATGCCTGGGTGGCTCAGTTAGTTAAGAATCTGCCTTTGGCTCAGGTCATGATCCCGGGGTTGCAGGGATTGAGCCCCACATTGTCAGGCTCCCTGCTCAGTGGGAGAATCTGCTTCTCCCTCTCCCTCTGTGGGTCCCCATCTCATGCTCCCTATCTCTATCTTGAGCTTGCGTGTGTGCGCTCTCTCTCAAATAAAATCTTTAAAAAGAAAAAAACTAATATAATGAGATGGAGAGGTCAACTTGCAGATATTGAATCTTCAATTCAAACATTAACTTACTTAAATGTTTAATAGATTAAAGATTCGTCCCCCAACCTCCTAACTGAATCTCAGTGTTGGAACAATACATGATTTAAATGGAAACTCTTTTGAAATTTTGCCAGGTATCTAGAAGTATAGTTTTGAATTACAATCTTCTTAATTTATTTATTGATTAAATTACGTGCTGTGTATAATGTGCAATGATAGGTGTGACTCATCAGGTAAACTGTAAATTAAATAGCAAATGAATAAATATCAAATTGCTTTTGACTTAAAAGATTAGCTCAAAACTTTGTAACACAAGGTGTGAACTCAAGGCAGAGACCACATCTTCATTGCATTTTTGTATTCCCAGGTCCTGAGTACCTAACACACAGAAGACATTTAATAAATACATATTTTTTTATTGCTATCATAGGGAAACATAAAATCTAAAAATAAAAATTCTTAAGTAGTTAGGATAAGCTCCCATGGAAGCTACTCAAAAAGCTTGGTTAAAGACCTTTATTTTTACAGTTTATAGAACTGACTTTGATTTCTACAATTTTTTATTTTGGCTGGTGTTTGCTATGGGACAGAAATTAAGTCTTTAAATGTAATATGCGCATATGAATAACATAGTATTCCAAACAAGACAAACCTGATATAGAAGATTTTTAATGTGGCAATTATTGCTATAATTACTCTGTATATAAATGAAAAGTATTTGACAAAGCCCTAGATGGGAAAGCTGTGCTCAAGTTGGGCATAGCCAATTTTATTATAAAGATAATAAATGTTAAGTCTTTTGCACACAGTTAAAAAAAAATGAAACAAAACAGTTCTTCAAGAGCTGAGATACTTTTGATCTAGATACTTTCTCCCATTCCTCATGAATTTCTGCCTTAAGCTGTTGATTTGCATGTATATTCAACTACTTTGTGTTTCTTTTCGGTAAGTCAGTATTTTCATAATAAAATAAGTTACATTTACTACAGTGTCTTCACACTTAGAAGGCAAAGGCTCAGTGGTTTACATATGAGGCAAGTGAAAAGATAAACATGAAGTTCCATTAATTAACCTGAGTTTTGAATATATTGTTTTAGTCATTCAAAATCTGAGGCTGAAAAGCTTTGAAAACTGAAGTTTGAAAAAGGAGACGGTTATATATTTTATAGCTTGGCTTCTACTTAATGCATATATCTTTACAAAAAAACCCTCACAACCTTTAAAATTACTTATCCCTTTCAAACTTATAAAATATATGTACTTTGAAGTGTAAAGTCACAGTGAGCACAAGAGCAAAAACTCTCATTTTAACAAGGCACAGACAGGCTCAGGGAAGTCAAATAACAAGGCACAAATACTTAGTTGGTCAGGTTCTGAGCACAGATTAGCCGTGGTCTGCCTGATTTACAAGCTTGCACCTCAAGTTCAAGGTAAAGAAAGGCTTCACTGTTCTAAACCAAAGTCCCAAATATGCCAGAATTACATGGCCACTAGAGAGCCAATTAAGAAAAACTGTTTAAATTATTTCCATGTTTCAGAGTTCTCCACCTCCCTGGACTCAGCAGGCAGTTAAAATATGTGACCTGAGACATTTTTGTTTTCCCTTGAGAGGAAATGCACAGTTGGAAGAGAAGTTCACAAAAACACCTTTTCCACAAAGCAGCAATACGGCTTTTATCTTTTTAAAAAGCTCTCTTGTCACAGCCATTTGGTGGCAATTCATGCCTTCAAGTACTCATTTTAGTGTTAGTTAACTCCCTTTTAATCCGTCTCACAAGCCAGCTGATAAATGACTTGAAATCGGGGGCCCTGTTTTTATTTAGAACCCATTGCAGAGCCTGGCACAGAGTGGCAGAGTGTGCATCCAATCAATACTTGTTGAATGGAATTACACTGAAAAGCACGGTGAGCTAAAGCCTCTTCCATCTGCCAAAGACTTTGGTGCGGCTATATGGGTAATTTTCTTTCTTAGAAAGCTTTAACGTGAATGAAATTATTCCTTAGTGGGCATTAGAAAATTCCACTGAAAGCAGTTTAAAAAATTAAACATGCCCTCGTAGAGGTAGCTGGACAGATGAGAACGAAAAGTGACAGTGGCAAATCCGCATTGTTCAGAGAAGAGAGAAAGGTCAACAAAGAGTAGAAACGGAACCCTCAACCCACCCTGCATTCTTTCCCTGGAACGTTCTCTGTGCATCCCTTATCATTCAAATTCTTTAAATGCAGTTTCCCTGAAACTGACCGTATCCCATTGAGGGTGAGGGGAGGACAGGAGAGGGAGGGAATGAGATGGAGGAGGGGAAGGTCTGGGCAGAGGATTCTTTCGACAGCAGCGTCCACTTGGAGCCTTGGGGGGGCCGGGGTCACGGGGCCCTCCTTGCACCAGTGATCTACAACGTCTTGCCTGCGGTTTACAACCGCTCTTTAAAAATACTTTCCCTTTGGGACTGCCCTCAGCTTCTTCCTGCCACCCCCCTTCTCCCCCTCCTCCCCCCACAGCGGCCCCAGGCAAAGAAATGCCTTGGCTTCGCCGGCAGGTCTTAGAGTAAACAGCACGCTCGGAGGATTACAATCGACCCGAGGCCGATTCGACCCTTTCCTTTTGCCGCCCTCGAATGACCCTTGACAGCAGCCCCTGCTCTCCCCTCAAATGGAAAACCGACAGACACACACACAAACAAAAAACCCCAAGTCTTCCCTTCGGTTGCTACCCGCAATGACGTTTCCCCCTCGGGTCCCGCCCCTCCGGGGGCTTGGAATTTTGGGATTGGCCGAGGGGTTGCGGCGGAAAGGCCCCGATTGGGCGCCGAAGCGCTGACTGACAGCGGGGCGGCCGCCGCGCCCTCCTTCCCTCCCGCCCTCCCTGGTGTGCGAATGTGTGTGTGCGGTGTTATGCCGGACAAGAGGGAGGCGACCGCGGCGGCGGTGGCTCTGTTTATTGTCCCTCTCGGTGTGTGGATGTGAGGAAGTCGGGGGTGCAGCGCGGCCGACGAAGGCGGCCTTTGAGGCGGCGGCACCGGCGGCAGCGGCGACTCCGGCAACCCGAGCGGCCGGCCTTAGCGGAGTGTGAGGAAGGACAAGGCGCCTTTGCGTCCCCGCCACGTCTGGACGCCCCGGGCTCTCCGGCTGCTCTCGCCGCGCGCCCCTCCGGGCCTCGGCCCGGCTTGCTGCGGCGCCCGCGGGCGGGCGAGGAGGAAGCACCGCGGCTCAGGCGCCCCCGGCCGCCTGCTTCCTTCTCCACCTCTTCCTCAGCGGCTGCCCTAGGCCCGGGCGACGCGGCCGCCGCGCCTCGAGTTTGAGGGCGCCGGGCGGCGCGGCCTCCTCGGCAGGCTCGGCCGGGCGTCCGTCCCGGGTCTCGGCGATGGGGCGCGGGGGGCGGCGCCGCTAGGAGCACGGCGAGCGGAGCGGTCGGTGCGGAGCAGAGGGGCCCGGCGGCCGGCAGGGAGGCGGGAGCGGCGGCCGCGGCCTCGGGGCCTGTGAGCGGAGGCACCCGCCATGGCCAAGGCGGGCGGCGGCGGCGGCGCGGGAGCCGGCGGCAACGGGGCACTGACCTGGGTGGTGAGTGGCGGACGACGGGGGGGGGGGGGGGGGTCCCGGGCGCGGTATTGTTCCCGGCCCGCGGCAGCGGTGGAATTCCGCCGGGCCGTCCCGGGGTGGGGGTGGGGGGGGGGAAAGGGAAAAGAGAGGGAAATCCGGCGTCCCGAACGGGCGCCCCGTCGGGGCTTCTGCCCGCAGAATCCCCCGCTCCCCGCCCCTTTTCTTTCTTTACCTCTACGAAGGCTCCGGCTGCGGGAGCATAATGTGCACTTGAAACTTAGGAGGACAAACCATGAACCTGACATGAAGCCCTCGCTTCATCTTTTTTCCTCTTAGAATCTTCCGGGGCAGTCGGGCATAAGATGATGGGTATTGGCAGTAAGGCTTGTGTGTTTCTGTAGGTCAGCACTTTTATCTAAATGTGGCTTAAGAAAATTCCGGAGAAAGGTGTGTGTGTGTGTGTGTGTGTGTGTGTGTGTATTGTAAATGCAAATGAAACCACTTCTGATGCTCTAACCTCTCAAAGAAGAAAGGATTTGGTGGGGAATTAGTCTAAGGCAATTTACACTTCAGAGTCTCATACGATTGAAAGCACATTCGGAATGGCTGTTTCACAGCAGTTAATATACTGTAGATCGTCCATCTGTCAGGGTGGGATTATTAAAAGAAGCGTTCACCTGCGTCAGCATCGCAGGTGAAACGGGGTGGGGGCCGAATGGAGAGTGCTGGAGAGGTGAGTGAAGTGCTTAGTCCTGGAGTTAAAGGATTTCGGTACTCTGTTCCTGCTGGGAAGTAGTAGAGGAGGGAAGACCTAGAGAGATCCGATTCCCACGGCCGATCGATAATTCACCAGCATTTCACTTGCTCAGCATAGAGTTCAGAGCAGGGTCATTTCCTACACAAAAAAGCCCAGCTCAGCCAACCGACTTGGCTTCCAGGAGAAACATTTAAGAAGCGTTACATTTAACAGGGACTTTCGATGGATCCTCCCTTTTTTCAGAACACCGGAGGAAACTTTCATACTGACATTTTTATTACTAATTCTTCATTTTCTCTTTGCTTGGGCAAGGTTTAGGGGAGTTGAGTAGCAGTTCTGCTATATTAACAAGTCCTTGTAAAAAAGCATGTTACTGACAGCAGGAAAACATTTTAACCATTTATGTTTGGTGCCAAGGTGCTTTGCAAAATAACTTCCCAGGCTCTTAATTGTTGAATTTTCTGAATTTTGTATGTTACTCCAATAATGCAGTGTGAACAGACCAGAGCCGGGAGAGAGAAAATGCCAGATTATAAATTAGTGGTCCATGTGGGCCATTCCCAGAGGGGGGGAAGGCATAAATGCAAGATAATGATTTTTAAAAATGGGCGGCCCTTATCCCTGTTTTAGTAAAATCAAACAACTTCTGAAAGTTGAGTTAGCCAGATGGTTCTCATTCACTTTGGAAGTGCTGAGGCCTGATTTGTGTTTCTGAGGACCTCTGATTCTGTAATGGTAAACATTTTGCTCCAAGATTGAATTGGTTGGCATTTGACATTTGATAGCAGTATTTGAATTTACTGTTACTTAACTTTGTAGATAAATGACCACTTTTTCTTTCAAGCTCAGTAGGCAACTCATTTACATAAAAAATTCATGAAACTTAGAGGGTCTCATTCAGTATCAGAAAAATTCAGTTGATAATAAAATTGACTTATTTATTAAAGATTTTTTCATTATAAAATGAATATGGGAAATACAGTAGAGTAAAAATAACTTATTCTTTTATTTACAGATTCTATCCTCTTGTTGAATTAGAAGTTTATAAAAAGATAATCACTCCATTAAGTCTACTTTATGATTTGATTCTTGCTTTAAATTTGTCAGATTATATGAGCATCTTTATGTCCTTAATATACATTATTGATCATAGACTACTCTAATTTTATGGGAGGCAATATAGTGAAGTGGTTATGAGCATGGACTTTTATGTCATATTGATGTAGATTCAGATCCTTTCTCCAACACATATTGCAAAAGGGGCCTAACCTTTCAAAGCCTGTTTTCTCATCTATAAAATAAGGTTGCATTGAGAATTAAATAAGATAGCATATGTAGCCAGTGCTGGGCTTAGTAAATGTTTTTTGTTGGTGGTGGCGAAGTTCAAGAAATGTACATTCAGAATAACGAAGTTGGCTTTTACATGAAGTGCTTTTAAACCAGGGTGAAAGCAAATTATTCCTTTGAAAGAATTCAGGGATTTGTTTCAGTGGTCATCTATTTCTGCAGAGGGGTAACTTTGCCTCCTTGTTGAAACTGGTGTTATGTTGCCACCTGCTTGTGGGTAACAGGAAGAAATAAAAATGGAAATAGTCTCTGATACCATTCTTTTGAGAGGGGGATGGGTAATGCCATGTGTTGCTGGTATTAACTTCTGTTGGGATGCTTGCCAGCATGTAGTAGTAACATTGTCACGGCATGAAAGTTTACATTTTAATACCTGAAACCACAAAGCAAAGTGGTTTAAGATTGACATTAACTTCTCCTTTTAATAATGTATTTGGTTTGTGTTTGATTTGCAGCATCTTAAGCAGATTTTTTAAAATCTTAAAAAAAATGAAAAATATAGTAAACTATTTTGAGTTAACATTGACAACAGCTATGAAGGCTTCCTGAACCAAGCAGAGTTTATTGAGTTAACTTTTAGTTGGTAAAGCTTTGATTGGTAGACGCTGTAGTCTATTTCATTAAGTCATTTATAATTTTTAAGTGGTTGTAAAAATTTCTGTGGAAGTACTAGAATATAGTTAATCACTATGTGAATATTGATCTTTTTTTCTAGAATACTCTAACTTGGTAGATTAAAAGATATTATAATTAAAAATATTAAGCATATAAAAAAGTGGCCAGAATAATATAAGAAGCCTTCCTCCGTTTATCACATTTCAACAATTACCAACTCAAGATCACCCACTTCACCTATAAATATTTAAGTATTTATCTCTAAAACATAAGATTCTTTAAAAAATAAAACCACAATTAACATTGTAGTTTTTTAAAAAGTAAGTCAATGGAATATAAAACATACTTTTTTTACTGTATATTTCTAATTCAAAACATAATTGTATATTTAAATAGTGTTTAAAGATTTGTATTAAGAACCTTGCTTTAGTGGCTCATTATTGTAAGTCTGAACTCCTCAACTAGACTTTCAAGCCAATTCATTCATAAACTATGTGCCCTCTCAATTGAAATTTATTTTGTATAGTCTTCATAGTTAAATTTATCTCTTCACTGTCCCTTGAACATCATGGTTGTGTGTGTGTGTTTTTAAGATTTTTATTTATTTGAGAGATTGAGGCAGAAAGAGCTAAGAGCGCGAGAGTGGGGAGGAGAGGGAGAAGAGCTAAGAGCACGGGAGTGGGGAGGCTGAGCAGGGAGCCTGATGTGGGGCTCAATCCTAGATCCCACGCCTAACCAAGTGAGCCACCCAGGCGCCCCCCTCATGGTTGTTTTTGTCACGTTGCTATGCATGCTTACCTTCCGTCAATAATGCCTCTTTCTCTTCTCTTTGCCGGTCTAAATCTTAATTACTCTTCAAGGCTAGCTCAGTCTCAACAAAGTTTCATCCTCCAGTTTACGCTCATCTTTTTCTGTTACCCTTATGGGTCAAAAAACATAAATGTCTTTTTATGTAACTTTCATGCATGATAATTTTGTCTTAACAATTAGATTATAAACTCCTAAAGCCAGAGACCACGTATTGTACCTACTTGTATCCTTATACTGTTTAGAAAAGAGCTGGATTCATAATCCAACCTCAGTTATCTTAACAGATTGGATAATTGACATACTAACTTCCTGAAAAGTCTCTCATTATTTTTTTAAAGATTTATTTATTCGTTTGAAAGAGAGAAGGAGAGAGAGAGAGGCAGGGGGAGGTAGGTAGGGGCAAAGGAGAGAGAATCCTCAGGCAGACTCCCCGCTGAGCACAGAGCCCATTGTGGGTTTGTGCGGGTTCTATCCTAGGACAAAGGTGCCCCCAAAAGTCTATCATTATTAAGACAAGTGATCAGGTAGCAGTGTTCTTTAGATACATTCTCAAGTAACAGTAGCAGTACTTCGCAACTGTAATTATAATTGGTACTAACTTTTCTGAATGGAAGTGAGTGTTCACTTGTAGTTTTAGATCTGTTAATTACTTAGGTCTCAGTAGTTACATTTTACCAAGGACATAAAAAAAATAAGCCTCTTTCTGAGTTTTTTAAAAATAGGACCCCCTTTAGAGAAAAGGTGAGATCAGTATAATTATTTTCACTTGCAGAGAAGGAAACCGGTTTAGAGATTAGGTAACTGTTAATCACCTGGCTAAGGCAGAGATGGGATTGAAACCAGGTTTATCTTCTTAGCCATGATTTATATAGCCCCCAGCCCCCCACTTTAAAAACATTGAAAGCCAAAAAACCTGAGGTGCCTGGATGGCTCAGTAAATTAAGCCTCTGACTCTTGGTTTTAGTGCAGGTGATGACCTCTGGGTCATGAGATCTGTTCTCAGTAGGCAGTCTGGTGGAGATTCCCTCTCCCTTTCCATCTCACTTTACCCCTCCCCCGTTTGCGCCTGCACAAAATAAATCTTTAAAAAAAAAAAACAAAACAAAACCAAAAAACCTCATCGTTTATACCTGGTGTGACAAGATTACAAAAAAGCCTTCTGGGATATACTTGTATCTCTTTGTAATAACCTTTCTTTTACTTTCACACAAAAAGCTAGGAAATATCCTTTTCAGGGTATATGTATCTTGTTTAACAACGCTTTTTTAAGATTATGGGCTATGAAATCAGATCACGTGGTTTCATAATTCAGCTTCTTCAAGTACTAGCTTTGTTAGCTTTGGGAAAACACTTCTTCAGACTTCCATTTCCTCATCTGTAGAAAGGGAATCATGATAGTGATGTCTGCTTTATGGAGCTTTTATGAGGGATTGATTGAGATTATCCATATACTTCCCATAATGCTGCCACATAATAAGCCCTCAAGTGGGTACACACCCATGTGTCTTTTTTTCAAATCATTTGAAAAGAACTTTCCTATCTTTTGCCTCAGAGTGAGTTTTTTTTTTTAATGTGAAATCACCACAATAAGCCAACATTCATCACCACAGAGTTACAATTTTTTTCTTGTGATGGGGACTTTTATTTATTCTCCTAGCAACTTTTAAATATACAGTGCAGTATTGTTAACCATAGTCACCATGCTGTACATTACATTCCCAGGACTTCTTATTTTATAACTGGAAGTTTGTACCTATTGATCACCTTCAACCGTGTTGCTCCCTCTAGCCCCGAATTCAGGATTTTTGTTTTGTTTTTAGAGTCCACGTATAAGTAAGATCATACAGGATTTGTCTTTCTCTCTTTGACTTATTTCATTTAGCATAATGCTCTCAAGGTTCACTCATGTCGCAAATGACAAAAAGTTCCTTCTTTTTTTATGATGATATTCCTGTGTGTGTGTGCGCGTGTGTGTATACTACATTTTCTTTACCCATTTATCACTGGGTACTTAGGTTGCTTGTGTGTCTTGGCTCTTGTAAATAATGCTACAGTGAACATGGGGATGCGTATATCTTTCCAAATAAGTGTTTTTGTTTTCTTTGGATAAATGCCCAGAAATGGAATTGCTGGATCATGTGGTAATTCTGTTTATAATTTTTTTGAGGAAACTCCATACTGTTTTCCATAGTGGCTACACCAATTTACATTCCTACCAACAGTGCACGAGGGGTCCCTTTTTTCCACATTCTTGTCAACACTTGTTATTTCTTGTCCTTTTGATAATAGCCATCCTGACAAGTGTGAGGTAGTATCTTATTGTGGTTTTGATTTGCATTTCCCTGATGATTAGTGATGTTTCATGTCTTTTCATGTGCCTTTTGGCCATCTGTATGTCTTCTTTGGAAAAATGTTTATTCAGATCCTCTGCCCGTTTTTTAATCTGATTTTTTCTTGCTGTTGAGTTGTTGGAGTTCTTTATATATTTTGGGTATTAACCCCTTATCAGATTTATCATTTGCAAATATTTTCTCCTATTCAGTGGGTGCCTTTTCGTTTTTGTTTGTGGTTTCCTTTGCAGTGCAGAAGCTTTTTAGTGTGATGTAGTCTTATTTATTTTTGCTTTTGTTGCCTTTGCTTTTCGTGTCAGTTTCAAAAAAAAAAAATCATTGTCAAGACCTTCATCAAGGAGCTTCTGTACAAGTCTTTAATTCATTTTGAGTTAATTTTTCTGTATAGGTAAGGTAGGGGTCCAGTTTCATTGATGCATGTGTCTGTCCCGTTGTGGCTGTGCCAGCACCACGTATTTATTGAAGAGACTGTCGTTTCCCCATTTTATATTATTGGCTCTTTTATCATAAATTAATTGACCACATATGTGTGGGTTTATTTCTGGGCTCTCTGTTCTGTTCAGTTGGTCTTTTTTATGCCAGTACCGTACTGTTTTGATTACTGTGGCTTTTAATATAGTTTGAAACTGGTGACTGGGATACCTCTAGCTCTTTTCTTTTTCAAGATTGCTTTGGCTATTTAGGGCCTTTGTGGTTCCATACAAATTTTAAGATGGTTTTATTTCTGTGAAAAATGCTGTTGGAATTTTGATAGGGATAAGGACTTTTATTTTTTACTTTTTATTTATTTTTTAAGACAGAGTGAGAGTGGGGAGGGGCAGAGGGAGAAGGAGAGAATCTTAAGCAGGCTCCATGCTCAGCGCAGAGCCTATTGCTGGGCTCAATCTCATGACCCTGAGATGATGACCTGAGCCAAAATCAAGCATTGGACACTCAACCAACTGAGCCACCCAGGCTCCCCTGTAGTAGGGACTTTTAAACAATATTAATTATTCCAGTCCATGGGCATGGAATGTCTTTCCATTATTTCTGTCTTCAGTTTCTTTTCATCAGTGTCTTAGTTTTCAGTGTATGGGTCTTTCACCTCCCTGGTTAAATTTATTCCTAAGTATTCTTTTTGGTTCAGCTGTAAATGGGATTGTTAATTCCTCTTTCTGATAGTTTATTATTGTACAGAAACACAACAGTTATGTGTATTGATTTTGTTTTGTTTTTTTATTTTTTTTTTAAAGATTTTATTTATTTATTGGAGAGAGAGAGTGAGAGAGAGCATGAGAGGGGAGAGGGTCAGAGGGAGAAGCAGACCCCTCGCCGAGCGGGGAGCCCGACATGGGACTCGATCCTGGGACTCCAGGATCATGCCCTGAGCCGAAGGCAGTCGCTTAACCGACTGAGCCACCCAGGCGCCCTGTGTATTGATTTTGTATTCTGTGACTTTACTGGATTGGTTTGTTTTAATAGTTCTTTGTGGAGTCCTTAGGTTTTTATTTTACATGTCATCTGCAAATAATGACAATTTTATTTCTTGCTTTCCAATTTGGATGCCTTTTAGAGAAAGTGTACTTTTTATTTTCACAGTGGACATTTAAACATTCCTTATGATCTTAAGTATCCCTCACCTTCCGTCTCTTTCCTTGTCCCTTGGTGTGGGAGGGCATTTCTTGAAGAGCATAGACGGAAGACAAAGTGTTGGTTTTGTTTTCATTAATGGTGGATAGATAGCCTGGCCCTCTCTATTGTTACATGGGTGAAATATGAGTGAAAGGAACATCAAAGCATGGCTGACTTGAGGGAGTTTCAGAAGGGGAGGAGATGAAACAAAAGGGTAATGTGAAGTCTGAGGGGGTCGTTTATACAAGATAGGAGAAGAGGCTTGTTGCCAAGGTTTTGCTAGTGCCACTCTTGTTGGCTTGGTGATGGTGAGATTTCTGTGCCGATTATGTGAATGAGTGGCTCAGTTCCTTTTTAGCACCAACTGGCAAACCATCTCCTTTCCCCTCTTTGGCAGCAGTTCATTCTCTCACAGAAAAACAGGAACTGGGTGATTGCCCCAAATTGCTATATCTCACGTGACAATTCTGCATGGAAGAATCTTTTTTTCTTTCTTGACAGGATGATCTTGGTACATATTCAATCTGAAATAAAAAATTTGTTTTATGGGGCGCCTGGGTGGCTCAGTCATTAAGCGTCTGCCTTCAGCTCAGGTCATGATCCCAGGGTCCGGGGATCGAGCCCCGCATCGGGCTCCCTGCTCAAGCGGGAAGCCTGCTTCTCCCTCTCCCACTCCCCCTGCTGTGTTCCCTCTCTCACTGTCTCTGTCTGTCAAATAAATAAATAAAATCTTA